>NW_027361671.1:57225000-57682500 GCF_039654945.1 Dendrobates tinctorius | reverse complement strand
CAATTAGTGCCAGGAAAGCATGTCTCCCTTCTCTACCATAGAAGAGCTTAACAGTATCAGTTAAAAGAGTGGTTGTCCTCTTCCCCCTGTAGCTGCATTACTGGACAGAGTGATTTGTGGAAGCCCACATGGCAGTGATGGCGGTCATGAGATCTCACTGGCTGATGCAATCATTGGCAATGTGTGAAATGGTACTGGATATTTTTAGGCAACACCTGTGTATTGAAGTGTAAATTGTTTAAATTCACTGTGACTATTCTGTCCTCACTAATTGAAGCAGACTTCATGCAGCTTAAACAGGTAGCTAAACCGCTATACCAGGGTCCAATAAGGAGACTGTAGGTTGAATCTGTATTTTATTGAGAATGGTGGTATATTGATGCGGTGAAACTACAAATAAAACATATACATACACTGAGTCAATGCAAGGTACATCAGGGATACATAACACATTAAGAATCAACATCTGCACTACTAGCTAAGGCCTCTTTCACACTTCCGTTTCTGACCATCAGTCAAAATCCGCCAGATTTTGAAAAAAATGGATCCGCCATTTTTTTTTGAGGATCCGTTTTTTTCCCCATTGAGTTGCATTACTGGCGGATCCGTTTTTGTGAGGATCCGCCACATTTTTTGCGTCCGCCGGCATGCCTGGACGGACCCTGAAACGTTCTTTTGGTTGTTGGATCCGCATTTTCTCTCTCTCTCTCTCTCTCTCTCTCTCTCTCTCTCCTTCCCGGCCAGCAGTTCCTTTAAAATTCTTCATTTTGCGGATCCATCAAAAAATGGATCCTGTTGCATCCGCTCACATCAGAGCAATGGATCCGCTTTTCCGCCTTTTTGGCGGATTTTAACTGACACAAAAAACTGAAGTGTGAAAGAGGCCTAAGGAGGGGAAAACTAACTAGGCAGGCTAATATGGGACGGAAATTAGTTACAAGAAGCATGTTTGCTTACCAGCGATGCTGTCACAAGGGGAGAAGAGAAATGAGATGTTTCCAGGATGCAGGCTGAGAGAAAATTGAGAACTGGAGGGAAAATGGGGGCTGCACTAACCATGATCCTTTGCAAAACTTACCAGGGTGCCTTGTAACTTTCCCAGAATACATTGTGAACGGAGGGCAAATAGAAGCAAAAATGAAAGTAAACTAGAATAACACTGCGGTTATGATTCTGGCCACTAGATGGAGCCAAAAACAATGAAAACATTAGAATCTATAGAAAACTGAACATTCTATATATTCTCAATATATCATTGGAAATATTATCAAATAGACAGTCAAAGGTTGGGAATTAGAGGTCAGAGACAGAACAGTGACCTCTAAATTTCATGAAATTTGACACAAATTTGATTACCATTGAATCAATTCACTCATCTCTAAATTGCAGTACATCACCCAAAAGAATGACTGAAAGATCCTCTGGAACAGAGTTCAGTCAATGTCCTACAATAGTATTATAGAGTCTCTTTTAAATTTGTATTCTAAACTGGATAATATATTACATTCAACATATAAAAACACAGAACAGTGATAACATTAAAACCATCTACCCCCCAACAAACCTAACAAACCTATAAAACAGCTATGACACTTTGAGGTTTGGACTGCACAAACCACTGAAAGCTTTCTGTAATATCTATCACCAAGACAGCAGCATGTCCTTTAAAGCGGTTCTTTCCCTCCTCAGTTCCTTGTATAAAACCTAAAACAAACAGCAAAATAGTGCATTACTTTACCCTCCCCAGATCTAGCACGGTGTTCGTGACACTTCTCCACTGATTTACACAAGGCTGCAGTGGTGAGATCACTTTGACAACACTGCAGCAAATCATTGAGATACAGTATGTGATATACTTGACATGAAGGGATATAGTTGTTTAGGTTAGTGGAACATATCTAAAAAACTTCTACATGAATGCCAAGACCCAGTTCTCCATGGACCAGTTCTGATACTTACCCATTGTAGACTATGACACTTTAGTATGCAGACAGACCGTCCCACACACAGCAAACTGCAAATCGCTATGGCTCCCATTCATCAAGATCGGTGATGAGATTAATAGTTGAGATTATATCATGGTAGTATGACTGAACTACTACTTTATTATTAATTTTTTCTACATTCTGTTCACAGGTGATTTGTGCATTTCTTTTTTTTTTATCAATTAGTGTTTATTAAAGATTTTCAAAACAATACAGTGCCATCAAACAGTAATAACAGTAACAGTAACAGTAACAGAGGTTAACCAAAAATGACCAGAAATAAGTAAGGAAAAGAAAAAGAAGTAGGGGAGAGAAGCGGGAGGAGGGGGTAGGAACGGTAAGGGGAATAGGGAGAAGAGGAAAGGAGTATAGGCATTCACAAGGCACTGTCTAGCAGTTCAGTTATAGACAAGGGTTCCTGGCAAACTATGGCAAAATGAGAATATTATGTCAATGATGCTTACTTATTCCCACTCAAGTAAACGGTCAAACAAGGTGGAGCGGGTTAATAGAGGAATGACCACTATGTAACCAGGGGTGCCAAATATTCTGTCTTTTGGTTTTGGCAGTCATGGAGTGAGCCAAGGCGAGTTCATATTGGCAGTGGACATTAAGTTTATCAATTAATTCACTAATATTGGGAGAATTAGTGTCTTTCCATCTTGAGGCGACTAATAACCTGGCAGCTATTAGAATATGTGATAGTGTACCTCGAAGTATGTGTGGAATTTCCTCCAGGCCAATGTGAAGAATGGCCTGCCTAGGTGACAGATTCAGCTGGATCCCCAAGACCTGTGCAATTAAAAGGTCCATATCTCTCCACCAGGGCCGAAGAATTGGACACGACCACCAGGCGTGTTCCAGAGTTCCCCTGTGACCGCAACCCCTCCAACATTTGTCCGACCCGGCAGGGTCATAGTGAGCCACCTGAACCGGATATTGATACCATCTAAGGTGTACTTTTTTTAATTGTTCGAGATGATTGACGCAGGCAGATACCCGTAACACCTCACCCAGCCCCCCCTCCCAGTCTATCGGGTCAGATAGGAAGTTCAAATCCTGTTCCCACTTGATCATATATGGCAGTTTAACATCTTCTGCTGGGTCGTTTAAGGCTTTATATAATATTGAAATTCCCTTCGGGCCAGAGTCAGGCAACAAGAAATAACCATTAACCCTGTTATTTAAATGTGAGTTGAGAAAAGGCGAGTTTGGGGAATTATGAAGTAGATGACGTATTTGCAAGTATTGATAGAAATATCTTCGGATATTCGGGAAGTTAGAGGCCAAGTGGTCAAAGGGGACAAGGCCAGTGGCACCCAATATCTGCCCTAATGTTACGGATTCCAGCATCAACCCAAGGCTGGAGATTAAGAAATGGGATGTGTGTCTCAAGGGCTTTTAGGGATAGGGAATCATGAGATAATTTAATCAGGGAAGGGACCAGTGCCCTCCAGTAGTGGAGCGCGGTTTTCATGGTTGGTAAGGTAGGGGAATAATCAGTGATTGCAATTGATTCAGCCTCAAGAATTGTGCGGGTAGATCTAGTTTTGGCATAGTAGTTCTCTATTTGGAGCCATCTATGGTCTTTGTCCACCTGCCACCAATCTCTGAGTCCAGTTAGTATGGCCGCTCTATGGTACAGCAGGAGGTTCGGCATTCCCAGCCCTCCCCGTTTGAACGGATAGTACATCAAGGTCCTAGAGATTCTAGATTTTTTGTGTGACCAAATAAAATTGTATGACATAGTTTGTAATTTCAAAATCAAACATTTGGGGATTTTTAATGGGATACACCTAACGAGATACAGTATTTTAGGCAGGATCATCATTTTGAAAACATTAATCCTTGCAATCCAGGACGTCATAACCATGTGAAAATGGTCAAGTTGTGACTTAACCTGTGTGATCAACTTAGAGAAATTCTTCTCGACAATCTGTTCAGAACCCGTCAATATAACTCCCAAGTACGGGATACCCTCTGTCATCCATGTAAATGGAAATTCTGCTTCCATTTTTGACTTGGCCGTGCATGGAACCGCCACCGGAAACAACAAGGACTTCGTGGGATTCAACCTGTAATATGACACATTACTGAATTCCCCGAGTTCCAAGATAATAGCTGTCAAGGATGTCTCCAAGTTGACACAGGACAGGACAACATCATCAGCATATAGGCCAATTCTGTCCTCCATCTGTCCAACCCTGATTCCGGTGATATTAATAGAAGTTCTTATGCGCTCAGCAAGCGGCTCCATGCACAGTGCAAAGATAATAGGAGAGAGTGGGCAACCTTGACGAGTGCCATTCGTGATCTGAAACGAACCAGATAAAAAACCAGACGTCAAGACCCTGGCACAAGGAGTCGTGTACATAGCACAGATTGCTGAGAATATGGGGCCTGACAGTCCAAACTTCTCCAATACTGCCCGAAGGTACCCCCAGTGCACCCTGTCAAAAGCCTTCTCAGCATCAAGTGACAGGAATGCACTGGGCAGGCCAGACAGCTCGGCTATTTTAATCAGATTCAGCATGCGCCGCACCCCATCTTTCGTCTCACGTCCAGCCACAAAACCCACTTGGTCCGGCGAAATTATAGTTGGAATGATAAGCTTTAGTCTGGACGCTATAATTTTAGTGAATATTTTGACATCCGAATTGAGCAGAGCAATGGGTCTAAAGTCACTAGGGCGTGTGAGGGGTTTCCCAGGCTTGGGTATGGTAGATATGATAGCCTCCAAACCAGGAGCCGTAACAGCACCCGAGTCTCTCCACACCGAGAATAATCTCTGCAAATATGGAGTCAACAGCAGATGAAAGGATTTATAATAATCATTCGTCAACCCATCTGGACCTGGGGCCTTATGAGATTTAGTTTGTTTAATCGTCGAGTTAATTTCTAAATCAGTGAAGGGAGAATTAAGGTAGTTTAGCTGCTCAGATGTGATACGGGGTAATTTTATAGAGTCTAGATATTTATAGATAGATTGGTGATCCGGTTGGGGGGTAAAAGGGTCATCTTTTAAATTATACAAGCCGGTATAATATTCTGCAAAGGCCTGGACTATGTCCTGAGGGTTTCTGAGGGCCTTCCCATTTCTATCTAAGATATGGTCCACTCTTGATTTAGCTTCCCTCTTGCGTACTCTGCGTGCCAGGAGTGCACCCGCCCTATCACCTGCAGCATATAGATTAGTCTTGAATTTCTTCATGTTATGTGCATATCTAGCCAAGAGATTTTCTCTCAATTTAAACCTAGTTTGATAGATCTCCTCAGAGATGGAAGGCGTGGGAGCAGACTTGTTAATAGTGTCTAAATATTGCAGGCGGGAGAGTAATACCTCTCTGCCACTCTCCCTCCTCCGTTTCAGGTAGGAAGCTTGTTGGAGGAGCACACCTCTAATCACTACTTTATGTGTCGACCACAAGGTCTCATCAGAAACCTCTCCATTATCATTTATCTGAAAGTAATGTTCCAACTCAGAGGAGATTCTACCCAACACCTCCCTATTCAGCAGCAATGCGTCGTTTAATCGCCACCTAAAGGCTGTGTTAGCTTGGTGTGCCAAAGTAAGACTCAGAGTGATGGGAGCGTGATCAGACCATGTTATTAAGCCTATAGTTGCGGATCTACATCTGGACAGAGTTGCATTGTCTGTTAGAAAATAATCAATACGAGAGTATGTGGAATGCCTGGAAGAGTAAAAGGTATAATCCCTCTCAGATGCATGTGAATATCTCCAATAATCATGCAAGTGGAATTCGCCTGTGAGGAGAGTCAAGTCCCCTCTAGGTCGTCTGCTGCCAGAAGAGCAATCAAGGTCCACATGCATGGGGAGATTGAAGTCACCACATATTATATTACTACCCTTCACATTCGTAGAGACTTCATGAAGGGTTGTTCTCAGGAATTTATGTTGTCCCTCATTGGGAGCGTAAAGATTTGTCAACGTGTGTAACTCACCATTCAGTAGGCACGTAATAGTTAAGCATCTACCCGTGGGGTCATTATTTTGCGCTATCAATTTAAAAGCGATTGTATTTTTCACCATGGTGCACACACCAGCCTTTTTGGTTGGGCCATTAGCAAATAGAATGTGCGGGAAGAGGGGATGACGAAGCCTGAAATTATCCTCGGCCAACAAATGGGTTTCCTGCAAGCAGATAATATCTGCTTTTGACCGCTTCACCTCCCTCCACATCATAGATCTCTTCTCAGGGGAGTTTAAACCCCTGACATTCAAAGAAAGAATTTGTAAACTCATGGTACCATTATACTAAAGTCTATACTGCCAGTATTATCCAGTGACCCCACCAATGGTGTGCCGAAACTTACATACAAATAACTGCCAGTTCCATAATAGCAATCAAAAATCAATATAGACAGAGAATGCCCGGGGATTTGGAGAGAAAAAACCTGGAGGGAAGAAAGGAGAAGGGCAAGTATGTAGTCACATCGGGGGGAGACTCTTAATGTATGCTGAACAGAGTAAAAAGAACCAAAAAATAAAAAGGAGTAAAAACAAAGGAAAAGAAAAAGAAAAAAACAAAAAAAACAAAACATAGGTAATCCTTGTAGGAACGTCGGGAACAGTCCAGACAATCCGCAGAACAAAATCTGCGTGGAGGGGTGGAAGAGAGAGGTTCACAATCCAAAGGCCCACTAAGGGGTGCAGTAGGAGAGCTCAGCAGTCCAGACACTGTCCATGTGACCCTGTCAATCCGTTGACCAGTCCGAGGCTATTTTCCTTCCTGTATCCGCAGGTCTGGGAGCAAAGGGTATTTTCCAGGCCGTAAGCTTCTCCTCTGCCTGTTTGGGTGAGGAGAAGACGACTGTGCGTCCTTCGTATGTGATAATCAAACGCACAGGATTAAACCCCCATCGGTAACGTATGTTGGTGTCCCTCAGAGCTTTACAGACACGGGCATATTCTCTCCTTTTGGCCAGGGTAGCAGCTGACAAATCCGGGAAGACCTGGAGATCCCGGAATTCAGGGGGTAGATCGGGGGGGCTCCTTATCTGCCGCCGGAATGTCTCTTTAGTAGTGTACAGATGAATCCGTGCAAGGATATCTCTAGGAAGAGATGGATCTAGATGCTTGGGCTTGGGTGTTCTATGTATCCTATCCGTCAGTAGGTCTCTAGAGGAAAGTGAGGGCAGGACAGCCTGCATAAAATTCTGGAGGAAAGCAGCTAAATCTTTATCTGCAACATCTTCAGGGATTCCTCTCACACGTATATTGTTCCTCCTGGATCTGTCCTCTAAGTCGTGCAGTTTATCAAACGCCCCTTCTAACTTGCCCTTTATAGCTTGGTTTTCATCCACCAGAGCGTTAATTACAGAGACATATTCGGACATTTTGTTTTCCAAATGATCCGTGCGGGCCCCTAAAGCGTTAATGTCTCCTCTTATCTCCTTCAACATATCCTGCATATCCTCTTTTAATGAGGCGCATATAGATGTGAGGAATTCCTTCATATCCCCCCTGGTCATAGGTGCGGAGCTGCTAAGCTGCTATATTGTGCTCCTGCTGAGGCCTCACCTCTTTCTGAGTCACGGGAACCACGGGAGGAGTGTGATGATCTGGAGGGAGAAGCCGCCGCCATTTTCCCTGCAGCATGTGCGGTCTGTGACCGCGGGAAGAAATCTGGCAGGCGAGGAGGAGAGGCCTTCTTTTGAGATCTACCTCGGGTCATCATGTGCCCAGTCGTGCTACGATGCCAGCAGTAAGCGCCTCAGCGGTCAGGAGAGTCAGTGAAAGCCGATATGAGCCGCTTTATGTCTGGTGGTGCCGGAGCTCGTCACCTCATTTTAGGTCCAGCATAACAAGGTTAGGTGTGGGACAAGCCCAGAACAGTGCACCCGAGAGTACAACCCAGTGATGATGTTGCAAAAGCAGGAATACAGTCAGGGCTGTGATATTAGTAGAGAGGAGAAACATGCAAAAAAGACGCTGTCTCTGATAAATGTCTTATTGTTCTACTGTGTGCTGTTACTGGAGAAAGGATGGGATTCTAAAGAAGTAGTTTATCTTCTTTTATGGAGGAGGGTGACAGTAGCACACACTCAGCTGTGCCCGCTCAGAGAAGAAAGATCTGTCCCAGCCCCCACACTGTGAGAACAGGTCTATTGTTGCAAGCGTGTGCAGGTAGTAATCACCACTCTGCTCAGGGGGAATCTCCTTAATCTGGCTGTGAGCAGGAAAGGATTAGGGAAACTTCTGGGAGATGATAAAAGCGCTGGCCTTTCTGCTGTTAGGTATTTGGGAAGCAAGGAGTGCAGAGAGCAAATCACAGGCCCCCGCTCTCAGGGGAAGCACAGGCCTGTCACACTCACCAGGCCTCCAGGCTCAGGTTCCAGAGATCCCTTCACAGTCTGTAAAATCTATTTTCTTGTGGTCCACCAGGCGCAGCACACTGTCATGGAGGCTTAGACGTTAAGACAAGATGATTTACAGCAACAGTGTGGCCGATGGATGTTGATTTCCAGGCTTGAGGTCAGGAGCCCCTGGAAGAAGCTTCCTCTCTTGATGGTGCCTAGGCCACACCCCTGCATTTCTTTCTTGATGCTATAGGGCACCACTATAGGACCCCAAACTAAGCACCTTCTCTATTTACATGGTATGTCATTGACAAATGAAATGCATTAGAAAGGATATAAGTGGCAGACATGATATCTAGCAGTAATACAAGTCTAGACATAGTCTAATTTAAAAGAAATACATACACACCATTTTAGATCTATTATGTTGAAATTACATTTGATTGATGTATACAGGTTCAGAGCTCAGGAACTAATGACAGTGCAGTGGGTCAATCTATCCGTAATGATACATAAAGCATGTGAACTAATTCTTTGATCTTTACAAGAAAAAAAATTAGCCTGAGCAACTTAATAAAAATAAATTAACAATGTGATCCCCCCTCTCGACAATGGTCAGGTCGCAACAACATTCCTTTGCTCACAGATGTAATTTAGTCCATTCAGTACAGAAATTGAATAATGTATTTTCACTTTTCATTGTATCAAACAGATTATGCAAAAAAGTGAGTCTAAGAACTAACACCTGGGTAGTTGCTAACTCACTGCCTTTTGTACCAGGCACCAGAGTGGTCACTGACTGCTCCTGCTGACGATTCAGCTGCTCCTTGTCAATAGGACAGCTAGCTTTCTTCTTCCAGGGTACTCTGTTGACAGGTGTGACTGCTGGCCTCATGCTGATGGACAACCGGATTCTTACAGCAGGGAGCTGGCTGCAAATCAGAATGACATGGGTAGTCAAGCCCCGTGACCAGTGCAGAGAAGAAAAGAAGCCGCTTCTACGTCAATGTGACATCAGCGGAAGCAACTTCCTTCTGGTTAGTTCTTCGGTACGTTAAAAAAAAAATCCTCAAGTAGTCTCTTTAAACTTATGAGCTGTCAATACACTTCTTAGTGTATCAGTAAAGCTGAATAACACATTTATGTATTAAGTGGTGTTAATCAAGGCATCCCAATACCTCATAGTACGAATATTTCAGAAAATTTAACTAACAACATTTTTTAGGACATTAGCCTGTAATTGTTAAAGTCTATCATCAAGGCTCTGGAGCACTCACATAGGGGCTGATTCATTAAGACGTTCGTGCCAGTTTTGTGTGTAAAACATCTTAATGAGTCTCAACATTTTTGCGCAATTCAGAGGTTGTGAAGAAATAAGTTTTTGCCATGTTCATGGCTACATCCTCCATTGAATTCATTAAAAGCTACGCCATTTTAGTGATGTTATTTATGCAAAAAATGTACTCCAGTAAATGACCAGAGTACAATAAATCTCTGGTGAAGGTGCACAGCATTTGTAAGATGCGCCTCTTGGTCATTTCTGCTGCAAGGAGCCTCAGTCCACACACTGCACAGTGTTTATCAGTCACTACTTGTAGGCGGCTTTGGAGCATCCTATGGGCTTGTGGGGCCATCAATCTGTGAAGGGTTGGGGGCTATGGAGGCCATCATAATAGGTAGGATCAATCCAACTGTGCCAGGAACTGTAGGGGCCATCATACTGTGTGGAAGCATCATGCTGTGTGACTGGGTTATGGGGTCAGTAAACTGTGTGAAGGTTCTGTGGGAGACATCCTAATGTGTGGGTCATGGTGGGAGCCATTATACTATGTGTGTGGATGCTGTGGGCATAATCATACTATCAAAAGGGGTTTGTAGGGGCATCATAATGTTATGGGGTTTGTGGGATCAACACACTTTGTGGGCCATCATATTATGTGGGAGGTGGCTTTTAGGACCATCATATTGTGTGGGGGCACCATGCTTTTTATGGGTGAGTATATGGGGGTATCATACCGTGTTGGGGGCTGTTGTGACATACTGTAAGTGGTTACTTTTGAGGCATCATACTGTGTTGGACCTCACTGTGGGTGCCTCATAATTTGTGTATGGGAATCATGGAGACATTGTACTAGAGGGGTTCATTGTAAGGGCCTCATAATGTAAGTCATGCTGTTTTGGAGGCACTAGTGGACAAGCAAAAGGGTAGCAAAGATTTGAACTTTTGACTATAGATAAGCCCCTGATGGCGGTGGCCACGTCTTATATACCAAAAAATAGGTGACAGATTCCCTTTAATGTATTTTTTTCCCAAACTGCATTTTTCCTGATATTCATGGAAAGATCTTTAACTCACGCTTTATTTTTAGAAGCAGATAGCAGTTTTAACATCAGATCTGTTTTTAGATTTTCCCTGATGCCACCACAGTATATCTTTAGAAATGATTGTAGTCAGCTTCCATTTCCTTCTTATCAGGAGAATGAGATTTTCAATACTAAAAAGTGATGGAGTCTGTGTAATTTGAGCTGAAATATAAGAAAAAAATCAGTTTGATATGTTGATTATTGCCTCTCGAGAACAAAGACTCGGTTGCTACTCACTGCATTAGTTTCTCATAGCAAGGAAATACATTTAGTCAGTACAGCATTTAGATAATTTTATAGAATAATCTATTGGCTAAAATTCCTTTGCAATCCTGCTAAATGCACACTTATTTCATTATCTGCCTCAAAGGTCGGACACTGACAGCTTGGAGCCCCTGTGCAAAAGGTGCATCTAGACCGTTTTCCTTTCATGGTGACAAAGCTATAGATTATTCAGTGAACATAAGGATGAGTGACCTCATGGAGATCAACATCCAACACTGCGGAGACACCATCACATGTTTCTCAACGCAGTGATCTAGAGCAATGCCCCCATCCCTTATGGGAAATATGCAAAAGCATGTAAATCAACAGCCGCGGAGACACCATCACATGTTTCTCAACGCAAGCAATGACTAGCCAGGTCTTTCCCCGGGAAGGAACAACCACGGGAAGGGCAGTCTCCAATGAAGGAAACCACCTATGCCAAAACATGGTATCCATCCACAGACAGCTGTTTCGGGGTATTGCCCCTCATCAGTGTGGAGTAGGAAACTGGCTAGTAGGAGCAATGCCTAGTGAAAGGCTATGAACATAAGGATGAGTGACCTCATGGAGATCAACATCCAACACTGCGGAGACACCATCACATGTTTCTCAACGCAGTGATCTAGAGCAATGCCCCCATCCCTTATGGGAAATATGCAAAAGCATGTAAATCAACAGCCGCGGAGACACCATCACATGTTTCTCAACGCAAGCAATGACTAGCCAGGTCTTTCCCCGGGAAGGAACAACCACGGGAAGGGCAGTCTCCAATGAAGGAAACCACCTATGCCAAAACATGGTATCCATCCACAGACAGCTGTTTCGGGGTATTGCCCCTCATCAGTGTGGAGTAGGAAACTGGCTAGTAGGAGCAATGCCTAGTGAAAGGCTATGAACATAAGGATGAGTGACCTCATGGAGATCAACATCCAACACTGCGGAGACACCATCACATGTTTCTCAACGCAGTGATCTAGAGCAATGCCCCCATCCCTTATGGGAAATATGCAAAAGCATGTAAATCAACAGCCGCGGAGACACCATCACATGTTTCTCAACGCAAGCAATGACTAGCCAGGTCTTTCCCCGGGAAGGAACAACCACGGGAAGGGCAGTCTCCAATATGCTTTTGCATATTTCCCATAAGGGATGGGGGCATTGCTCTAGATCACTGCGTTGAGAAACATGTGATGGTGTCTCCGCAGTGTTGGATGTTGATCTCCATGAGGTCACTCATCCTTATGTTCATAGCCTTTCACTAGGCATTGCTACTACTAGCCAGTTTCCTACTCCACACTGATGAGGGGCAATACCCCGAAACAGCTGTCTGTGGATGGATACCATGTTTTGGCATAGGTGGTTTCCTTCATTGGAGACTGCCCTTCCCGTGGTTGTTCCTTCCCGGGGAAAGACCTGGCTAGTCATTGCTTGCGTTGAGAAACATGTGATGGTGTCTCCGCGGCTGTTGATTTACATGCTTTTGCATATTTCCCATAAGGGATGGGGGCATTGCTCTAGATCACTGCGTTGAGAAACATGTGATGGTGTCTCCGCAGTGTTGGATGTTGATCTCCATGAGGTCACTCATCCTTATGTTCATAGCCTTTCACTAGGCATTGCTCCTACTAGCCAGTTTCCTACTCCACACTGATGAGGGGCAATACCCCGAAACAGCTGTCTGTGGATGGATACCATGTTTTGGCATAGGTGGTTTCCTTCATTGGAGACTGCCCTTCCCGTGGTTGTTCCTTCCCGGGGAAAGACCTGGCTAGTCATTGCTTGCGTTGAGAAACATGTGATGGTGTCTCCGCGGCTGTTGATTTACATGCTTTTGCATATTTCCCATAAGGGATGGGGGCATTGCTCTAGATCACTGCGTTGAGAAACATGTGATGGTGTCTCCGCAGTGTTGGATGTTGATCTCCATGAGGTCACTCATCCTTATGTTCATAGCCTTTCACTAGGCATTGCTCCTACTAGCCAGTTTCCTACTCCACACTGATGAGGGGCAATACCCCGAAACAGCTGTCTGTGGATAGATTATTCAGTGGCATGTAAAAGTTTGCGCACCCTGGTTAAAATTATGTTTATTGTGAACAGTTAAGCAAGTTGAAGATGAAATGATCTCTAAAAGGCCTAAAGTTAAAGATAACACATTTCCTTTGTATTTTATTAAAAAAAAATAGGGGAGGCTAGGTTTTCATGAAGCTGGAAAATTTGCATCACCTGGCCTTTCCTAACAATGATAGTTTACAAGCCATAACCATAACAGGTTAATTAAGGTCTGAAACCTTGGGAGATGAGATCTGAATCTGAGCTCACGCGGGCTCCAGCAGCCATTTTCCCGGAGGCCACCGCATCACAGCAATGGAGCTGCTGGGGGTCACCGGGCTTTGGGCATATGCCGGCGGAGCCCCGAAACAGGACATAGAGCCGCCGCCGACCCCCAGCAACAGAGCCCCCATACTACACAAGAGGAGCCGCTGCCAAACCCAGCACAGAGCTGCAGATAGCACCGCTGCCACCAATGAGGTAAAAGGGGGATGATAACTCCAGTTATATCTTCTCCTGTGAGATGCCCCCTCCCTTGGTCATCGGGACCACTCCCCCACTATATGCAGATTTCTCCGCACCCGGCGTATAAAATGATACACGGCGTATAAGAAGACCCCCCCCCCCGACTTTTAAGAAGATTTTCTATTGGGGGGTCGTCTTATACGCCCAGTCATTTTATATGCCGGAAAATATGGTATATATATATATATTTTTAAATATGGAAATACATATATATATTACTTACCTAAAATACAAAGGAAATGTGTCATCTTTAACTTTAGGCCTTTTAGAGATCCTCTGCTACTCTTGACACAGTGATAGCAACACCGTAGAAGAAATGCTAGTCTAAGGGGGTCAGATTCCTTGTAGGAATGCTCGGACCTGACACACATAATGTGGTGGTGCATCATCTTGCTGGAAAAACTCAGTGAACGTGCCATCTTCAGTGCATAAAGAGGGAAACACATCATCATGTAGAAATTTCAGATATCCAGTGGCATTGAGGTTTCCATTGCTGAAGAATGGCCCCACTATCTTTGTACTCCATATAACACACCAGACTTTTACATTTGGGGTCATCTGAAGGCAATAGTCTATGCTGTGAAGATACGAGATGTGCAGCATCTGAAACAATGGATACTGGAAGCCTGTGCTAGCATTTGACAATCCAACACAATGGGCAGCACTGTGAACACATTTTATAAGCGTTCATAAACTTGTAAATAACTCATGAAAGAATAAAGTTATGTTAAAACCAAGCACACCATTGTTTTTCTTGTGAAATTCTCAATAAGTTTGATGTGTCAAATGACCCTCTTCCCATTGAAAAAAATAAAGTTGGATCCAACATGGCAGACTTCAAAACGGCCACCATGGTCACCACCCATCTTGAAAAGTTTCCCCCCTCCCATATACTAATGTGCCACAAACAGGAAGTTGATATCACCGACCATTCCAATTTTATTTAGGTGTATCCATATAAATGGCCCACCCTGTATATACTGTACATATAATTTGTGAGTAGAATCAATCCACATTAAGTTGACTATCTGGAAGTGCAGGCCATGGAAAGTTCAATAAAATGAAAATGACACCATGATATCGGTGATCCGATGTGTTATTTGAGAGTAATCCACCTTTTTCTTAATATGTAAATGAGCTATTAAGATCTATGAGCTGGACACAGATTATCCCAAGAATCTGCCTTTAGAGCTTATTTTATATGAAAGGGGAAGTTACCAGTGATTGACATATATATTAGGAGAGCAGACTGTCAGTCATTACATGTCTCACAATGGTAATGCCTGCATTATCTGCATTGTCATGTAGATGGAGAGTTGACCCTGCTGACAGATTCCCTTTAAGGATGGCAGTATACATAACAAGAAAGAGTATGGAAAGAGTATGGATCTATGAAACTTTATCTTGATCTGGATGCTGTCTGATAAAAAAAAATCTAGCATCATAAGGACATTTCACATGTATGAATGAAGGCTTAGGGAGGTTATTTTACAAACAACAGTATTACTACTGTTAGGTCCACCAGGTGAGGTGGGTCCTTTAAGTGACAGGTCCGGTTAGGCATATGGACCCCAGGGACTGATGCAGTAAGCAGGAAGGCAACTTGCAAAACCCGACGTGGAGCACAACAAAGAGCAGTGGACTCACGAGAAAGAAGTGGGGGCCAGACTCCATAGGACAGGAGTATAAAGGCCCCTTTACATTTAGCGATGCACCAGCGATCCCGACCACGATACGACCCGGTCAGGATCGCTGGGGCATCGCTAAATGGTCACTAGTGAGCTGCCAAACAGGCAGATCTCACTAGCGACGCAGCGATGCTCGGCAGTCACTCTTACCTTTCAGACGCAGCGATGATGTCTTCTTCCGCCTGCGTCCATGGCTCGCTCGTCGGCGCCAGCAGGAAGCTGATGACAAGAAATGGACCAGGCCGATCTCGCGCAATCAGCGATAACCAGCGGGGGAGCCGGTCGGAGGCAAGTATCACATGTAGCGATATCGCTAGCAATATCGCTGCTGCGTCACAAAATCGGTGACGCTTTAGCGATATTGCTAGCAATATCGCTATGTGTAAAGCCCCCTTTACAGAACCCATCCTCTTAGGGTCCCTCCAAGGTGATTGATTGAGGATGCTCAATGTGATATTTATTGAGCAGGATAGGATCATCTATGTTATTTTTAGGCACCTCAAATCTCTCCTCAGGACCACTAATCATTTCACAGTCCATAACTAACTTGATTGATTTTGTACTCCGAAATGGAGCTGGTAAAGATGCTATCAGGGACTTAGCACCCTCTCTGGACATTCCGCCATGGCTTCACTTTTTTCAAATCTTTTTGCCAGGTACTTTTCTAAATGATAAAAAACCTGCAAGAAACAAAATGAGCAAAAACCCTGCTGTAATTAAATAAGTAAAAAGCAAATGTGCATTTAAATAACACAGAGTTCTTAGTAATACTGTTTATGATCAAAATTAGCAAAAAAGTTGACCCACCATCGACAAGGTGACTCTGAACGGGACGGTCCTACACTGTCTAATATTGAAAACTTTACCATGTGTCAGAGTTGACCTCAGTTTGTGAATAAGGGCAGACAAAAGGACCAGGTCCTGAACTGTGGACACCAGTCTGGGGAAGCCTTTAAATGTAATTGCCAAGTCAGCAGAGGGAGGCCACACCCCGGCTTGCACAGAGTGCAAAAATACAAAGAAAAAAAACACAAAAACTGAGCTTGATTTAAGTTGGTATACATGTAGCAGATAAATACATGTTCACATTGGCCATAAAGCATAAAAAACCCACAAGAGACAAAATGAGCAAAAACCCTGCTGTAACTAAATAAGTAAATGCAAAAGTGCATTTTTTTCTTTGTAATTTTGCATTCTGTGCAAGCCGGGGTGTGGTCTCCCTCTCCTGAGCTGGAAATTACATTTAGGCCGGGGTCACACTGGCGAGGAATACGGCCAAGTGAGAGGCACTAAAAGCACGCATTAGACACGGACAAATGATTCTCTATGGGGTCACTCGCACCAGGCGTATTTTTCTCATCCGTATCCTACGCTCCGTGCCAATCGCAGCATGCTGCGATTGTCAGTGTACTACGCCCGTAGTACGCCAATGCAAGTCTATGGGCGCGCAAAAAATACGGATTACACATGGACCAGACGTGTGACCTGCGAGCAATACGCAGGTCACACAGGAAATGGGCCAATCCATCATCAGGAAGCCTAGACATGCAAATGAGCTCAAAAAGCGCTCCAGACATCCAGGAAGTACGCCTCCACGGAGTACAGCAGCAGCATGGCGTCCACGTACATAAATGTTGAGATGCTCATTGTCCTGGTGCAGGAGCGTCCCCAAATCTGGGACCAACGCGATGCAAATTATGCAAACCGGGCAAGAAAGGAGGCATCATGGAGGCGCATCTGTCGCCAGATGTACCATGACTTTTGTGACCGACCACGTGAGGAGCAGCATAAAATTCGTAAGTACAATGCAAAACATCAGTAACCTTATCGCGCAAGAAAAAAGGAATATAGAATCAGCACCCCCCTTCCTGTGCATGTACTTTTAGCCTCATCAGGCCGTTACATTTGGATGTGACACGTGGCTTCACACAGCCATAATTTGGGGTTAGGCCACAAGCTCCTCATCCTCCTAGACAAAACAATTATTAAGTGTAGCTAAAGAGACCCTGTGTATCTGCCCAATTACATATGCCACCATGGGTAGAAAGCACACCCCAGAAGGCCCCATGCCTAGACTACTGGTAGAAAATGTGACCTCTCAAATATGTGAATTTGACAATATTTCCTGTCACATTGCAGTGGAAGATGTGATGAAACGCTGGCGAACCATCCGGGACCAGTACCGCCGGGAACGCCAGCAGCGGTCCAGGAGTGGGGATGCTGGATATGTTAAAAGGAAGTACATCTACTATGACCGGCTGTCCTTCCTCGCCCCAATTCTAGATCTGAGACCGTAAGTAGATACCTCACACCACATTACACAAATACTTTACAGGGCGAAAAATATTGATGTATTTTTGCCTCTGTTCTATTTCATAACAGAACTCAATCCAACCTTACGGATCGAGGAACGGCCTCAGAGGCAGAGCCCATAATAGATCCTGTAGGGGATGAGGTGGCTGGCCCATCTTCTCCCCCTACAAGAAGGATGGCAGAAGATGAGGCATCACAGGACAACCCAATGGCTGCCAAACACACAACACCACCAGGACGGTCTGCTGCTGCCCCATCACCCATCCTGGAAGAGCCGGGAAACTTGAGCAGCAGCCCAACTGGCCAGATCAGGGCCTCCCCACAGGCTGCTCTTACATCACGGCGAACACGAAGAAGGCGCCAGGTCACTATTCAAGAGAGCAGGACCAATGTGGACACAGGGGTGCTCAATTATTTATCTAGAGTAACTACAGATGATGCCTACGCACGTAGCCTCACCCTTTATCTCCGTGCCCTTACCCGTGAGGTCAGGCTCCATATTAGGGGATGTATTCAGATCCTGCTTGATGCACCCCCCCAATACCCCATATGAGGTATTCGAATTTCTGGAGAGGTGGCAGCTCTCCCCCCGAAATCTAATGCGCATGAGACCATCCACACAGATGCTTGCTCAAGCAGGGTCCGAACAGCCTCTAATACGTGGGCCAACACCTCAACCCCTTCCTCCCACTACCCAACCTTCTATTCCGCAGCCCCAAATGTCAGCCTCTAGCCAACCCCACCAATATGGCCACTTGTACCCACCCAGTGTTGGAGGCTGGTCCCATCCTGGTTGGGGACGATCTGGCTATCTTGGTGGGTATGAGCCACGTGCCTACCACAGCCAACAAGATGCCCCTCACCATCATCATTACTCTGGCCAGTATCCCCAACAGTCCCAGGAGGCAAGACAATTCCAGCATCATGGGCAACAGTATGGCCCCACACAGGGCGATGTTGGCCACAGTGTCCAGCAGCACCCACAGGCTGCTCTTCCACATTCCCCTTCCCCAACCTATGAGGATTTATGAGTCGATGGCCGGAGATGTCCAGTGCGGTTTAACTGGTGCTCCAAATAGAAAGGAAAAACAGGTGTTCTCCATCACCAAACTTTTTTACATAATTTAACATTCTAATTTTCTCACAATGTTTTCCAATCATATGAAAGAATCCATCATGACAGGCAAGGCTACCTCACGCCTTTCAGACAGATATTACATGTGTGTACAAAAGAGAATATTTCAACGCGCTATACTGTAAAATGAAAGGATGAAAATACACTACTCACTTGCTAATGCCTAGGAAAGGCGTGCTGGCCTTAGTGAAGTAGTCACCTTTTTTTGCTAGCAATCTCGAGTAAAACAAATCAAGGCGACCAGCCTTCAGAATATCACGCTTTCTCTATGTCTTAACAAGTGAGTTTTGTTTTTTCATCCTTTCCAGTATAGCATGGTTAAATATTCTCTGTTCTACAGACAGGTAATATCTGTCTGAAAGCCGTGAGGTAGCCTTGCCTGTCATGGTGGAATCTTTCTATGACTGGAAAACATTATGAAGAAATGTGAGTGTTATCTTTTAGCATTTATTTTGGTGATGGAGCTCACCTTTTCTTTTTCAAATCTAGTTTAATATTCTCATGCAGCAATGTTGTTATTGCCTAATCTTTTTTTGGGTTATGTTATGTAATGATACTTTTCAAAAAAGTTAAAGAAGGCACAAAGGGTCATTTTGCCCATTGCCAAAATGTTCTTAAGGCAATATTATGTTTGCCTTTAAGCAAACCAAAAAAAAAGGCAAAACTAAAAATTTGTCTACTATAGTTAACGTCTCTGTGTGATTTTTCACAATCCCTCAAAACATACACTAACCAATGCAATGAAACAGTCATAGAATCATAAGGGGTTGAGTAATATATATTTAGACACACTTAAAGAAACAAATTATAACATAGACACAGCATACTCTTGCCAAGAAGTTGCCACCTCAGGTGAGATAAAGTAATTAGTGAAAATATCACGCACTTTGAGGCCAGAGAGCGGTCTACGCTGAGGGTTCATAGGTGGTCTCACCCTGCGCACATTGTCCAGCCTACGCACAACACCATCAGAGGAGGAACAATCATGTATCCTGGTAAAGTTAGGCAGAACAACACAGGCTTTCACAACTTCATTCACATTTTGTTCACTCAACTGAATGGCAGACTGTAGTACCCGCCATTTGGCACAAAGAATCCCAAAGGAACACTCCACCAGTCGCCTAGCACGTGATAGGCGCAAGTTACAAATTCAGCGCCTGTGGTCAAGGTTGCGCCGGGGATATGGCCTCATGACATTGTGCGATAACAGAAAGGCCTCATCTGCCACAAGGACATAAGGGACTGATTATTCAGGGGAGCCTGGTAGCTGGCGTGGTGGTGGTAGATCCAACTGGTTGGTGCGTAGCCGCCGAGCCATTATGGAAGTATTGAAGACTCTAGAGTCTCCCGTCCTTCCATAGGCCCCAATGTCACCAATTATAAACTTGTATTGAGGGTCTACCAGAGACAACAATGCAACAGAAAAGTATTGTTTATAATTGAAGAATTGGGATCCAGAGTTCGGCGGATTACGCACCCGGATATGTTTGCCATCCAGGGCCCCAATACAATTTTGAAACTGGCAGTCCTCCTCAAAGTCCCTTGATATCCTCAACCAGTCTTCCATCCTGGGCTCGGGCATGACCACTTGATGGAATCTTGTCCAGATTTCTGTACATGTAGACCTCACTATGCCTGAAATGGTTGATCTTCCAATGAGAAACTCATGGTGGAGGGCGGCATAAGACAGGCCAGTGGACAGGAAGCTGTAGAACAACATAAATTGATAAGTTTAGAATGCCTAAAGTCCAAAAACATCAGTTACATGCCAACCAAACTTGGGAGGAATTGAGATAGAATACCACACACATATTTGGTTCCACAATGACTAAGTGATATGCAGTACATATTAGAGCTAACATTCTGGTGTGTAAGTTGAAACATATTTGGAGTAAGATGAGGGCATATAACTTTGTCCAAGAAGGCAAAAAAACATACTTTAGCACACACATTATGAACATAGAGAATGTAGTTGTGTAGTACATACCGTATTGTGAGTAGAAGTCGCTCCTCTGCAGATATCGCTTTGCGCATCCTTGTGTCCTGAAAGGTTATCCCAGGGCGCACTGTCTCCAAGAGTCGATCAAATGTGGAAATGCTCATGCGACAGTACTGGTAATATTTCTCAGGATGCTCCAGCAGAGAAGAATAGAGGCGGTGAAAATGACCTCTTGTGAGTCGTTGCCTCAAAAGTGGATGGACCCACATGCGTCTCCTCCTCCGCGGATCCACTATCACTGGGTATGGTTGCCCAAAGCGCCGTGCCAAAAGCCAGTTCAAGAGAACCTGCTCAGTTGTATTGAATCTCAGACCCTCTGCCATGTTGCACAAAGAACACCAATACACCTCGTGAAAGCAAGCTCACAAATGGACAGTATGGAGGCAGCCACCTGTTTCTGAGTGTAGAAATAGGGTGCAGGCTAATGATTTAAATAGTTAGCAGGCCTCAAAACCGTTAAATGTCCATTTTGCAAGGCTGCGAGAAAATCTCGCCATACGGATTGCATACGGATACCATACGGATTACATACGGATGCAGACATGCGCAAAATACGCGACCGCACCTGGCTTACGGATGACCTACGGAGCACTATTTAGGGGTCATTCATCCGTATTACGCATGTAAACTACGGAGCGTATTTTGCGCTGGTTAGTGTGACTCCAGCCTTAAAGGCTTCTCCAGACTGGTCAGACTGGTTGTACACACGTCGGGACCCAGTCCTTTTGTCTGCCGTTATTCACACACTGAGGTCAACTCTGACACATGGTAATGTTTTTAATATTAGACAGCGTAGGACTGTCCCAATCAGAGTCACCTTGTCGACGGTGGGATGGCTTTTATGCTATTTTTTTTTAATCAAAAACAGTATTACTAAGAACCCTGTGTTATTTAAATGCACTTTTGCTTTTACTTATTTAGTTAAAGCAGGGGTTTTGCTCATTTTGTGTCTTGTAAGTTTTTTATGCTTATTGCCACGTTTATGTGCTGCATGTATACCAACTTAAATCCAGCTCAATTTTTGTGTTTTTTTTAACTTTCTTAATGATGATAGAGAAATCATAGAGAAAGAGCTGGGCAGGAAGCGGAGGACAGTTTCATGCAGCTCTACTGCCATTTTCTACTGTAGTCAATGGATGTTCAGGAACACTCCTGACATGCTGCTAATGATTAGGGCATTCTGGCCATGGGCCCTGAAGCCCCAGGCTCTGGATGTCAAGCCAGATTGGCCTTATTATAAACCACTTCTGTAGTGGCACCCACCCACTTTTGGGCCCTGATGCTACTAAATCGGCACTATGTCCCTGGCCTGCCCCTTCCATGTCATTTTTTCAAGGACCATTTCTATTGTTATATATTTGAATAAAACTCCAGTAATTCAGTACAGGTAGTTTTATATTTGGATTATAAATGTAATTTAGGATCAAACAAGTGTAGGTACAATAAATACACAAAAGCCAAAGTAAGTGACAGTGCCTTGCATAGATCATTTAGGAGGTTATCTCAAGATAATTATTGTCCATATGATATATACATTGCTCAAAAAAATAAAGGGAACACTTAAACAAAATATAACTCCAAGTAAATCAAACTTCTGTGAAATCAAATTGTCAACTTAGGAAGCAACACTGTTTGACAATCAATTTCACAAGCTGTTGAGCAAATGGAATAGACAACAGATGGAAATTATTGGCAATTATCAAGACACCCTCAATAAAGGAGTGGTTCTGCAGGTGGGGACCACAGACCACATCTCAGTACCACTGCTTTCTGGCTGATGTTTTGGTCACTTTTGAATGTTGGTTGTGCTTTCATACTCGTGGTAGCATGAGGCGGACTCTATAACCCACACAAGTGGCTCAGGTAGTGCAGCTCATCCAGGATAGCACATCAATGTGAGCTGTGGCAAGGAGATTTGCTGTGGCTGTCAGCGTAGCATCCAGAGGCCGCAGGCGCTACCAGGAGACAGGCCGGTACACCAGGAGACGTGGAGGGGGCCGTAGGAGGGCAACAACCCAGCAGCAGGAACGCTACCTCCACATTTGTGCAAGGAGGAGCACTGCTGCCAGAGCCCTGCAAAATGACTTCCAGCAGGCCACAAATGTGCATGTGTCTGCACAAATGGTTAGAAACCAACTCCATGAGCACAGTCTGAGTGCCCGACGTCCACAGATGGGAGTTGTGCTCACAGCCCAACACCATGCAGGACGCTTGGCATTTGCCACAGAACACCAGGATTGAATATCACTAACATGTCTATCGGTCCTCTGATTTCCATAATTCCACAACTTTTCTGTTACGGGCTGGGTGGTGGAATCACTGTGCCAAAGCCCAAGGAAGAACTGCAGGGGCATGACTAGGAGCCTCATCCAATCTGACCACGTACATGCAGGAGTTAACGACACTGAGGTCCATGAAGAGACAAGGGAGGTGACCAAGGTGCCACTCCAGGACTGACCTTGGGTAGATGGTAGCTGACCCCTAGGAACAGGTAGCTGGGATGACCCGGGGAAATGTTCAACAGATGCAGGCAGGCAGAGACAATGACAGGAACCACAGGTGCGGAATGAGCATTGGCGGGTGCAGCTGACTCAGCTGCCATTGAGGTACACACTGGAGGGAGCATCTGGCTCGGCTGCCGTTGAGGTAAACACTGGCAGGTGCAGCTAGCTTAGCTGCTGTTGAGGTGTGCACTGGCGGGTGCAGCTGGCTCCGCTGCCGTTGAGGTGAGCAAGGGTGGGTGCAGCTGGTTCTGCTGCTGTTGAGGTGAGCACTGGTAGGTGCAGCTGCCTCAGTTGTCATTGAGGAAAATACTGACAGGTGCAGCAGGCTAGGATACACATACTGGGACCTGACAACTGACAAGCATGTTAGGAACAAACTCACAACATTCCACAGGCACCTCCATGTTGGGGGAGGCGCTTTAAATAGTAAGAGACCTCCAGCTATTGGCTGAGGACACTTTAGAGGAACACATGCGGCACCTTTAAGAAAGAGGAAGTGTGTGTGCCCAAAGCACAGTGCCTGGAGAACTGCTAGGAGTGCACACACCACGGGTAGCAGCATACCTAGAAGGAGCAGGACGGGAGCCTCGGCGGTGAGTACGCTGATGTCTCTGCAGAAAGAGAGGGACTGCAGGCAGAGATGTGGGCGCTACATTTTCCTTCTTCCTGCTACAATTCCAATGTTGAGAAGTGTATGTGTAGCAAACTCGATATGAACCTATGAACAGCTAGATATGTCATATAATATTTCATGAAACACTGAGAATAATGAGAAACACTGTTACCAGTCTCATGTGACAAACACAATTACTTCAAATAAATGCAATTGTCTGCATGAGAGGAAAGAGAGTACCCCATGGACCATTTTGGTGCATATAACAAGTCTACAGGGATTTTTTTTTTTAACCCAAGTCCTTCTGTCTATGCAGAATGTTATATAAATATTTTATGAGGGATATCACTGGACTCACTTGGTCATTATAGATGATCCCAGATTGGTATTTCCTATCTAGACTATGTTTTAGAAATGTTTCATAAATTAAGGTTAATGGAAAGAGTCAGAAGTGGTCTTTTCAATGACCATGATGGAATACAATCTTTAACATCCTAGAAAGGTCATTGATATAAATTAAGAAAAAATAAAATATCATAAATTAAATAATGAAAGTGAAACCTCATAACAAACTATTAGGATGTATGGGTGCTGCATTATTATACAAGGAAACAAGATATTTTATGGGAGAATAAGAATTTCACATTAGTTTAGTGGATCTGTAGACAATGGGGTGGGGAGAGAAAATGATAAATTGAAGGTCGGGTTGGGGAGAGCAAATGATCTAGGGGGAGAACAAATAATGAATTCTGAGGGTGGTTGTATGTAAGGATTCCGGATGTTCCATGGAGATTTTTTTGCCCTTGTCCAAGATGGATTCTGGTACTTTGCCCTGTCCTGAAACTTCCTGTCTGTCCTGCAATTTAAGTCCGGGTCAGGAGATTATCCTTGCCTGAGTATTTTATTGCTGTCTGATTCTGAGCTCCCTCCTGGCTTGCCTCTGGAGTAACTGCTGCTGCTCGTTACTTGGTGCTCTGCCTCTCCACTAACTGTTGTCTTCAGTCTCTGAGCTGCTTCCAGATTCTGCTGGGGTTATCTATTGTCGTACTTATAAGACTGTGCCTGTGCAGGCTGCTGTGCAGGACTTGAGCAGGACTTTTCAGCCCAAAAAGGTACTTCTCCTTGTTATGCTCCACCCGTGTTTTTCTGGACTTCCATGAAAGGCGTCGTCTCCTCTGTCTACATAGTTCTGGACTTCCATGCATAAAGTGCTAGTCGCACTCTTGCCTCTAATTACTGCTGGACTTCCTCATATAAGTACCATTGCATTATTGCTTCTTATTATCGCTGGACTTCCACATATAAGTGCTCTTTGCACTATTGCTTGACTTCCAACGTATCAGTGCAGTTCACACTCTTTATTACTGTTGGACTTGTTTGCTTTAGTGGACGCGCACCGCTATTACGTTTGCTGGACATTTCTGTTTATGCTGTGCATTTTGTCATATATGCAGGAAAGCCACTGTTAGTTTTTGTTGTATTCCTTACTTTGTTAAAAGAAAGTTTATTTGTCTCAACTTTGGTCTCAGATCCATTTTATCTCGCGCTATCAGATTTCATAGTACCTACAGTTAGGTCCATATATATTTGGACAGAGACAACATTTTTCTAATTTTGGTTCTAGACATTACGACAATGAATTTTAAACAAAACAATTCAGATGCAGTTGAAGTTCAGACTTTCAACTTTAATTTGAGGGTATCCACATTAAAATTGGATGAAGGGTTAAGGAGTTTCAGCTCCTTAACATGTGCCACCCTATTTTTAAAGGGACCAAAAGTAATTGGACAGATTAAATAATTGTACTTGGTTGAAAACCCTTTGTTGGCAATGACTGCTGAAGTCTTGAACTCATGGACATCACCAGACGCTGTGTTTCCTCCTTTTGATGCTATGCCAGGTCTTCACTGCGGTGGTTTTCAGTTGCTGTTTGTTTGTGGGCCTGTCTGAAGTTTAGTCTTTAGCAAGTGAAATGCATGCTCAATTGGGTTGAGATCAGGTGACTGACTTGGCCATTCAAGAATATTCCACTTCTTTGCTTTAATAAACTCCTGGTGTCACGGTCACGTGTGTCTGGACGCAGATGTTTCCGCAAGGCGAACCCATAACACACATGACCCTGGATACAGCGCCTCCAGTGGGGCGAATTTAAATAATAATACGTGCAGATGGATACACCGCCTCCACCTGGCGAATTTAGGTATTACACGTTAATATAAATTCTGGAAACCCCGCCTCCAGTACGGCGAATTTAAATAATAAGGGGGACCTGGGAAACATTAACAATGGTGGGCCCTGCGATAGGGAAAAGGGAATTGGAGACCTCCTGAGCTCCCCTGAGCCAGTGTCCCTGCACTCCTAATGTTCCCTATGCCGGTTCCGCACCGGGCGCCGCACACGTACCTCAACGCCCTTGCTCGCCCTGACCCTAAACCCTCACTAGGGAATTGGTCGGTGCAGAAACTAATCCCACCACTGCACTAACAACACACATGAGGGAAAGAGACAATACAGGGGGACACCACTTAGCTTTATGCTCTGTGCTTATGCTCCTGCAACAGAGCCCTCCACCTGCGTGCGTCTTCTCCTCCACCCGGATCCATCACCATAACAGGATCCTTCACCATAGAGCAGCCTTGGAGCAGAGTCCACCACCAGTTGCTGCTGCTTAGTAACAGAGTCCCAAAGATGAGTTCAGCTTCTGACACAAAGTCAAGCATGCTTGAGTCCAGCTCAGCAGCCAAGTCCCACATGGTGAGTGCCACTCTCCATAGTCGCCACTCCACCAGTCCATGCAGACACTTCCCGCTGACACCATCACTGCGACCCCACCACGCCATGCCAGCCCTTCGTCCAGACACCATAGCTGACACACGTCCCCCCTGGCTAAGCTGCGCAGGACTCCTCCTCAGCTCCATCCTTCCACCAGGCTCTCACCAACTCAGAATCCATGAAAGAATGAATCAGTATCACCAGCAGTGATTACACACCCTGAGACTCATTTATAGAGCCCCACACCTGAATCATAATTACAGAGAACTTTAAACTGAAAACCTAAGGTGCGATACCACTAACCACCACCGGGGACAGTCAAGTCACCTTGGCAACTTGCCAAAAGGAAAAAAGTTCACTCTGTGCTTTTAAAACTGTCAGATCAAATTCAGATCATGACAGTACCCCCTCCTTAATGAGGGGCCTCTGGACCCTCAAGACCACCCCTCATTAGGGAAACACCTACAGCGGGGACACCCAGATCCTGAGTTCACTCACCACTACCTGACACATCAGGTTTATGACAACACACCGCTGGTATTGGCAATAAAGTTCATTTTGGAGGCACCACTCATCTCCACAGCGCCGACCTGGGGAACGAGTTTATGTATGTGTATGTTTGTTTGTTATGAGCTGATCAGGCTCCACAACACACTTCCACAAGATGTTTTTTGGTGGCACACATACACGCTCGTTCACACACAGGTCCGGACCTGAACGTTTATTGCACACATTCGTTAGTCATATTTTGGTGAATTCATTCTGGACTCGACAACAGAGGCGTCCCTCCGCTGTCACCACACTCACAACCCCGCTATTCCCCAAGGGACACCACCCTCCAACCCTTTCACCATGAGGTCTGCGCCTCCCAGGGTTGGTTAATGGCGAGGGGTGAGATTTGTCCCTACTCCCCTGCAGCACACCTGCTGCTCACACCTGGAGGTGAAGGGACTGGGATATGGAGGAATATACACTCGATGGTCGCCTCCACACGACCAGGAGGGGCGGCTTCTTCGGTGGTATTTGAAGATTTGGCGTAAGCCCCGTGGACTATCACACCAGTCTGCTCACTACAGGGACGTACCCCTTCACCTTGGGGAACCCCAGACAGCACCATGGGGACACCAATTCCACCCACCTGTCTGGTTACATCCGCCTGTATGAACAAGTCCCGCTCCCCAGCAGCGACTCTAGGGGGCACTTTGCCAGAGCCGCAGGAATATGGAGGAAAAATACACTTGCTGGTCGCCTCCACACGACCAGGAGGGGGCAGCTTCTTCAATGGTATGGAAGATTTGGCATAAACCCCGCGGACTATCACACCAGTCTGCTCACCACAGGGATGTACCCCTTCACCTCGGGGAATACCAGGCAGCTCCGTGGGGCACCATTCCTCCCACCTGCCTGGGTACCTCCCCGTGCATGAGCAAGTCCCACTCCCCAGCAGCGACTCTAGGGGGCTTTTTGCCAAACGCCGCCATTTTGATTTCCTGGTTACCTGAGCAGAGGCCCCAGACCCTGATAACTGCTGCTGCAGCGGCTCTAACACACCATGCCGCTCCCCACTCACCTCAGTGAGGCCCAGCAGCAATTACCACAGTCTCCACATGGCCAAGGCTCACCAGAAAAAAAAAGTATGGGCTGGTGATAATGTCATGGTCACTGTGTGTCTGGACGCAGATGTTTCCGCAAGGCGAACCCATAACACACGTGACACTGGATACAGTGCCTCCAGTGGGGCGAATTTAAATAATAATACGTGCAGATGGATACACTGCCTCCACCTGGCGAATTTAGGTATTACACGTTAATATAAATTCTGGAAACCCCGCCTCCAGTACGGCGAATTTAAATAATAAGGGGGACCTGGGAAACATTAACAATGGTGGGCCCTGCGATAGGGAAAAGGGAATTGGAGACCTCCTGAGCTCCCCTGAGCCAGTGTCCCTGCACTCCTAATGTTCCCTATGCCGGTTCCGCACCAGGCGCCGCACGCGTACCTCAACGCCCTTGCTCGCCCTGACCCTAAACCCTCACTAGGGAATTGGTCAGTGCGGAAACTAATCCCACCACTGCACTAACAACACACATGAGGGAAAGAGACAATACAGGGGGACACCACTTAGCTTTATGCTCTGTGCTTATGCTCCTGCAACAGAGCCCTCCACCTGCGTGCTTCTTCTCCTCCACCCGGATCCATCACCATAACAGGATCCTTCACCATAGAGCAGCCTTGGAGCAGAGTCCACAACCAGTTGCTGCTGCTTAGTAACAGAGTCCCAAAGATGAGTTCAGCTTCTGACACGAAGTCAAGCATGCTTGAGTCCAGCTCAGCAGCCAAGTCCCACATGGAGAGTGCCACTCTCCATAGTCGCCACTCCACCAGTCCATGCAGACACTTCCCGCTGACACCATCACTGCGACCCCACCATGCCATGCCAGGCCTTCATCCAGACACCATAGCTGACACACTTCCCCCCTGGCTAAGCTGCGCAGGACTCCTCCTCAGCTCCATCCTTCCACCAGGCTCTCACCAACTCAGAATCCATGAAAGAATGAATCAGCATCACCAGCAGTGATTACACACCCTGAGACTCATTTATAGAGCCCCACACCTGAATCATAATTACAGAGAACTTTAAACTGAAAACCTAAGGTGCGATACCACTAACCACCACCGGGGACAGTCAAGTCACCTTGGCAACTTGCCAAAAGGAAAAAAAGTTCACTCTGTGCTTTTAAAACTGTCAGATCAAATTCAGATCATGACACCTGGGTTGCTTTGGCTTTATGTTTTGGGTCATTGTCCATCTGTAGTATGAAACGACGACCAATCAGTTTGGTTGCATTTGGCTGGATCTGAGTACAGAGTATGGCTCTGAATACCTCAGAATTCATTCGGCTGCTTCTGTCCTGTGCGACATCATCAATAAACATTAGTGACCCAGTGCCACTGGCAGCCCTGCATGCCCAAGCCATCACACTGCCTCCACCGTGTTTAACAGATGATGTGGTATGCTTTGGATCATGAGCTGTACCACGCCTTCGCCATACTTTTCTCTTTCCATCATTCTGGTAGAGGTTGATCTTGGTTTCATCTGTGGAAAGAATGTTCTTCCAGAACTGTGCTGGCTTTTTTAGATTTTTTTTAACAAAGTCCAGTCTAGCCTTTTTATTCTTGATGCTTATGAGTGGCTTGCACTGTGCAGTGAACCCTCTGTATTTACTTTCATGCAGTCTTCTCTTTATGGTAGATTTGGATATTGATACGCCTACCTCCTGGAGAGTGTTGTTCACTTGGTTGGCTGTTGTGAAGGGGGTTTCTCTTCACCATGGAGATTATTCTGCGATCATCCACCACTGTTGTCTTCCGTTAGCGCCCAGGTCTTTTTGCATTGATGAGTTCACCAGTGCTCTTTCTTTCTCAGGATTTACCAAACTGTAGATTTTGCCACTCCTAATGTTGTAGCAATTGCTCGGAGGGTTTTTTTCTGTTTTTGCAGCTTAAGGATGGCTTGTTTCACCTGCATGGAGAGCTCCTTTGACCGCCTGTTTCCTTCACAGCAAAACCTTCCAAATGCAAGCACCACACCTCAATTCAACTCCAGGCCTTTTATCTGCTTAATTAAGAATGACATAATGAAGGGATTGCCCACACCTATCCATGAAATAGTCTTGGAGTCAATTGTCCAATTACTTTTGGTCCCTTTAAAAACAGGGTGGAACATGTTAAGGAGCTGAAACTCCTAAATCCTTCATCAAATTTTAATGTGGAGACCCTCAAATGAAAGCTGAAAGTCTGAACTTCAACTGCATCTGAATTGTTTTGTTTAAAATTCATTGTGGTAATGTCTAGAACCAAAATTAGAAAAATGTTGTCTCTGTCCAAATATATATGAACCTAACTGTACATAATTGTTACAGTGTAATAAATATATTGAAGGACTCATGAGTTCATGAGTCTTTTTACGTGGAGCAAGACACTACAGAAGACAGTTTGTAGGTAAAAAAGTCTATATTATAAACACATGGTGCTTCAACCAAGTGCAGAGAAAACTCAAGTCCATAACACAGAATAACTGCTTAACAAGTCTGTGAGAAGCCTCAGAGGGAAATGCAATCAGCAAAACTGTCATGATCCAGGACGGAGTTTCACTTTGGCCCGTCCTGGTCTGATTGGGGGTTAATTATTCCGCCTCTCCCTGGCAGACGGCGGCTATTTAATGCTCACTGGACCTAGGTCCTGTGTCAGTTATACTCCTGCCCTCGGCTGAGTTAGTTGACCTTGTGCCTGATATCTTGCTTGCTTGTTCGGTTTTGATTCAGTTCTGTCCCTGTTACTAGTTCTGCCTGTCCCTCTTGTACTGCGCTACCTCTCGTGTATGACTCTCTGCTTGTGACCCGACTTCTCTCTGCTCGTCCCCTTGGTACCGCGTCGCCCTCTTGTGTATGACCTTTGGCTTTGTCTGACCTCCCGTCTTTTTACCCCTTCTGTACCTCGCTGTCCATACTGTGAACGACCTCCGTTTTGCCTGACTCTGAGTTTGCTGTCTTCTGTGAAAGCAGGACGCTAAGCCCGCCCTCTTGCAGTCACATGACCGTAGGTCCCGTGCCGGCTTGCTAAACTGCATCACTAAGGTCCTGTGCACCTATACTTTCTGGCTATTCTGGTCCCCAGGGGTCCCTACAGTGCGGGTGAGTCCCTGCTCAGCGGAGGCTGTACGCCGGCGCTGTCAGGATCCTGATAAAAACAGTCTGTGAAGCGCAGTTTGCACTTGAGAATGCTGGAAACAAGTGGTCCGTGTCTAGTCAATGCACAGATAAGCAACTCCAAACAAGGTGTTAGATTATCCATGGAGGCCACGGTAGGAAGTCTCAGATTAAGCAGAGCATTCCTGAGCTTTGTAGCTAAATAAACAAAGGCAGAACCAGAGCATCAGCCAGCTTACGTGTTGCAGGTGAAGGTCAGCGGCACCAAGGAAACAGCACAACTAGTTAGGTGCAGGAGGAACACTGGCACAGATGAATACAGCAGAACTCAGATAGCGAGGAGCAGGATATTCACACACGTTTGCAGGAGCAGCTGGAAAGCCAGGAAACCACCATGAACAGAACACTGGCAGAATAATCTAGCACAGACTAGAGTATGGGGTGGACTTTTGAGCCAAAAAGACAAGGGGCACAAGAAACAAAAGACGCCATCTTGAAAAAGGCATGCCCAAAAGGTAATCAAAAATATTCAGAGTCCTGACAGTGGGGGAGTAGATGATGTATTGAATGTTGGGTAGAGCAGTTGAAAATGACTAGAGAATGGGAGAGAAATACATGACAATGAATTTGGGGGGGAAGGGGCATGTAAATATAATGAATCGGGGTTAGGGTTAGAGCGGGAGATATATAGTGGAGGCGTTGAGGATGAAGTGACTGGTAATGAATTGGGGAAAGAGTACAGGTGCTAATTAATTTATATATTAAATGGTGAAAGTGGATATTTATAGTTAGTGGGTGCACAGTGGCGGATTATATCTTATATTTGGGATGGTGGGTTACATAATAACCAATTGTATATTGATGGTGAGTGTACATACATATTCCGATGTGTAGTGAAGAAGAAAGGGAAAAAATGGGGAATGTGCTCAGGAAGCGGTGCTCTAGGTAACTGTTGGCAGCGGATTATTCAGGATACTCTCCAAGCATGTGACAGCAGAGCTTCTTTATTTAGGAACAAACAGGAACAATATATGACAAGCTTAATAGATCAGGAATAAATCATGCTTGTGTCTCTAATCTGTGCAGCAAATGCATTCACATGCTCTCCCTGTGTGAGTCTCTGGAAGGTTTTCTTTTTTTACTTTATAAACAGCATACAAATTTAGCAACTAAGCACTCATAGACAGGAAAGGAGTTGGTGCACCAAACATATTCCAACAGTAACTGTTATTTTATGCAGAGATGAGACCTCACTGGAAGAACTGACGTCGGTCTGTGCTGGATGAAAAAGAGAAGCAAAGCTGAAGGACTTCAGCTAGAGATGTCACTGGTGAGTCAGTGTGTTACCTGTACGCTGACACTATACACTGCATACTATATACAGAGCTCCTGTGTATAATGCCACTGGTGATCACTGTATTATCTGTACACTGACACTATATACAGATCTTCTGTGTACAATGGCACTTAGTATTGTGGGTTTTTTATTAATGATCAGTATTGTAGTATTCAGTCACTATGTGGTGGTAATATTTGATCTGGTCATGGTGTTGTGGCATTTGTTCCTTGTTTGTGGTGGTAATATTTGGTCCGGTCACGGTGTGATGATATTTGCCCCTTATATGTGGTATTAATGTTCATTTGAAAGAAAAATGTATTTGATGCATTCCCTTAAAAATAAATATATTTTTATGTATTTTTTTTAACAGTAGAGTAGGGCCCCGTCTAAATAGTCTACCGTGTCATGGCGGCAGCTTAAAAATTCTTTTGGCCAGAACAAAAGCTGCTGGTTATGAATGTGATCTGGTGTTAGATGGGAACTGTTAATATCTGATTGGTGAGGATGTGGTGGAGAAGATGAGTTTTCCCATGAGTGGGTGGTGGGACAGTGGAGATGGAGCTGGGGTGGAGCCTGGGTGGAGTCTCAAGGGGGCCCAAAAGCTTTGTCTGTATGGGGCCCCGAAATTCCTAGTGGCAGCCCTGATTGGCGCAATCAGGAAAAAATGGGCCTCAGTTTGTTGTAAAAAAAAATTCCTGATAGCCCTTAGAAAAATTAAATACTTGGGGCTAAAGCAACATTTTAGTGGTAAAAACATAATTTATTCTTTCTTCACCGCTCAGCAGTATAAAATTCTGTGAGGCACATGTGGTGTCAATATGATCACTGCACCACTAGATGAATTCATTGGGGAATGTAGTTTGTAAAATGAGTTCACATACAGTGGGGAAAAAAAGTATTTAGTCAGCCACCAATTTTGCAAGTTCTCCCACTTAAAAAGATGAGAGAGGCCTGTAATTGACATCATAGGTAGACCACAACTATGAGAGTCAAAATGAGAAAAAATCCAGATAATCACCTTGTCTGATTTGGCAAGATTTATTTTTCAAATTATGGTGGAAAATAAGTACACACATGGTCAAAATTGTTGGTACCCCTTGTTTAATGGCAGAAAAACCCTCAATAGTGACAGAAATAGTGTGAATCTGACAGAAGTAATAATAAATCAAAAATCTATGAAAATGAACAAATTAAATACAGACATTGCTTTTCAACTATGCTTCCACAGAATTTTACAAAAATAAAACTTATGAAATAGGACTGGACAGAAATGATGGCACCCTTAATATTTTGTTGTACAACCTTTCGAGGCAATCACTGCAATCAAACGATTCCTGTAACTGTCAATGAGACTTCTGCACCTCTCGACAGGTATTTTGGCCCACTCCTCAAACTGCTCCATTTATCTCATGTTTGAAGGTTGCCTTTTCCAGATGGCATGTTTCAGCTCTTTCCAAAGTTGCACAATAGGATTTAGGTCAGGGCTCATAGAATGCCACTTCAGAATAGTCCAGTGTTTTCCTCTTAGCCATTCTTGGGTGTTTTTAGCTGTGTTTTGGGTCATTATCCTGCTCCATGACCTGCGATTGAGACCAAGCTTTTCTGACACTGGGCAGCACATTTCTCTCTAGAATCCCTTAATAGTCTTGAGATTTCATTGTACGCTGCACAGATTCTAGACATCCTGTGCCAGATGCAGCAAAGCAACCCAAGAACATAACAGAGCCTCCTCTATGTTTCACAGCAGGGACAGTGTTCTTTTCTTGATATGCTTAATTTTTCCATCTCTGAACATAGAGCTGATGTGTCTTGCCAAAAGGTTCCATTTTTGTTTCATCTGTCCATAGGACTTTCTCCCAGAAGCTTTGTGGCTTGTCAACATGTAGTTTGGCAAATTCCAGTCTGGCTTCTTTATGATTTTTTTTTCAACAATGGTGTCCTCCTTGGTCATCTCCCATGAAGTCCACATTGGCTCATACAACGAAGGATGGTGCGATCTGACACTGATGTTCCTTTAGCTTGAAGTTCACCTTTAATCTGTTTAGAAGTTTTTCTGGGCTCTTTTGTTACCATTCGTATTATCCGTCTCTTTGATTTGTCATCAATTTTCCTACTGCGGCCATGTCCAGGGAGGTTGGCTACAGTCCCAGGGAGCTTAAATTTCTGAATAATATGTGCAACTGTAGTCACAGGAACATCCAGCTGCTTGGAGATGGTCTTATAACTTTCACCTTTAACATGGTTGTCTATAATTTTCTTTCTAATCTCCTGAGACAACTCTTTCCTTCACTTCCTCTGGTCCATGTTGAGTGTGATACACACCATGTCACCGAACAGCACAGTGAGTATCTGTAGCCCTCTATAGAGGCCCACTCACTGATTCCAAGATTGTAGACACCTGTGATGCTAATTAGTGGACACACCTTGATTTAACATGTCCATTTTGTCACATTATTTTCAGGGGTATCATCATTTCTGTCCAGGCCTATTTCATGAGTTTTATTTTTTTTTTTAAATTCTGTGGAAGCATGGTAGAAAAACAATATCTGACTTTCATTTGTTCATTTTCATAGATTTTTTTTTTATTTATTATTATTTTTGTCAGATTCAAGTTATTTCTGTCACCATTGTGGATTTCTCTGTCATTAAACGAGGGGTACCAACAATTTTGACCACGTGTGTATTTGGTCACCTAAAAACATGCAAGATTTCTGGCTCTCACAGACATGTAACTTCTTCTTTAAGATGCGCCTCTGTCCTCCACACATTACCTGTAGTAATGGCACCTGTTTGAATTTGCTATTAGCATAAAAAGTCAATTGTCCCAGAGGGCCAGCGGGGGAGGAGGAGCGGCGGAGCAGCGGGTCACAGAGGCAGGAGTCGGCTGTTGCAGGTGTCACTATGCCCGCTGCTAAAGAGAAAAGATTAATTTATCTTATAGTGCGCACAGTGACACCTGCAGCCACCGCCTTCCAGAAGACGTCCTACTCACCCTCCATATGCGTGGAGCGCATATTCATTACCTTAATGAGTGGGGCCACATGATCGCTCTTCAGGAAGAGCTGCTGGCGCTGGAATGAGATGCATCAGGGAGCGCAGAAAGGTGAGTACGATGTTTGTTTGTTTTTAATATGAAACATGCATACAACGACAGGGACCGTGGAGCCATGCATTATAACGACAGGGTCCGGGAAGCCATACATACAATGACAGAGACCGGGGAGCCATGCATACAACAACAGGGACGGGGGAGCCATGCATACCAGGACAGGGATGAGGGGACAATGCATACCCGGTTTATACTCGAGTCAAGCTTACCCAGTTCAGTATTTATTTTCCACCATAATTTGCAAAATAAATCTTGCCAAATCAGACATGGTGATTTTCTGGATTTGTTTTCTCATTTTGACTCTCATAGTTGTGGTCTACCTATGATGTCAATTACAGGCTTCTTTCATCTTTTTAGGTGGCAGAACTTGCACAATTGGTGGCTGACTAAATACTTTTTTCCCCCACTGTAGATGTAGATACCTTTGCAAGAAATCCTGGAAGTGTAGCATGAAGAGAAAGGAAAACGTACCCTATGACTATCCCTGAAAGAGAGCAACCAATACTGCAAGAACCACTCACCATCTTGCAGTTCATATGTGTTGTGGTGCAGAGTGGTGCTTGCAGTATTGGTTGCTCTCTTTCAAGGTTGGTGTTAGGGTTTGTTTATCTTTCTTTTTGTGCTACACTCCCAGGGTTTCTCACAGAGGTATCTACCTGTTCTCAACTTCTGGAGATCCATTCATGTACTAATGGTGGTTCTTGTGCGGCATTCATGTATTGATGGCGATTCTAACACTGCATTCATGTACTGACGGTGGTTCTGATGTTGCATTCATGTTGTGACCATAGTTCTGGAGTGTGACTGTTTGAGGTTGTGGATAGGTGTCTTTTTTTGTGGACAGGTGGCTGACTAAATACTTTTTTCCCCACTGTAGGGGGGGTTTCTGTTGTTCTGGCACCTCAGGGGTTCTGCCAATGTGACATGGCACCCTCAAACAATTCCAGCAAAATCCGAACTCCAGTATGGCACCTCTTCCCTTCTGAACTTTGCACTGTGCCTCAAAAGTAGCATTCCCCCACATATGAGGTATCGGCATACTCAGGAGAAATTGCACAACAAACTGTATGGTGCAAGTTCTCCACTATCATGAAGTGCAATATGTCTTGAAAAAACAGCCTCAGAATCACCAGGATACCATGAAACATTCCAGAGTTATTACCACATAAAGTGACAGTGGTCAGAATTGTAAAAATTGGCCTGGTCTTTAATTTGCAAACCATGTGTTCTGTCCTCACTCATTGAAGCAGACTTCATGCAGCTTAAACAGGCAGCTAAACCGCTGTACTGGGATCCAATAAGGAGACTGTAGGTTGAATCTGTATTTTATTGAACGTGGTGGTATATTGATGTGGTGAAACTACAAATAAAACATATACATACATTGAGTCAATACATGGTACATCAGGGATGCATATACATAATACATTAAGAATCAACAGCTGCACTACTAGCTGAGGAGGGGGAACTAACTGAGCAGGCTGATCTGAGACAGGAATTAGACACAGGAAGCATGTTTGCTTACCAGCGATGCTGTCACAAGGTGAGAAGAGAAATGAGATGCTCCCAGGATGCAGGCTGAGAGTAAATGGAGAACTGGAGGGAAAATGGGGGCTGGACTAAACCATAATCCTTTGCAAAACTTACAAGGATGCCTTGCAACTTTCCCAGAATACATTGTGAACGGAGGGAAAAATAGAAGCAAAAATGAAAGTAAAATAGAATAACACTGCGGTGATGACTCTGGCCACTAGATGGAGTCAGAAACAATGAAAACAATAGAATCTATAGACAACTGAACATTCTATATATTCTGAATACATCATTGAAAATATTACGAAATAGACAGTCAAAGTTTGTGAATTAGATGTCGGAGACAGAACACCATGCTCTGGGGTAAAGGGGTTAAAGCATTCAAGAGTTATTACCTCCTAAAGTAACACTCATCAGAATTGTAAAATTTGGCCTGGTCAGGAAGGTGAAAACAGGCTCAGGGGTGAATGGGCTAAATTGGTAACTGAGATGTTGAAAAGAAATGGCTAAAATTTATGTAAAATAAAAACATTTTTGATTTCTTGCTGATTCAAAACAGATGTACTAACATTAAATTTAGCTGTCAAAGTAAGGAATGTGGACACTTAGACCACAGATTGACTATAGCAAAACCATGGCGAGATGGAACTTCATTTCTGGTGGCAGTATACAAAAACTCTCAAAGCATCAGTTGCAAGGTGATTTTATTCAATGATGTATATACAGTTGGAACAGAAAGTATTCAGACCCCTTTTTCTTTTTTTCACTCTTTGTTTCATTGCACCCATTAGGTAAATTCAAAAAATTTCATTTTTCTCATTAATGTACACTCTGCACCCCATCTTGACTGAAAAAAAAACAGAAATGTAGAAATTTTTGCAAATTTATTAAAAAAGAAAAATTAAATATCACATGGTCATAAGTATTCAGACCCTCTGCTCAGTATTGAGTAGAAGCACCCTTTTGAGCTAGTACAGCCATGAGTCTCCTTGGGAATGATGCAACAAGTTTTTCACACCCGGATTTGGGGATCCTCTGCCATTCTTCCTTGCAGATCCACTCCAGTTGTGTCCGGTTGGATGGTGAATATTGGTGAACAGCCATTTTCAGGTTCCTCCAAAGATGGTCAATTGGGTTAGGTCAGGGCTCTGGCTGAACCAGTCGAGAATGGTCACAGAGTTGTTCTCAAGCCACTCCTTTGTTATTTTAGCTGTGTGCTTAGGGTCGTTGTCTTGTTGGAAGGTGAATCTTCAGCCAAGTCTGAGGTCCAGAGCACTCTGGAAGAGGTTTTCATCCAGGATATCTCTGTACTTGGCTGCATTCATGTTTTATTTAATTGCAACCAAACATGAATGCAGCCAAGTGGAGGATTGCAGTGATAGTTGACGTTGTGGAACTTTCTCCCATCTCTCTACTGCATCTGTGGAGCTCAGCCACAGTGATCTTGGGGTTCTTCTTTACCTCTCTCACCAAGGCTCTTAGCCCACGATTGCTCAGTTTGGCTGGACAGCCAGGTCTAGGAAGGCTTCTCGTGTGGTCCCAAACATCTTCCATTTAAGGATTATGGAGGCCACTGTGCTCTTAAGAATCTTGAGAACTGCAGAAATTCTTTTGTAACCTTGGCCATATCTGTGCCTTGCCACAATTCTGCCTCTGAGCTCCTTGGCCGGTTACTTTGACCTCGTGATTCTCATTTGGTCTGACATGCACTGTGAGCTGTGAGGTCTTATATAGACAGGTGTGTGCCTTTCCCAATCAAGTCCTATCAGTTGTAAACACAGCTGGACTCCAATGAAGGAGTAGAACCATATCAAGGAGGATCACAAGGAAATGGACAGCATGCAACTTAACCCCTTTCTGCCATCAGACGTACTATCCCGTCCATGTGCCCTGGGACTTAATTCCCAGGGACGGGATAGTATGTCATAGCGATCAGCGGCGCCCACGTGGTGAGCGCCGCTGATCGCGGCCGGGTGTCAGCTGATTATCACAGCTGACACCCGGCACAATGTGTCAGGGGCGGTCACGGACCGCCCCCGACATGTTAACCCCTTGCACATCACATCACGATCGCTGATCTGTCACAGTGATCTGTGATGTGACAGATCAGCGATCTGTCACAGGACAGTGATGTCCCACCTGGGACAATGTAATAAAGTTTAAAAAAAGTGTAAAAATAATTTTAAAAAAATCGCTAAATAAATAAATTAGTAAAAAAAAAAAAATTCCCCAATAAATTCATTTTTTGAAAATAAAAAAAACAAAAACAATAAAAGGACACATATTTGGTATCGTAACGACCCGCCCTATAAAACTGTCCCATTAGTTAACCCCTTTAACGAACCCCTTAAAAAATAAAAATAAAAAACGAAGCAAAAAATAATGATTTCTTATCATACCACCGAACAAAAAGTGCAATAAGGCGCGATCAAAAAGACGCATATAAATATCCATGGTACCGCTGAAAACGTCAGCTTGTCCCGCAAAAAATGAGCCACCATACAGCATCATCTGCAAAAAAATTAAAAAGTTATAGCTCGCAGAATAAAGCGATACAAAAATAATTTTTTTTATATAAAATGGTTTTCATTGCATAAAACCGACAAAACATAAAAAAACGACCTAAATGAGGTATCGCTGTAACCGTACTGACCCGAAGAATAAAACCACTTTATCAATTTTACCGCACGCGGAACTGTGTAAACGCACCCCCCCAAAAGAAATTCTTGAAACGCTGGTTTTTGTTCATTCTGCGTCCCAAAAATCAGAATAAAAAGCGATCAAAAAATGTCACGTGCCTGAAAATGGTACTAATAAAAACGTCAACTCGTCCCGCAAAAAATAAGACCTCACATGACTCAGTGGGTCAAATACGGAAAAATTATAGCTCTCAATATGTGGTGAAGCAAAAACTATTTTTACAATAAAAAGCGTCTTTTAGCATGTGACAGCTGCCAAACATAAAAACCGCCATAAATAGTAAATCAAACCCCCCGTTATCACCCCCTTAGTTAGGGAAAAATAATAAAATAAAAAAAATGTATTTATTTCCATTTTCCCATTAGGGTTAGGGTTAGAGCTAGGGTTAGGGTTAGGGCTAGGGCTAGGGTTAGGGCTAGGGTTAGGATTAGGGCTAGGGTTAGGGCTAGGGTTAGGGCTGAGATTAGGGTTAGGGGTGTGTTGGGGTTAAGGTTGGAGTTATAATTGGGGGGTTTCCACTGTTTGGGCACATCAGGTGCTCTCCAAATGCAACATGGCGTCTGATCTCAATTCCAGCCAATTCTGCGTTGAAAAAGTCAAATGGTGCTCCTTCCCTTCCAAGCTCTGCCATGCCCCCAAACAGTGTTTTACCCCCACATATAGGGTATCAGCAAACTCAGGACACATGGCAAAAAAAACTTTTGGGGTCCAATTTCTCCTGTTACCCTTGGGAAAATAAAAAAATTGGAGACTAATTGATCATGTTTGTGGAAAAAATACGATTTTTTTATTTTCATGCCTGGGCATTATAAACTTCTGTGAAGCCCTTGGGGGTTCAAAGTGCTCACCACACATCTAGATAAGTTCCTTAGGGGGTCTAGTTTCCAAAATGGGGTCATTTGTGGGGGTTTTCACTGTTTAGGTACATTAGGGGCTCTCCAAAGGCAGCATGACACCTGCAGACCATTCCATCAAAGTCTGCATTCCAAAACATCACTACTTCCCTTCAGAGTCCCGACGTGTGCTCATACAGTAGTTTTCTCCCACATATGGGGTATCAGCGTACTCAGGACAAATTGGACAACAAAGTTTGGGGTCCAATTTCTCCTTGTACCATTGAGAAAATAAAAAAATTGGTGCCTAAAAGATCATGTTTGTGGAAAAAATACGATTTATTTATTTTCACGCCTGGGCGTTATAAACTTCTGTGAAGCACTGGGGGGTTCAAAGTGCTCACCACACATCTAGATAAATTCCTTGGGGGGTCTAGTTTCCAAAATGGTGTCATTTGTGGGGGGTTTCTACTGTTTTGGTACATCAGGGGCTTTCCAAGCGCAACATGGTGTCCGATCTCAATTCCAGCCAAAAACGTCAAATGGCTCTGCTTCCCTTCCGAGCTCTGCCATGCGCCCAAATAGTGGTTTACCCCACATGTGGGGTATCAGCGCACTCAGGACAAATTGCACAATATCTTTTAGGGTCCTGTTACCCTTGGAAAAATAAGAATTGAGGGTGAAAAGATCATTTTTGTGGGAAAAAATATGATTTTTTAATTGTACGGCTGTATGTTATAAACTTCTGAGAAGCCCTTGGGGGTTCAAAGTTCTTACCACACATCTAGATAAGTTCCTTGGGGGGTCTAGTTTCCAAAATGGTGTCATTTGTGGGGGTTTCTACTGTTTTGGTACATCAGGGGTTTTCTAATCGCGATATGGTGTTCGATCTCAATTCCAGCCAAAAACGTCAAATGGCGCTGCTTCCCTTCCGAGCTCTGCCATGCGCCCAAATAGTGGTTTACCCCACATGTGGGGTATCAGCGCACTCAGGACAAATTTCACAATATCTTTTAGGGTCCTGTTACCCTTGGAAAAATAAGAATTGAGGGTGAAAAGATCATTTTTGTGGGAAAAAATATGATTTTTTAATTGTACGGCTGTATGTTATAAACTTCTGAGAAGCCCTTGGGGGTTCAAAGTTCTTACCACACATCTAGATAAGTTCCTTGGGGGGTCTAGTTTCCAAAATGGTGTCATTTGTGGGGGTTTCCACTGTTTTGGTACATCAGGGGTTTTCTAATCGCGACATGGTGTTCGATCTCAATTACAGCCAAAAACGTCAAATGGCGCTGCTTCCCTTCCGAGCTCTGCCAGGCACCCAAATAGTCATTTACACCCACATATGGGGTATCAGCGTACTCAGGACAAATTGCACAATAACTTTTAGGGTCCTGTTACCCTTGGAAAAATAAAAATTGGGGGTGAAAAGATCATTTTTGTGGAAAAAATATGATTTTTTAATTGTACCGCTGTACGTTATAAACTTCTGTGAAGCCCTTGTGGGTTCAAAGTTCTCACCACATATCTAGATAAGTTCCTTGGGGGGGTCTAGTTTCCAAAATGGGGTCACTTGTGGGGGGTTTCCACTGTTTAGGTACATCAGGGGCTCTCCAAACGCGACATGGCGTCCGATCTGAATTCCAGCCAATTTTGCATTGAAAAAGTCAAACGGCCCTCCTTCCCTTCTGAGGTCTGTCATGCGCCAAAACAGTGGTTCCCCCCACATATCAGGTGTCAGCTTACTCAGGACAAATTGCACAATAACTTTTGCAGTCCAATTTCTCCTGTTACCCTTGGTAAAATAAAAAAATTGAACATAAAGTATTTTTTTTGTGAAAAAAAGTTAAATGTTCATTTTTTTAAATATTCAAAAAATTCCTGTGACGCACCTAGAGGGTTAATAAACTTCTTGAATGTGGTTTTGAGCACCTTAAGGGGTGCAGTTTTTAGAATGGTGTCACTTTTGGGTATCTTCTATCATATAGACCCCTCAAAGTGGCTTCAAATGTGATGTGGTCCGTAAAAATAAAATGGCGATGCAAAAATAAGAAATCGCTGGTCAATTTTTAACCCTTATAACTTCCTAACAAAAAAATTTTTTCGTTCTAAAATTGTGCTGGTGTAAAGTAAACATGTGGGAAATGTTACTTATCAAGTTTTTTGTGTGCCGTATCTCTGTGATTTAAGGGCATAAAAATTCAAATTTGGAAAATTGCGATATTTTCAAAATTTTCGCCAAATTTCCGTTTTTTTTCACAAATAAACGCAAGTTATATGAATGAAATTTTACCACTAACATGAAGTACAATATGTCACGAGAAAACAGTGTCAGAATCACCGGGATACATGGAAGCGTTTCAGAGAAGACTGAGAGGAGACTTAATAGCTGTCTACAAATATCTCAAGGGCTGTCACATTGTAGAAGGATCATCTTTATTCTCATTTGCACAAGGAAAGACTAGAAGCAATGGGATGAAACTGAATGGGAGGAGACACAGATTAGATATTAGAAAAAACTTTTTGACAGTTAGAGTGATCAATGAGTGGAACAAGCTGCCACGAGAAGTGGTGAGTTCTCCTTCAATGGATGTCTTCAAACAGAGGCTGGACAGACATCTGACTGGGATGATTTAGCGAATCCTGCTTTGAGCAGGGGGTTGGACCAGATGGCCCAGGAGGTCCCTTCCAACTCTACGATTCTATGATTCTATGATTCTATGAGTTATAACCTCATAAAGGGACAGTGGTCAGAATTGTAAAAATTAGTCCGGTCATGAACGTGCAAACCACCCTTGGGGCTTAAGGGGTTAAATATGAGTGTCTGAGCAAAGGTTCTGAATACTTATGACCATGTGATATCAGTTTTTCTTTTTTAATGAATTTGCAAAAATTTCTACATTTCTGTTTTTTTTTCAGTCAGAGTGTACATTAATGAGAAAAAAAGGAACTTTTTTGAATTTACCAAATGGCTGCAATGAAAGAGAGTGAAAAATTTAAAGGGGTCTGAATACTTTCCGTACCCACTGTACATGAAGCAAATTCAATAGGATACATACAGTGGCATGTAAAAGTTTGGGCACCCTTGGTCAAAATTACTGTTATTGTGAACAGTTAAGCAGGCTGAAGATTCAATTATCTCTAAAAGGGCTAATGTTAAAGATGACACATTTCCTTTGTATTTTAGGCAAAAAATATATATTTTGTCATCGTTTACATTTTAAAAATGCAAAAAGTAAAATGGGGCGATGGAAAAATGTTGGTACCCTTCGGGGTTTGTGTGCTCAGATAACTATGACCAAGGTTTCAGACCTTAATTAGCCTGTTAGGGTTGTGGCTTGTTCACAATCATCATTAGGGACCCTCAAGGAGAGTCACCGTGGAGCGGAGACTCCATTTGTGTCCAAGAAGGTGCCAGCCTCCGCTGACAGGCAGGGATCAGGGTAAGGTACAGTATAGGCTCAACACCCTCCCACTCTTATTAATAGCCTTGATACTGGGTATGGTATCTGTGACTGGGGATTTTTTGTGTTCTTGGTTTCTGCTTTTTTTTTTTTTTTTTTGTATTTTAATAGATACTAATAAACAGTGATTTTATGTGTATAATATGGGAATCCACGGGAAATGTCTTCCGGTCTCCCTATTTATACAGCTCACTGGACACTATTGGCACCTGCTGCAACGGCGTGGGGTGGGCCTGTTTATTCATATAGCCCGCTTTGCACCAGTGATATCTCTTGCGATAGCATGGGATGTGCTTGCCTCTGTACTTGCAACCTTGAATTAGGTGTGTGTTTAGACCATTTCAGCTGTATATCATTTTATTAACCTCCCAGTGTTTAATATATTTCCATATTATCCTCTACTTTCTAAACAGCAATTCTATACAGGTATACCACTTTGACTTCATTACTTTGACTATCCCACAGTCTTTTGTTGTTCCTTGGGCACCCTTCCACTTGAGCCGGTGCACTATTATAATATAATATACTGTATATACCATATGTGATATCAATGCATTTTGAAGTGTATAGCTATTTAGCACAAGTTCTCTTCTTTTATTATTATACATAATGTTAGCTTAATAGCTGTCTGCTATATACTGTATGCCCTTTGTGCCTGAAGTAGTCATATGAAGTGATGGCCGGGGGACCAACACAATGCAGGGAGACTACGGTACACAAGATGAGGTGCAAGCAACAAAGAATTAATTTATTTACAGGCAAGGAATGCAGTGTATAGGAAAATGCAGAAACAGAGGTATACAATGAAAACAGACAATTTACAAGGATAATATTCTTTAGCTGGGCTGTCAAACAGCACGGAGCACCAACTATAACAGCTCAGCGTATTTATCCAACTGGCAAGACAAGACAGTACAGTAATGTATGATGCTACACTAACTATAACCTATCTGGCCTTTGCCAACCTGGCCACATGGCTGCCGTGCTCTATCTATTGCAGCCTATCCTAAGCCCTAGCATGTGCACAGAAGGGGTTAACACTCACAGTAGCGTTGGTATCTCAGTCCATGCCCGGGGCCCCTGAAGCTTTGCAAGATGGTGCGCATGTCTTTCCCGGAAGCTCTGTGCAATATGATCTTTTCTTTGTGTGCAAGTTCAATGATGCTCCTGGAACGGTGGATTCCTCCTCTGGATCCCTTTCTTGTCTTTTCTTCGTAGCTTCTCATGGCAAGATGGGAAAGCCACCTTTTAATCCCAAGAATAGTTTACAAAGTCACAATCGCAGACTAAACGTTCTTTTCTTCACAGCTCCAGGCAGGCACCCCTTCTTCGTGCAGAAATCTCGGGTCCCTCCTAAACACAGAAAAGCAGCCCCTCCCCTCTCTAGTCTGGCAGACGAAACCAAACAGTCTTTACAGCAGGGAAGTGCAGAATGTCCCACTGCCCTAACCAAGGGGGTGCTCTCTCTTAAAGTGGCAGCTTGTCTCTACGGTCCATAGCAATGCCACTCCACACATATAACTTAGAAAACAAGATTTTTTCCTGCGAATAGGTTTAATATACATATAATACTGTGTTTACTCTCTAGATATGTGTCTCCACTTAACTATTTCAATCAAATGGATATGTTCTGTTCATTACTTATTGTATGAATTTTTCTATATCTACAGTTGTGCTCAAAAGTTTACATACCAAGGCAGAATTTTTGCTTTCTTGGCCTTTTTTCAGAGAATATGAATTATAATAACAACAAAACTTTTCCTCCACTCATGGTTAGTGGTTGGGTGAAGCCATTTATTGTCAAACTACTGTGTTTTCGCTTTTTAAATCATAATGACCCTGATCAAAAGGTTACATACCCTGGTGATTTTGGCTTGATAACATGCACAGAAATTGACACATTGAAACCTCTGTGTGCAGCCCCAACGAGGAATCTTACGTGAAACGCGCGTTGGGGCTGCACACAGAGGTTACCACAGTGGAGACTATGGGTAAGAGCAGTATTTGGCATTATTTGTGAGGTTATCGATCTCTTAAAGTGATATACACCTTTTTGTTGGATTGTCTTTTTGGATGGGACTATTTTATCGCCCAATATATTTATCTACATTTCATACTTTTCTACATATTTTTGATGAATTTACAATTTTATGATTAAATTTTGAGCGATTTTTATGCCCCCTCCAACAAGCCTTCTTATATTTGATCGCTGTCTTATTAACTGCACTTGGCACTTTCACCTGAGGTTTTTGCCCCTTAGGGTGTGTGCACACGCTGCGGATTCTGCTGCGGATTCGCAGCAGTTTTGGCCCTGCGGATCCGCAGCAGTTTCTGCTGTGGTGTACAGTACCATAATATCCTATGGGAAATGGAAACCGCAGTGCAGACGGTGCAGATTTTTCCGCGCGGATTTGCTGCGGCTTCTAATCCCCAGAAAGAATTGACATGTCAATTCTTTCTGCGAATTCCGCTGCGGTTTACCATCTCCTCCATTGTAGAGGTGATAAACCGCAGGCTAATCCGCACATAAACTGAAGGTCTTTTGACCTGCGGATTTAACTGCGGATTTTGCAAAATCCGCACGGATCAATCTGCAGCAGAATCCGCAGCGTGAACCCTCGCCCTGGTCTCAAGTCATTTGCATTCTCTCTCAGGTTTTCCTCCAGGATTGCCCAGCATTTAGCTCCATCCATCTTCCCATCAACTCTGACCTGCTTACCTATCCTTGCTTAAGAAAAGCATCCTACAGTATCATGCTACTATCACTATGTTTAACGGTGAGGATGTTGTTTTCAAAGTGATGTATCTTGTTAGTCTTCCGCCACACAAAGTGTTTTGCATTTAGTCCAAACAAATCTACCTTGATCTAATCTAATCAGAGCACACTCATCCACATGCTAGCTGTATCACCTACATGGCTTCTAGCAGACTGCAAATTGGCCTTCTTCCTCTTTTCATAAAGGCCAGATTTGTTGAGTATATGACTAAAGGTACTGTCACACTTAGCGATGTACCAGCGATCCCGACCAGCGATATGACGCGGTCAGGATCGCTGGTACATCGCTAAGTGGTCGCTAGTGAGCTGCCACATAGGCAGATCTCACCAGCGACATCGCTGGGGACGGGGATCGCTACTTACCTGTCACACCAGGCGATCCTGCGTCCTCCCGCCCGGCTCCATGCGTCGCTCGTCCTCACAGCAGGAAGCGCCACAGGAAGCTGACGACGAGAAACAGTCCAGGACGTTCTCGCGCGATCAGCGATAACCAGCGGGGGAGCCGGTCGGAGGTAAGTATCAGACACAGAGATATCGCTAGCAATATCGCTATAACGTCACTAGTTATAGCGATATTGCTAGCAATATCTCTTAGTGTGACATGCCCTTAACAGTTGTAAAGTGGATAGAAAAATATTCAGAATTTAGAGTCCTCAGTGGTTGATACCTTTTAAAGGCTAACTGAAAAGATGGTAACAAATTGCAAGCCAAATTGTTAGCCATTAAAAGGTATCAACCACTGAGGACTCTCAATTCTAAATATTTTTCTATCCACTGGCTAACATGGTACAAAGATATACATCTTTCCTGTATCATGTGGATAGATTCTTCCACCTGAGCTGTGGATTTCTGCAGCTCCCCTAGAGTGACCATAGACCCACTTGGCGTTGTCTCTAATTAGTGCTTTCCTTGTTTGAGATGTAAATTTATGTTGGCCATCGTCTTGGTACTGTAAGTTTGCAGTTGTGCGATACTTCTTGCATTTATGTAAGATGGAATGAACAGTGCTCCATGAGATATTCAGTGCGTGGGCTAATTTTTTTTTATAACCTAACCCTACTTTACTCTTTTGCATAACTTTATCCTTGACTTGACAGCTGTATTCCTTGGTTTTCATGATGCTGTATGATTCTTAACATTCTAAAACAAACCTCTCAATCTTCTTCACAGGACAGCTGTAGTTAAACTGTGAGGAAATTAGCCACAAAGGATTTTATTTAGGGGTTTCAGACAACTGGGGGCTGAATACAAATCAATGTCACAATTTTTCAGATTCATATTTAAAAAAAAAAAAAGAAAAAAACTTGTATCATGTTGTATAAAATCCCTCCCAGAATACATGTAAAGTGAAAAAATATGAAAAAGTTTATGTATGTATGTCCACTTCTTCAAGGCACTTTATGCATGTGATTTCATTTGTTGAGCTATCTTGTTATCGTTGCATTGTATGCTGTATTGCAGATGTATTCTCCCATAGAAGCTGTGACAAATTGCACAGGGGAAGGGGGAGTCGACTTCGCTCACCTCAGGGGAGGGGAGAGAAGGACCCAGCAGAGATCGGATCCCTGGCACCACCACTTGCCCCAGATCAGTCAGGGATCAGCACCACTGGCAAATAGTCACCAGAAAGGCTTCCCTTATAGGTACGAGTTATTGAGGCGCTCCTAGTGAGGGGGGATATACATCACCAGTCCAGGCTGGGGATATATATATATATATTATATAAATCCAACAATGTAGACCAGCTCACTCCTGTGAACCACCTGGAACCTCAGCTGACCTGGTTAACTCCGTTGTGCCCGGATCTGGATGTAGGAGTCCATCCATACAAATGTGAACAACGACAAAGCAAAGTCCAGCAATAACGTGAGCAATCCAGGATGCTGTTAAAAAATTATTTCTTTTTATTCATAAATCCATTAAAATGCAATGGTCCAAGCAGTTCAAAACAGCAATAACAATAACGTTATTGCTGTTTTGAACTGCTTGGACCATTGCATTTTAATGGATTTATGAATAAAAAGAAATAATTTTTTAACAGCATCCTGGATTGCTCACGTTATTGCTGGACTTTGCTTTGTCGTTGTTTATATATATATATATATATATATATATATATATATATATATATATATATATATATATATACCTCCCGGCCATCAATGTCAGGGCTTCTCGCTAACACAATACCATATGCTTCCACCAGTTCCTCGTTCGACATAAGCCCCGTCCGACAGCAGGCTTATATCAGGTCAGAAACCAACCTGGGTAGCGTATAATATAACCACTCGAGCGCGCAAGCGTAGGGATTCGTGTATCGAGATAAAAGAGCAGCCCAAGATTAATTTTATATCTAATTGCCGAAAAGGCGCAATAGAAAAATACAGGTATATATATATACACAGAACAATATACATGTCAAGCTGCTACAATACAGGTAGGTGCAGGCTCCACTAGATGGCAGAAGAGTGTAAGCAGGACTGCACCTAAATAGAGCTGGTCTGCAGTCTAGCAGTGAGGCTACCACAAGAGGCAGCAGAATAGTCAAACAAGCCAGGTCAGATCCTAGACAGTAGCGCAGTATTAAAGGAATAAGCAAACTCATGGTCAGAGACAAGCCAGGGGATCAGTAATGGTCAGGAGCGGATAAGCAAAAAGACAGAAGCAGGTCAGGATACAAGCCAAATCAAAACCAGGGAGTCAGCATACTAAAGGGAAACACCGAGTCAAGACGGGAATAGGGGAACACAGATATGGGTTCAGACAGCATATTCAGCAGGACAAATCAGAGAAATCAGAGTCAGCTACAGTATCTCTAGGCAAAAACTATAACTGACATCGTCTGCAGGAAGCAGCAGCGATAAATAGCCAACCTGAGCCCAGACTGAAGCTAAGAAAGGTTAACTCTTGACATGACCAGACCGGGAAAAAGGAAAAACAGGACTCAAAACCTGATCTGGATCATGACAGTACTCTCCTCTCAAGGGGGGTCCACCGGAAACCCAGGTTACCCAAGATGCCGCGCATGAAATGCCCGAACCAATCGATCGGCATGAAGGGATGGCGCCGGGACCCAGGATCGATTCTCAGGACCTTAACCCCCTCCAATAGACCAAATATTGCAGAAAACTGCGGACCATGTGCAAATTCACAATCCGTTCCACATCATACTCCATCTGCCCGTCCACAATAACCGGAGGTGGAGGGGATGGAGACCCACCAGAGGAAGATACAAATGACTTCAGGAGAGACTTATGGAACACATTGGTGATCCAAAGTGACAGATGTGGGCGTAAGCGAAAGGCAACTGGATTGACAACCTCAATTACCTCAGAAGGACCTATAAACATGGGATCTAGCTTAGCAGAAGGAACTTTCAGCCGAATGTTCTTGGTAGACAATAATACTTTATCTCCTACCAGGAATATAGGTCCTGTAGATCGTTGCTTATCCGCAAACAGTTTATATTTGCCCTGAGCTTCCCCAATGTTCCTGTGGAACTCCCTCCATACCTCCCTCAACCGTTAAATGGCCGAATCAGCCCCAGGACACCCTGAGTCCATCCTGGAAAACTCACCAAAATGGGGGTGAAAGCCATAATTACAAAAGAACGGAGAGGTGCCTGTGGACTGATTAATACGACTAAACTCAACCACTGGTAACAAAGAACACCAATCATCCTGCTGGGACGTGGCAAGACACTGCAAAACTTGTTCAAGAGACTGGTCCTCTCCGTCTGACCATTGGTTTCGGGATGTTAAGCCAAGAAGGCCAAACTAATACCTAACCTTTTACAAAAAGCCCTCCAGAATTTGGACACAAATTGTACTCCTCTATCAAAAACAACACTCAAAGGCACACCATGCAATAACACCACGTGCTCAACAAACAACCTAGAAAGTGTTTCAGCATTAGGTAGTCTCGCCAAAGGTACAAAATGCGCCTGTTTACTGAATCTATCCACCACCACTCATGCCACAGTTTTGCCATTGGAAGGAGGGAGATCAGTGATAAAGTCCATGCACAAATGAGTCCAAGGTCTATCCGGAATTGGCAATGGCACCAACTCTCCGGCCGACTGGTTATGGGAAGTTTTACCACAGGCACAAGTATCACAGGAAGACACAAACACGGTGACATCAGAAGCCATAGAGGACCACCAAAACAGCCTAGCAATAGCTCTACGAGTGGCTGAGATTCCAGGATGCCCACTAAGAGAGCAGAATTGTGGAACTCCTGGATCACCCTCAACCGGTACTGACCCGGGACAAAGAGCTTGTTGTCAGGCAATGACGGAGGAGCAAAAGACTGAGCCTCATGAATCTCCCGCTCCAATTCTGAGGACAGCGCTGCCACGACCACCCCGTGCTGAAGAATGGAGGAAGGAGGATCGGGAGGTGATATCGGATCCAAGCTGAGAGATAAGGCATTCACCTTGACATTCTTGGAACCAGGCCAAAAAGTGATAGAAAAATTAAAGTGTGAAAAAAAAGCAACCACCAACCACCTAGCCTGTCTGGGAGTCAAACGTTTGGCCGACTCGATATAAGATAGATTCTTGAGGTCCGTAATCACCGTGATCCGATGAACAGCCCCCTCCAAAAAGTGCCTCTATTCTTCAAAGGCCAACTTGATAGCTAAAAGCTCCCGATTCCCAACATCATAATTCCTTTCAGCGGGAGAGAATTTTTTTATGAAGAAGGCACAGGACCTCAAGTTAGTCAAAGTGGCGGGTCCTTGGGACAACACTGCTGCCACCCCCACCTCAGACGCATCCACCTCAATGATGAACGGTTCAGACGGATCAGGCTGGACCAAGACAGGGGCAGACATAAAGCATTTTTTTAATAAAGCAAATGCCACCACAGCCGGAGCTGACCAGTTTTTGAGATCAACCCCCTTACAAGTCAGATCCGTGAGGGGCTTGACCACCAGTGAAAACCCCTTAATGAATGTCCTATAATAGTTTGCAAACCCCCAAAAAAGTTGAAGACTCTTTAGGTCTCTGGGTTGCACCCAATCCACAATAGCCCGTACATTCCCAGGATCCATACGAAACCCCTTATCAGACATAAACCCCAGAAAGCACAATTATTGGACAAAGAATGAGCATTTTTCAGGTTTCGCAAAAAGCGAGTTCTCCCGTAAACTCTGGAGAACCGCACGAGATAATCCATGTGGACTTGTTTGTTAGGTGAAAACACAAGGATATCATCTAAATACACCACCATAAAGCACCCAATAAAATCAGAAAATACATCATTGATAAAATTCTGAAACACAGCTGGCGCATTAGTGAGACCAGAGGACATAACCCTTCAGAAGTGAGAAATGCCTTTTTCCACTCATCCCCCTCCCAAATTCGGATTAGATTATATGTTCCCCTGAGGTCCAATTTAGAAAACCATTTGGACACTGACAATTGATTGTACAATTTAGGGATGAGCGGGAGGAGATAGATATTTCTCACTGTGATCTTTTTTAATTCCCGAAAATCGAAGCACGAGTGCAAACCACTATCTTTTTTTTTTACAAAAAAGAATCCAGCTGCCACAGGAGAGACAGAGGGATAGATTTGGTCTTTACGTAGACTTTCAGAAATATACTCCTTCATAGCGGTTCGCACCAGGCCAGAGAGGTTGTACAAACGGGTATTGGGCAATTTAGCACCCGGAACCAGATTATTAGCATAGTCAAAAGGGCGGTGTGGTGGTAAAACCTCGGCCTCCTTTTCGGAAAAAACAACCTCTGGAATACCTTCCATATTAACGGATGACACAAGTCCAGAAGGCAACTTTTAACACAATTAGGACCCCATTTGACAATCTCCTGAGATTCCCAGTCTATCACAGGATTATGTAACTGTAACCAGGGGAACCCCAACACTAGTCCTGCAGGCAGAACAAAACATGAAATACATTCCTGGTGCAAGGAACCCACTTTAAGGAGAAACTCCTCCAAGACAAAATTAATGGCATTCTTCACCATTGGTGTTTTATCAATGGCAACAATATTATTATTTATTTATATAGCGCCATTAATTCCATGGAGCTGTACATGAGAAGGGGGTTACATACAAGGTTATAGATATCGTTAACAGTAAACAAGTTTCCACAACAAATTTACAATGACAAACTGGTACAGGGGGGAGAGGACCCTGTCCTTGCGGACTTACATTCTACGGGATATATAGGAGTTGCCAGCCTAACTGTCCCTAACTTACACTTGGTCACCAAGTTAGAGTCATAAAAGTTCATGTATGACCCTCAGTCCACAAAATCAGAAGTGGGCGTGAAGCAACTTCCACAACTAAGTTCCACTTCCAACAATACCTTAGAAAATGAGGAAAACGGTACCCAAGAGTCTGGGTGACCACCTCGACAATCACCCAGACTCAGCTACCTGTTAGTCGGTGGGCAGGAGAAGAAGTCTTTTTCCAATGTCCGGGATCTCCGCAGTAAAAACAGTTTTCCTTCACATCGCCATCTCCTCTTCTTCTCCTTGAGGTTGGTGGCCCCACCTCCATAGGTTCAGATGGTGGCAAAACAACAGGTTGAGCATGGAGCAACGGAACTTCTCGCTGTGTAACATCTCACTCCGCAGCCTCCGATCCATATGGAGTCAAAGCCTCCTGCAATGAGCTGGGTGGTGGATGGAGAGGCAGACTGTCCTTCAGGTGATCCGACAGTCCTCTCCTGAACTGACACCTCAGAGCAGAGTCATTCCAGGACACCTCCGTGGACCATTGATGGAACTCGGAGCAGTACCATTTGGCCGAAAACTTACCCTGAAAAACTCATGATTGTGTCCTCTGCCACGCTGACCCGGTCAGGCTCATCAAAAATCATCCTAAGGCCTCAAAGAACCTATCCACAGACACACGTTCCGGGGTAGAAGCAGGTAAAGAGAAAGCCCACAAATGAGGTTCCTCCCGAAATAAGGAAATGATTATCCCCGCTGATTCTCATCTCCAGAGGATCGGGGTTTAAGAGAAATCAATAGCTTGCAACTCTCCTTGAACGTATGGAACTTCTCCTTTTCCCCAGACAAGGTGTCTGGGAGCCTGACAGTAAATTCAGGAGAGTGCAATTATACATCAACAGTGTCAGAGTGCTTACAGATAGACTGGGAAGAAGATCCCTGCAAAGATTTTAAGGTGTCAGAAAGCTCTCTTTGCAGGTGGTTATGAGACGTGGCCAAGGCCCTATGATCCACAGACAGCTCCTGCATCATTAGTGTCAAACTAGTCATTTGACCTGCCAAAGTGATGAGTGGATCCATAGAAAGCAGAGCAAAAAGAAAAAAAAACGTCTGTTTCTGGTCAGTTATACTGTCACGCTGCAGGTAGGAGCAGGTTCCACTAGGCGACAGTAGATTGGAAGCAGGACTACACCTAAATAGAGCAGGCCTGCAGTGCAGCAGTTAGGCTACCACAAGAGGCAGCAGAATAGACAAACAAGCCAGGTCAGATCCTAGACTGTAGTGCAGAATAAGCAAACTCATGGTCAAAGACAAGCCAGGGGATCAGTAACGGTCAGGAGCTGATAAGCCAAAAGACAGAAGTAGGTCAGGATAGAAGCCAAGTCAAAACCAGGGAGTCAGCACACTAAAGGGGATCCACCCTTTCCGCTTGAGAAAGCACCCTGTGTGAGAGCGAAACGTGCATCGGGGGTCGCCCCCTTGTCCTTGGTTCATGTGCACCACTTGGTAAACTGCCCCTATTTATTATTAATGTGCCTATTATGGCCTGATTATTTTTCCTTATGGGCTTAACTTACCGCCATTGCTGACATTACCATACTTCACTTTGGTAAGCTGCCCTTCTTTATAATTCATGTGCCTACTATGGCCGGGTTATTATTGTCTATGGGCATGACTTATCGCCATTGCTGATATTACCATACGTTACTTGTTCCTTGTCTTTGGATATTATTGGTGCACATGTTCATTTTACTCTCCCCTTCCGAGTCCATCCTGTTTGTTGTCTCCTTTTAGGAACTTTGCTATTTAAAATATATTATATTTGTTTGTGCATTTGATAAATAAAATTTGTAATTTTTTTACATACTATTCTGGAATCCATTACTCCTATTTTTCTCCTTGTTCCATGCCTTTATAACGTGCATGAGACCTTAATCAGACGCTTACTGGAAAAGCATTACAACATCTGTGCATGAGGATTTCCAGAAGGTAAGAGCTTACTAGTAAGAAAACGGAAGCAGCTCTACTAGTAAAGTATCATACACAACTCGAAAACGTTATTTAATGTTTCTCACCAAATTGTCTGATAACAAATATTATTCTGAATTTTCTCCAGTAGCTAAATAGCACCGGCTATTGATGGCAAACATTATTTGGGGCTCTTGATGGCACTTTTTGTTTTGGTAAACCATTTGAAGAAAGACACAATACAATCTCAATGAGATACATCTGTGGTCAATGCCAAAGCATTACAGCAACACAATATAAATTCTAAAATGAGAAAAGCTTATACAACAAAATCATCTTACCACTCAATGTAGAAATATCATCAGGCGTACACTTTTCAGTAAAATGTTACTTATAATATAGCTTAGAAAAGGCCAGGAGGCAAGACTCTTACCTGCTGTAGAATTAATAATTATTATTAGAGCTGCTGAAAGCAATTCAAATTAGGCCCTAGTAGCGGAGAAATATTCAAGGTCACATATTTCAAAGCTATTGAAATCTCATTTGGGAAAGTCTGCACTATTTCATGTTACAGGGTACAAAAAAAGACCCACACATGCATTGTAAAAACCATCCATGCTTCTACTGTTTAGATAGCAATTGTAACAATTGCAAGGGCACACGGAACAGAGACCTTCCAACCTCTACAATGCAACAAGATCCTGAAACACGTTGCACCTGACTCCAAAATGTGAAGTTTTTATTAATTCTCCTTATGGGTAGGTGTCACTGAATTTCACAAGAACATAGGGAGGTTTTAGTGGCAAAACCTATTAGGATGGCAACTTTAAAACAAAAGGCACAACCGAGTCAGATCTGCATCCCGTTTGTTTGCCGTGTCTGCTAAATCCTTCATACAATATCATTCTCAGCTATATTTTCCACCCTATGCTGTTTGCTTGAAGACTTGACTATTAACTCCTTCACTGTGATGTCTGTTTTCACATTCCTGACCAGGCCATATTTTTCAATTCTGACCATTGTTACTTCATGTGGTAATAAATCTGGAAAGTTTCAACTTACCCAGGGGATTCTGAATTTGTTTTTGGGTGACACATTATACTTCATGTGATTGGTAAATTTAGGTTGTTATGATTTGTGTTTATTTATGAAAATATTGAAAATTTGTCCAAAAATGGAGCAGCTTATAAACTTTTAATTTTTATGCAATTAACCCCTTTACATCTCGTCATATGTTGTGTCCCTGCCTCTGCAAGCCAAACCCACATCTTTCACTGCACATGACGGCTGATGTAATCAGACATTATGTGCTTCTAACAGCTGTGGTGGAGCAGAGCTCCACCCATAGCTGTTAACCTGTAAAATACTGCTGTCAATCTCTGACAGCTGCATTCAACACATGCCAACAGGAGGACGCGTCATTCCACGCTCCCATCGGCACGCCTGTGGCATGATCACAGGGCGCCAGGGTTGTCATGACAGCTGGGGGTCTGTGAGAGCCAGCCTGTAGCTAGCATTCATGATTGACAGTACAAATAGAAGTTCAATGTACTGCTATGTATAGTACAAGCGAAGAGATAATCGCAACTTCAAGTTCCCTAATGACTAACAAATCCAGTAAAAAGTGAGAAGCAAATGTTTATAAAAATATGAATAAAAAAATTTCAAATCACCTCCCTTTTGCCCCATTAAAAATAAAACAATTAAAACAAATTAAAAAAAAAACATATATTTGGCATCGCTGCCTTCAAAAAAATCTGATCCATCAAAATATAAAATAAAATAGTCCGATTGGTAAATGGTGTAACAAAAAAACAAAATCAAAAAGCAAGAATTATGTTTTTTGAGCCAATGTAACATTGAAAAAAATGCAACTGTAAAGCCACGGGCCGGGCTTACCTAGAGAGGTGTAACTAAGTGACTACAGGGTATTCACTAGCGTCACTGATGGCAAGGATAGCTTTGGCCTACGATAGTCATGAGGTAACACTCCAATGCAGTCCTCAGGTCTGCAGCAGCTGACTGGAAGGTCAGAAGTACAGTATGAGGTATAGAGGGGTGAAACAGAGGTGTAGCCAGGTGGTCTAAAATCAGGACAGTCAGCATAGGATCAGTAAACGTAGCCAAAGTCAGGAGCGGAGAGGTCAGGCAGGACAGAAAAACTATCCGGGTCGGTAATGGGAAGCGGAATGCATAACCTAAACCAACAGGGTAGAAACCAATGTTTGGAGTGGTAGGAGGAGCTGCCTGATAAAGGTCCTGCTAGAATGGGATAGGCCGGGGAAGCTAATCTCTGCAAGACACAGCAGGGTTATATTCCTGCAGAGACCGGCCACAGCCTCCTAAGGCTAAATAGATAGCATATGCAGCAGTGCTGCAAGAAGCAGACTCAGCGAGATGAGCTGGCAGGTGGAGATACCGCACGGTGAGTAGAGGGGTGCTGTGGAGGCATGCGATTTAATGCCGAGACAGCAATAAGAGGTTATGAAAAGATCTTATCTTCCCCAAAACTGAATCAGCAAAAATGTCAGCTCAGGGCGCAAAAAGTAAGCCCTCACACAGCCCCATATGCCTAAAAATGGAAACTTTATGGGTCTTGGAAGATGGCAACAAAAGCAAAATTTCTTTTCTTACAAATTTCTAAACTTTTTTTCGCCTCTTAAATAATAAAATAAAATATAGAAGTGTTTAGTACCTGCTAGGTCAGTTTTACCATATAGTAAACATAGTAAATAAAAAAAAAACAATTGTAAAATTACACTTTATTTGCAATTTCAGCGTACTTTGATTTTTTTGTCTCGATTTCCAGTACACTACGTGGTAAAATGAATAGTGTTATTCAAAAGCACAATTCATCCCACAAAAAACAAGCCCTCATACAGTTATATTGACAGAAAAATAAAGAAGTTATGGTTCTAGAAAGGAGAGGAAAAAATGAAGAAAAGAAAAAAAAAAAAACACAGAAAATGGCCACGGCATGAGGGGGGGTTAAACCAGATAGTTAAATCACACAAAATAGTTAATTTTTTTTCTGATTTTTGGTTGGCAGAGTGAAGAAAGAATAAAATTCATAAATGTTTTTTATTATATTTTCATGCCATTCACCGCGCGGTAAAAGTAATTAGTCAACTTTATTCTTCAGGTCATTTCAATGGCATGGATACCAGATTTAGACAGGATTTTTATGTTTTGCTACTTTTGTATGCTAAAAATCAAGTTTTTACAAACAATTTCTTTTTCATTGTCATACTCTGATAATACGCTGTAATTTTTTAAATTTTTTACAGCACTATTTAAAAACTTTTTGTGGGACAAGATGACGTTTTCATTGATACTATTTTTTGCATGTGATTTCTTGATCACTTTTTATTCTATGTTTTGTGTGTCAATATAATGAAAAAGCTCTATTTTTGGCTTGTTTTTTATTTAACCAGATGGGTTAAATACGATTACAGTTTACAGATTGGTTCTTTCTGGTGAAACTAAACATGTGTTCATTTTCTCCTTTCCTTTTATTTTTACAGAAAACAGTATTTTTACTTGCAAAATATTTTCAAATTTTTTGGCATTTTCCCTTTTATTTTTTCTCATTTTTTTAAACTTTTTTTTCACTCTTTTTTGTTTTTCACCTAGTCCCAGGATGGGGACATCAAGTTTCCCTGGACTGGTCGCAGGTGTAAGACTGGGTGCCCACAATCTGGATGTAGCAGCACTATGGACGCAGCGTACATTCGCTGCGTCTAAAGTTCTGCGTTTACTTTTGAACTCTGGTAAATCCACATGTGTTCACCGAACTGTGCAATATATTTTATTGGTGAAATTTGACATGCTGCGGTTTTGAAAGACATGTCAGTCTCCGCGGGTGATATGTAGTCGACTATTTCTAGAAATTCCATCCACTATGCTCTAACAGCTGGACATTGAGGGTTTGATGCTGCATAAATACGCAGCAATTACTGACCATGTGCACATACCCTAATACTCTGCTTATGCATTGCAGGGTATTTAATCTGTCTGAGATGACACAAGCAAGAGGCAGCTCAGGTCCCACTCAAGTCAGGACCCGGTAGCAATTTTTCAGCCTGCGGTAACCATGAAGACCATCGGCATAACTCGATCACAATCGCGTTATGCCAATCATAGAAGAGAGGCAGCCTCCTCCCTCTATCACCCTGATCGATGCCACTGTGGTTATTGACAGCAGCATCAGAGAGGTTAAACGTCCATAGATGACGCAAGCACCGATCGCAGGCTTTACTCATATATACCTGACACCCCTGATTTTTTTTCGGCTCTGCTAGTGAGCCGGCGAGATCGTCGCGCTGAACATGTACGTCGGTTTGCGGGAATAGACTTCCAGAGCATTTCGCGAAGGGGTTAATATTACTATATTGCATGTCAGCAAACAATACTATTGTGAAGCTCATGGCATGTCATAATTAGCAGGTCTGGCTTCATACATTAAAGTTTGTGTTGGCATAAACCATGAAAGAAAAACATATAAAGGCAATGAGAATATGAGCATAAAACATAGGCTAATCCAAAACATACAAGGTTTCATGTGATCTATATCATTGCAAAAAGAAGACCAGTAATTTGTTCAGAAGAATCCAATATCTGATGAAAGCAGTCAATTTAGGTATGATGGAAGAAGTAACTATATTCAGCCTTGATAACTTTCATTTAATAGGATGTTTTCCTACTCCTTCACTCCAGTGGCAGTATACAGTGGGGAAAACAAGTATTTGACACACTGCCGATTCTGAAAGTTTTCCCACGTACAAAGAATGGAGAAGTCTGAAATTTTTATCGTAGGTACACTTCACCTGTGAGAGACAATATGTAAAAATGAAACCGGAAAATCACATTGTATGATTTTTAAATAATTAATTTGCATATTATTTCATGAAATAAGTATTTGATCACCTACCAACTAGCAAGAATTCTGGCTCTCACAGACCTATAAGTTTTTCTTTAAGAAGCGCTCCTACTCTGCACTCATTACTAATAGTATTAACTGCACCTGTTTGAACTTGATACCTGTATATAACCTGTCCACATACTGAATCACACTTCAACTTCTCCACCTCTAAGGATACCAGGGACAAAATTGTAGACCTGCGCAAAGCTACAGGACAAAAGGCAAGCAGCTTTTTGAGAAGGCAATAACTATGGCACAATTATTAGAAAATTGCAAAAACAAAAGATGACTGTCAATCTTCCTTGATCCGGGGCTCCATGGAAGGTCTTGCCTTGTGGGGAAAGGATGATTCTGAGAAACGTCTGGAATCAGCCCAGAACTATAAGGGAGGACCTGTTCAATGACCTAAAGAGCGGAGACCGCAGTCTCAAACATTACCGTTAGTCGCACACAACGCTGGTGTTGAGGGAGGGCTAAATTAACCCTTCACGGTTGACCAAGTTATTTCCAAATTAATCCACAAGGCGTTGCTAGCAACTGGGAATGACCAGACGGAGATGTGTGCCTCTGTATGGGAGGATCAAGGCAGATCACTAACCCCGTTTATTATGTCACCTTTTTATAGCATTTTGCTTAATTATGCAATGTACTCAGCTACCAATAGCATCGTCGTAACACATTTACTTTATAAGCCAATAGTATTGCAAGAAAATCGGAATATGTTCCTAGCTGCGTGATGTAGGAAAATAGAACAATAGCGCATTCTTCAGTGTCTCATGTCTCATATCTCATATCTTCTGCAAACTAGAACAGTCTGGTTTTATAACAGCTGCAAACTTTCACCTAGTTGCAAAATTTAACTCGGAAACAAAATGGCGTCGCAAGCACAAAAATGGAGGTCTGGAGAACAAGATGTCCCGTACATCTGAATACTGTACTTCACACTGGCATGGAGTAAAACCCTGCAGGGCACACAAGAATGATCCAGAGAAGGCATGGGAGAAGGTCATGTGGTCAGATGAGACCAAAATATAACTTTTTGCATGAACTCCACTCACTGTGTTTGGAGTAAAAAGAAAGAGGATGAGTACAACCCAAAGAACACCATCCCAACCGTGAAGCATAGGGAAAAAAAATCATACTTTTGGCGTGCTTTTCTGCAAAGCGAACAGGATGACTGCACCATATTCAAGGAAAGATGGATAGGGTCATGTATCACAAGTTTTTGGCTGACAATCTCCTTCCCACAGTAAGAGCATTTAAGATGGGTCATGGCTTGTTCTTCCAGCATGATGATGACCTGAAAAACAGCCAGGGTAACTAAGGAGTGGGTAGCCAGTCTCCGGACCTCAAACCAATAGAAAATCTTTGGGGGGAACTGAAACTCAATGTTGCCCAGTGACAGCTCCAAAACCTGAAAGATCTGGAGATCTGTACGGAGAAGTGGGCCACATTCTCTGCTGCAGTGTGTGCAAACTTGATCAAGAACTACAGGAAACGTCTAACCTCTATAATTGCAAACAGAGGTTTCTGTAGCAAATACTAAGTTCTGCTTTTTTATTGCATTAAATACTAGCAGTATTTCATGCAAATTATGTAAAAATCATACAATGTGATTTTCTGTATTTTTTTATTTTAAGATTCCGTCTCTCACAGTTGAAGTGAGCCTATGATACAAATGACAGACCCCTCCATTCTTTGAAGTTGGGAAAACTTGCAAAATCGGTAGATACTTATTTTCCCCACTGTATATGGAGTAGTCTGTAGTGATACCGGTCATGCACATCAGCACAATCTGAAGCTCCACTTAGACAAGCCTATAAATGATAAACGTGTGTTTATAAGAACAATCATTAAAAATTATCTTCCAGGGGAAAGATGTCGGTGGTCACCTGATGACTGAGCAAAACCCTAATTTTTTGAGTGATTAGATGCCAGCATAAATGCAATATTTTTGGAAGCACATTGCCTCATAAAAACAGGATGTGATGATAAAAAGAAGATACAGTATGGGGACAGAACAATCGTATTACCAACAATTTTACTCCCATCAGTTTTTATAGGCCCATGTAAACAGCTCACTAAATGACCAACAAGCTACTTGTACAGTCAATCAGCATTTGTTTACAGGCTGAGTACAGCCTATTTAAATTGTCCTTAAACGGGTAGAAAAAGAGCAGTGGGTTAATAGAAACTAGATTGTTTTATTTTTACACCTTCCTTATGTTATTCACTCAATAAATGGCTACAAGGCTGCTTATGGTCAATACGTGTATTTCTGTTTTGGGTTATTTTTCTTAGTGCTTCATAAGCCCACAATGTAAAAAAAAATAAATACTTGAAATCTGCAATACTCAATACCAAAAATTGCAAAACCAAGAAGGACAAGCTGTAAGGTTATGCAAATTGAAGAAATAGCAAGTGTCACTAAAATTCTAGATCCAATCTGTGCTGTGTGGGAGGGGCATGAAAGCCAGATTGAAAGCAAATTTTTTTAGCGACATGAAACCTCAAAAATCAGATAAAGTCTTGTGGGAGGATTGCGTTCTGTTTGTCAATGTGCCTGTTATCACCTCTTGGTGCAAAATGAGAGGGACAGAATCCTTAATTGAGAGATCTTGGTAAATCACTACAGCATATCGCCACACAAGTAGGAGGAGATGTCAGCACTCTTCAACGTTGCGTCTCAGTGTTTGGGAGAACAACAAACTGGAATACAGCAACAGGTGCAGAGACAAATCTCGACAGTTTAGAAAAATGGTGTGCAGTGATCCACTGTGTACTGCAAGTAAAATTGGAAATTTATGTTTCTCCCTCTCCCATAATCATAATTCTGCTTCACGTCACTTGTCTCATCTATTGCATTTTTTATGTGCTGTATTGTGCATAAATATGTGACCCTTCAGATTTTGTATTAGTCTATGTCTGATGAAGAGACCTGAGTAGTCTAGAAAGCTTGCAATTTGTTACCATCTTTTCAGTTAGCCATTAAAAGGTATCAACCACTGAGGACTCACCTGTTTATACTATTTCTAATGGATAACTTTTGATGGTTTACTTGCTTTTTTCAAAATAAATGACAAAAGAATGGGAAATCTGTGCAAAATTGTAATAGTGTAAATGCTAAATTTGGAAGTGGCAGATGTGCCTACTTGGGCCTCCTTCCTGGTATCCACTAGACTAATTGTATGGTCATTGCAGACATCATAAAACTGTATTTATTACAAAAGGGAGTTCTAACATACATAACAATTTAGTCTTCCGCAAAATATATTAAACCCATCACCAGTTAACCAATGCAAAACGCCTCGAACAAAGACTGTCTCAACCTCCAGCACAAACTTGGCGTGATTTATTATTGCATTTGCGCCTATTTTTGTCTAGTTTTGCCTGTTTGAAGGATGCTTTTTGTTTTATACCACATTCTGTTTTCATGTTGCATCTGTTTTGAAGTCTATCTTTTACTTGTTTGTCTGTGCACAGAACACAGTGCAATTTCTCCATCTGTTTATACTGCAATTTATTAAATTTATTTAAAGATAAAAAATTTCATATGATTTATGGGTTTAGAATTGCAATATCTAAACGACTGCAGCATCTTGGACAAGTACTACAGAGTTCTTCTGTATTAGTGTATGGAGTGGAATCTTACTTTGGGGTAAACTACCTCTTGAAATGCCATTAATCTATTCCTATTAAATACCGTATTTTGCAGACTAGAAGACGCACTTTTTTCACTCAAAATTTGGGAGGATAATGTGGAGTGCGCCTTATAGTCTGAATGTAGCTTGCCGGGGTGGGTGGCGTTGGTGAAGTGGGAATCACAAGAAGAAGGACAGCCACTGTAGGAAGCGGGGCCTGGGCTGGGAGGAGTGGGTGTCCCGTTGGCATTCTTCAAGAAAATGTTGGTTGTGCAGGCAGGAGAGGAATCCCTTCTCTGTACATTGCTCTCCTGGTGGTGGGCTTCAGGAAAATGGCCTCTGGAGGCATTGCATGTGCAGATTTAGATCTCGGCTCAATAACGCACACTGCTGGGAGAGCTATGTGCAGAGTGGGGACTCCACTCCTGCCTGTACAGCTACCATTTTTTGTAGAATACCATTGGAGACAACCCCTCCTCCCAGCCCAGGACCCATAGCATCGTCCCACTCCTGCTGTCAGCTGCCTGCAGTGATGACCCTGCCTCTTGTGACCCTGCTCCACCGCCGCCGCACCATCAGTAAGCTAAATTCAAACCCCCATTTGACACATTAAACATTTTTTCTTCCTATTTTCCTCCTCAAAATCTTAGGTGTGTCTTATAGTTAGCAAAATATGGTATTTATAAATAGTTATGAAAAAGTACAATGCTTTGGTCTGTCCTGAAGTTTTTTTTTACGTCTTATTGGTTAATTGTTGTAAGGGAAAGTACAACACCAGAGGCATAATAACATCCTCTACTTTTCCTTACTACTCAAAAGCTGACATCATATGGGTTTTTACCCTACCAAATGAACCTAATATATCCACTTGTAAGTTTAATATGGCATAGCATTGTGGTTTATGTATGCAATGAAAGTCCAAACTCAGATGTGAATACAGTTGAACTATATATTACGTTATTGCAATAACTGAGATCTTGGGAGATGCAGTATTTCACTTTAAATTCATGAATCTGCCATACAGGTTTCTAATGCTTTATGGAAAATGAGGCATTCCTTCAAGAGCTTCATTTTTATTTCCGTATATGACTGTATGATTGATATGAGAGTCATAAATTACTATATTAACAAAAAGTGGCAGCTGTGAGTTATTTCTATTGATTATGGCACCTCCCATCTTCTAGTGATGACACACTCTTCTTTGCTTCCAGTCGCGGCTCCAGCGCAGGCACACTGCTCTGCCCTGTTGAGGGCAGAGCAGTGTACTGTAGTGTGCAGGTGCCAGACCTCTCTGACATGGTCCGGCGCCTGCGCACTGCAGTAATCTGCTCTGCCCTCAACAGGGCAGAGCAGTATGCCTGCGCTGGAGCCGCGACTGGAAGCAAAGAAGAGGATGTCATCACTAGAAGATGGGAGGTGCCGGACCCGGACTGCAACACCCATCAGACCCGGACCACCCCAGGGTGAGTATAATTTAACTTGTTTTTCTTATCTTTCAGGTTACATCGGGGGCTTATCGACAGCATTACAGAATGCTGCAGATAAGCCCCTGATGGCAGTGGCCGTATCTCATAGGGCAAAAATGAGGTGACAGATTCCCTTTAAATGCATAAGAAATGGGACTAGAATACCTAAAAAAAACCTAAGTCATATTGCAAGACTTGTTAAAGGGTTGATTGTGACTTGTATGATTGCTGCTTTCAACAGGTGGCGCGACAGAGTTCAAGTCCTCTTTCTCTCTGAAGAGGCAATTTGCATATAAAAATCATAGTATTTCATGGAATCAGCAAAAAGTAGGAAACAAGAAAAAACCCTGTTCTAGCTCTTTACTCAAACAGAAATACAATGCATCTACATACAGTAGGTTATTAAGATGTAGCCTAGAGGACAGTGATCAATTAGGCTTAATTAAAAGAAAGCGTCTCCATACTGTGGGAATTAAGTTGTGTTTAATTTGAGACTGGATTGTTTCACAAATGTTAGTAACAAGGAGATCAATCTATTTCTCAAACTTTCTGCACTTTGAAGTTATTTTATAGAGAACTGTAGTGAAACCTCCACCAGGGGGAGCTGGTGAGGGAAGAGAGGTTACACACTAAGAGTAGCAAACACTGAGCAATAGCACAGGTGTGACAGGTAACGAGAGAGAATGGTCAGACGAACAGAGTCAGAAACTAGCAGAAGCAGACGTACCAGAAGGAGCAGCAATACCCGTAGTCAAAATACCAAGCCGAGGGTCAGAAAGCCAAAACATAAGCACAGGGTCCAGAAACGTGAGGCGAAATACATTGTCGGGGTACAAGCCGGGAAGTCAAATGCCAGAGAGGAAACGTAGGGACAGAGACGAGTACCAAGAGACGGGGTCAGAGATCAGTCCGGGTCATACACGTGGATACTAGTCAGAGGCTGGAGGATCACCAAGGTACAAGGGTCAGAGGCTCTAAACTGGAAGCTTGAGCTATCACTAACACTGGTCTGCAGGCTGTGAGAGACTGAAATAGCCGAGCTAGCTTCAGAACGAGGCTGAGGAGCTTAACCCCCGCATGACCAGTCCAGAGTGAAGACAGCAGAAAATAAACTTCGGACTGGACCATGACAAGAACAAACTAAAAAAAAAAAGAAATAAAAATATTCCTTATTTCCCAAAAAGAAACAAAGTTAAAATGGAACAAAGATATTATAAGAAAAGTTTACTGTGTGGGTTGAACTGTGAGAATTATTTATACTTTCTGTGCTTGTGTGTCCTTGACTAAAGAACTGACAATGAGAGTTATAGAAAAATATACATTATTAAGCTTTAAAGGGAACCTGTCATCTGAAGAACCCTATTAACCCACAGATATGGGGTTAATCTGCATTGTGAACTTGCCCGGCTCCCTTAGACTCACGCTATCTGGAGGAAATGAACTTTATTCCTTCTGTCAGCGTTCAAGTTTTAGTCATGGACGTGGCGCAAGCACGATTTCACTCACCGCTCTCTGCATTGACAACGGCAGCTGTAACCACACCTCCAGCACTGACTGACAGTGACTCCGCATTAGACCCGGCTGTCAGTCAGTTACCCACCACTCTCCATTCACAGACTGGTGACTGAAAGCTGTCGGAGTCACCCCTGTGGCTGAAATCCAAATGCTGGGGTGGAAATAAAGTTGATTTCCTCTCTGCAGTGTGGATCTAAGTGCAGGCGTCAGGCAGGTGCACAGTTTTATCAACCTGCAGGTTAACCCCCATATCTGGAGGTTAATAGGGTTTTTTCAGATTAAAGGTTCCCTTTGATTTTAGGTTTGAATACCCTAAACAAGTATACAGTATTCAAATATGCTATAACGCAAATAAAGTGAATATTTCTTTGAATTTGTGGTTTCTCCTTTTTCTACTGGCTTTAGAACAATGACATACCACAACCTTAATGTTCACCATCTTTAACACCCAAAAAGCCCATAAGTTTTACAAGCTATTGTAAGTCCTTCTGTTTTGATTTTGACCATTTTGAGACATCATTTTGGGTTCTACTACATGTTCTCTGCAAACATATGGCTCTTGTTGCCTTCCTGGTGACTATTTCTGGCTTTGTTAGTTGGATCGGTTTCTACCTGATTTCTTGTTATAAGGGATCTTGCACATTGCAGATTTTATTGCATGGAACTTAAAAAGCAGTTTTTTAAGCTTTATAGCTTCTTTGCAATACTAGTAGGAGAGAATGCCTAATTAGTGTAAACAATCATGTATGCAAAAAATCCTATATATTTTATATGTCTACATACAAAATCGGTGAAACTCCAAAAAGACAACCAAAAAGTCCTGATATAGCAGACATAGGGGAAAATGGTGGACACTGAAGAACAAATAATCCGCACTAATGCATGGATGTGAAGAAAAAGGTGCAAAGACCAGTGAAAACCTGAACAATCTCACATCACATCTATTTATATATCATAATAATCAAAGGAGGTCATCAAATACAAGAGAGATCAATTGTATTAAACTGCCAAGTATGAGTAACACATGTGCACTAAATATAGGAAGATACTGGACACATAATTGGTCTATAGAAAGTCCTTACCAATATACAGTATTGCTTAAATAGCAACCAGTACACTAGGGGTTAATACAGGCACACATGTTAATTACCTCAAAAACAGCAGACAGGCATTCATGGTCCAGACAACCACCCTGACGCGTGTTTCGGATATTTAATCCTTCATCAGGGACTGAAGGATTAAATATCCGAAACGCACATCTTGAAGTCTTAGTTCTCTTATTTTTGTAAGCATTATTATTGTGTGGGAGACATAATGGAAGAGTGTGAAGGGAAAAATTATTACTATGAAGGGGCATTTTTACTGTGTTGCACAAAGGGGACAGACATAAAAGGAAATTATTACTTTGATGGTAAAACGGGGGCATTATTTGTTTAGATTGGTTCGATTACTTTACAGTGGCCACAAAGAAACTAGTGGCTGCATTATTTACAAGTATATTACCAAACATATTGGTGAACCACTATATCTAAGTTGAGTGTCTAACATAAAAAAGTCTTAAAGATATGCATACTTATATTTAAATATGTCCTGTCCTTTAAACCCCAAATCTTTCAAGACTCTACCAATGCCCCTGTTTGTCACTGATGAGACAAACACATTTAAACTGGTCTATTGCAAGTAAAAATCTGCCTCCAAGAGTCAATCTCATGAAAACCTGAGACTGTGAAAATATCCAAAATTAATGGTAACCAGGGACATGCCGATCATGGTCACAAAGATCTGCCTGCCCCTGCACCAGAGTACACCCTGCTAGCCAACTAGAGGCCGGCAGTTGACATCAGTGTGTCATTCACAGGCAGCGCATAGCAGTGACGTCTTGCCCATAGAAGGTATGCTGATGTCAGCTGCCAGCCTCCATGCCAGCTATAGAAGAGGAGTGGAGGAAAGTGAGAAGAAAGTTTTGGTTTTTTTGTGTGTTAGAGAACAGTATCAGAACAGGGATCATTACTACGGGATGGGATCAGGAGCTTGAATATTATACCCGGGAGAGACCCAGGATAGGGGACATACATTACTGGAAAGAGCCAAGAAGGTGACATTACATCAGAATGATGGACATATATTACTGGAAGGAGCTCAAGACATATATTACTGAAAGAGACCAAAAATAGGGAACATACAGTACAGACCAAAAGTTTGGACACACCTTCTCATTCAAAGAATTTTCTTTATTTTCATGACTATGAAAATTGTAGATTCACTCTGAAGGCATCAAAACTATGAGTTAACACATGTGGAATTATATAATTAACAAAAAAGTGTGAAACCACTGAAAATAAGTCTTATATTCTAGGTTCTTCAAAGTAGCCACCTTTTGCTTTGATTACTGCTTTGCACACTCTTGGCATTCTCTTGATGAGCTTCAAGAGGTAGTCGCCGGAAATGGTTTTCACTTCACAGGTGTGCCCTGTCAGGTTTAATAAGTGGGATTTCTTGCCTTATAAATGGGGTTGGGACCATCAGTTGTGTTGTGCAGAAGTCTGGTGGATACACAGCTGATAGTCCTACTGAATAGACTGTTAGAATTTGTATATTGACAAGAAAAAAGCAGCTAAGTAAAGAAAAACGAGTGGCCATCATTACATTAAGAAATGAAGGTCAGTCAGTCCGAAAAATTGGGAAAACTTTGAAAGTGTCCCCAAGTGCAGTGGCAAAAACCATCAAGCCCTACAAATAAACTGGCTCACATGAGGACCGCCCCAGGAAAGGAAGGCAAAGAGTCACCTCTGCTGCGGAGGACTAGTTCATCTGAGTCACCAGCCTCAGAAATCGCAGGTTAACAGCAGCTCAGATTACAGACCAGGTCAATGCCACACAGAGTTCTAGCAGCAGACATATCTCTACAACAACTGTTAAAGAGGAGACTTTGTGCAGCAGGCCTTCAGGGCAAAATATCTGCTAAGGACAGGCAACAAGCAGAAGAGACTTGTTTGGGCTAAAGAACACAAGGAATGGACATTAGACCAGTGGAAATTTGTGCTTTTCTGTCTGATGAGTCCAAATTTGAGATCTTTGGTTCCAACCACCATGTCTTTGTGCGACGCAGAAAAGGTGAACGGATGGACTCTACATGCCTGGTTACCACCGTGAATCATGGAGGAGGAGGTGTGACGGTGTGGGGGGGTGTTGTGAGTTCACTTTCCCCTTCACCATTGAACTCCCTCTTCTGGTGAAGGAAGGTAGTGAGGCTGATTACAAAGCACCTGACCAGAATGATGATGACTGGGTGACTGGAATTGATGACTGGATATAAGGCAGCCGACGCCCTTCTGCCTTGCGGGTGATTTCTCTGAGGGATTCTAGGAGACCAGTCTGATTCCTGCTCCTCAAAAGCTAAGTTTTCTGCTCTTTTTGCATTTGTGTTTTGGTTTTGTTTTGCCTTGTTTTTCTGGATTTCTGCCTTCCCCTGCTGGGTGAGCTGAATTCCTTTTTGCTATGTCTTCAGAAAATACCTGAGTACTGATATAGTCTTTTTGAAGCCTAGCGTCTTCAGGTTTTTTTTCCCTATCAGTCTGTTGGCTCTTGTTTTGAGAGGGTTTTGGGCAGATTGCAGACAGCAGCTTTTCTATTCTGTCCTATTTAGTTAGCTTGGGCCCCATCATTTGCTCAGCCTATCTTTCTATCTGTGTGAGTGTTTTTTCATCTTGCTTCACCGTCATTATATGTTGGGGGCTGCCTATTGCTTTGGGGTCTGCTCTGGGGCAGTTTAGATTTCCCTTTCTGTCTTTAGGCTATGTAGTTCTCCGGCTGTGATCGAGGGGTCTAGGGCACCATAGGAACCCCCCACGGCAACTGCTAGATGTTGTTGTTAGGTTCAGGGGTCTGCAATCCGATAGCTGCCAACTTCTCTGGTTTTCTGGACTTAGCTAGTATTTCTGTTTTTGCCTCCTATGGTGACTCATTCATAACAGGGGTGCTTTGCTGGTGACACTGTTGGGGATTTATTAAAAATTGAAGGCATACTGAACCAGCATGGCTATCACAGCATCTTGCAGCGGCATGCTATTCCATCCAGTTTGCGTTTAGTTGGACCATCATTTATTTTTCAACAGGACAATGACCCCAAACACACCTCCAGGCTGTGTAAGGGCTATTTGACCAAGAAGGAGAGTGATGGGGTGCTACGCCAGATGACCTGGCCTCCACGGTCACCAGACCTGAACCCAATCGAGATGGTTTGGGGTGAGATGGACCGCAGAGTGAAGGCAAAAGGGCCAACAAGTGCTAAGCATCTCTGGGAACTCTTTCAAGACTGTTGGAAGACCATTTCCAGTGACTACCTCTTGAAGCTCATCAAGAGAATGCCAAGAGTGTGCAAAGCAGTAATCATAGCAAAAGGTGGCTACTTTGTAGAACCTACAATATAAGACATATTTTCAGTTGTTTCGCACTTTTTTGTTAATTATATAATTCCACATGTGTTAATTCATAGTTTTGATGCCTTCAGAGTGAATCTACAATTTTCATAGTCATGAAAATAAAGAAAACTCTTTGAATGAGAAGGTGTGTTAAAACTTTTGGTCTGTTCTGTACTGTATATTACTTGTAGGGGCCCAGGATAGGGGACATATATTACTGGAAGGTGTCTAGGATGGGGTACAAACATTACTGGAAGGGGACCAGGATTGGGAACATAAATTACTGGAAGGGGCGCAGGATTGGGGTCATTACACCAGTATGAGGGGATATATGTTACTGGATGGGAGACATATATTACAGGATGGGGGCAGGATAAGGACATTACACCAAAAAGGATAATACTGCTGGAAGGAGTTCAGGATGGAGGACATTATACCAGGAAGGGCCCATGATGGGTAACATTAATACAGGATGAGGGATATTATTGTGTTATGAGGGGGACACACATATGCCTTTATATGGTTTAGAATGCTTCAAGGAATAATCTGAGCAACCTGTAGGTGGGGGCCCAGGTCCAAGTTGTTCACAGGGGCCATCGTATTCTAGATATGTCACTAATAATCACAAGTAGGCAAGTTCAGCTACCTTAAATTGATGGCAAACCCTTATTTTTTTTTATAGAGCTGGGACAAAAGTCATCTGTGTTTACTAACTGTACATACGGTAGATAAATGGATATTTGGTGTCAAAAAGTGGAAAAAAGAAGTGACAATCACTACTGATGTATATTCAAGTCGGTTTTTACTCCAACATGGTGAAGGGGTACATTGTAAAGCTACACCTTGCCATTTGGCAATTCTGGTTTAAAGGGCATCTTTCACCAAATTTTTCATGTCGAACAAGACACGTTATAAAAGTGGCTGCACAGAAGAGTAAAACACTTTTTTTATTTTGCCTATTAGGAGATATTAGAAATCAAAGCATTTGGCACTTAATAAGATAACACCCAGACAGACTTAACAAAAGAGATCAGATAGTTTTCACCCATGTTGTGTGCTTCTCCCTGTATGAGGTTGACCAATCATAAGCAGACAGCTATATACTGAAAAAGATCACGCCCCCACCATGGCCTAGAGCACGATTCTCAGTGTGTGAGATCAAATTATACAGCTCTGATCTCTTAGTCTAACCTCCTGCATAATTAAAAAGTGCTGGGAGTAAAGCACAGATGAGCAACACTGTCCAGATAAGTTCCCTGTGGGACAGAAAAGCTGAATTTAGCCATGTCACATTAGAAACCCTTCTAACAGCTTTCCTTCTCTCATAGCTAGGTCACTTCTGCTGTACTGTCCCTCCTCCCACACTGCCTGTCCAGAGATGAGACAAGGGTGTCTGTAATATCTTATGTCTGTTGTCCTTTCAGCAACTTGCAATCACTCTGCAGTGAGACAAGAGCAGGGTACTGCTGTGTGAGACATATAATGATTGACTGTTCTGTAATAACATTAGTTGAAAGGTATCAGTCATCTGTGCTCTACCCCTAGTACACCCAGAGAAATCTGCTCTAAGCTATTGTGTGGTGTGTTATTTCTGCTTATTGTTGCTGTGTGATTGTTCAGTGTCAAACGGGAGAAGTACACTCCCCTAGTGAAATCTATCTGATAACACCCACGTGGATTTAACAAAAGTTAAATCATTAGGTGTCAAATACTTTGATTGCCAATATCACCGTAATAAAGGGGTGACGTGAAAAAAAAAAGTTTAAATATTTAATTTTGTAATCTTTTCATTTACAAAAAGAAAGAAAAAATAGAAGTAATTGAAATTAACGTATTGCTTTAAAGTTATCCCATAAAGGAATATAATAATTATTGTTACTAGAAGTCTTAGAGCCTTTACCATGGGGAATTTACTGGTTTTAGAATTATAATGTATACCATTCCCAGGCATTTAGTCAACTGGGATTATTGTTTGGCTGAATATGTTCATACTTAAAAGCTATCCAGTTTCACTAAAATTAACATAATATACTGGTATTAAAACTATAATTACTTTTTTCATGAGTGCTATGCCAGGAGCACTTGGGTAAAGACACATTAAGTTTATAGCCAGGGGCAGCGATTGCACTACTGACATTAAGTTCTTTACTAGACAGGAAGGTAGTAAAAGGGGAGGTAGAACCAAAATCACAACCGTACTGAACAAGTTTCAAATAACATGTAATAAATGAAATTATGAAAATTATATCTGCCTCTCTGCTCAGTTTTAGTCTAATTCTTTATACACAATGTTTTTAATGGCTGAAATACATGGTAATAAACCACTTTTTGGAAATTTCCCAAAACATTAAAAAGAACAAGGAATTAAGGTTATATGAACAATAACATAGTAGTGGCTGAGAGATCATGGAGCCTGTTAGGAGCTTACATTTGGACCAAAGCAATCTCCATCAGGCTCTAAGTACATTATGTTTGCATTATTTATTATTGTTATTATTATTATGCATTTATATAGCGCCATTTATTTCATGGTGCTTTACATGTGAAAAAGGCAAATATAGACAAGTATAATAAACATTTTTAACTGAAGTTATCATACCTAAGATTGATCATTTAATATGTCAAAATACATAAAATTGGGCAACGCAAAACATTATTGAAAACCTACAAAACGAGTTCAGCAAAAGCCCAGCCAATGTAAATCTAATGTTAAGCACGAAGACAAAAAGTTTTTTACTGTGCAAAATGTCTTTTTATTTCAATAAATACATGTGTACTAAAAGGACAGACATACAAATAAGAGTATATGTAAGGTGGTAGAACCAAGGTACAGACCATCCAACACACTGGTTAGTCACATTGAGAGGATCTCCATTAGGAGGTGATTAGCATAGAAACAGGTGCATACAAACAATGCAACCCAAATCCAAATAAATCAGTAGTGAATAAAGTTATATGTCATATCACTAATACATCCTCCTTAGCAGGGAAACATGAAGATGTAATTTCTCATATATAGTTGTTAGGCTTATAGCCACCCATTCACTCCAGGTCCCCTCACTCAAAGTTATGGACACCACCATCAACATGACCCCATAAAAATTCTCTTACCCATGTGGGCGATCGGATGGTCCTGCCTGTGCCCCGATGCATTTCGCTGTAAGGGCTTCCTCCGGGGGGCTGTGTGACCGGTATTATGGCCGATTGGACAATTTATACATTCCACAGTGTTTGAAGTGCGTGCGGCCATTTTGACCAGCGCATGCACAGTCAGCGTCTATGTCCCGTTGTGTCATTTCCGGATAAAACCAGAAGCCGCGCCACATTGTGGTACCCATAGCAACTATGGAGACGCGCGGCCGCCATAATTGGGGCACGCGTGGCAGACGTCTGTGTCCCGCGACGTCACTTCCGGCTATCCCGGAAAATGCAACACGTCACAGCACCCATGGTAACCATGGATACCCAACGTGTGCCGGCCCCGTTCGGATGCCTTCCACAGCGCCGCAGGACAGTCAGCCGCGCAGGGGCACAGACTCTCAAAAACGGCATAAAAAAGAGACTCCAATTGGTGTCATATTCTAGAAGGCAGGGATTACATTTTCATAGACCATATATATGTTTTTCTCTTACATCAATATTAGGAAATATCCAAGACCAACAATCTGTATAAGATAATAGTATACATACAAAATATGTGCATCAATTGAGAAAAAACCCACATAAAATATATATATATAATAAAATACGTGTCGCTTCCCCTCAAGGAAAATACAAATATATATATATATAAAATAAACTTCCACAAGTGATGTATATAACAAGGGGTATAAAGACAACAAACCAATAGATGTAGGAGGCACATAGAGCACATAATGCAATGGTTTAAAAAATACACAAATGCAGAAATACAGTAATCCATCTTAATCTGTGTCGTCCAGTATGGAATCCGATGCTTCACGACTTGATGAAGAGTCTCGTCATTCCTGACGTCGTGACAGCCGTGGACTTTCAAAATTCAAGATATAAAAGGCCCAAATATACTCAAAACTATTAAAAAGAGGTAAGGACAAAATTAAAATCAAGCACATAATACAATTAAAAACAAAAAGAGAAACTGATGAAGTTACATCAGAGGAATGGTGAAAAGGAAAGCTTCTCATTAAGACCTCCTGGGGACATAGTACCCAGTGTGACTATCCATCGGCATTCCAATTGTGCTAGAGCTTTTTTCAAGTTCCCTCCCCTAAACCACTTTTTGGAAATTTCCCAAAACATTAAAAAGAACAAGGAATTAAGGTTATATGAACAATAACATAGTTGTGGCTGAGAGATCATGGAGCCTGTTAGGAGCTAACATTTGGACCAAAGCAATCTCCATCAGGCTCTAAGTACATTATGTTTGCATTATTATTATTATGCATTTATATAGCGCCATTTATTCCATGGCGCTTTACATGTGAAAAGGGGAAATATAGGCAAGTATAATAAACATGTGTAAGACAAGGGACACACAAGTACATAAGGAGAGGGGACCCTGCCCTCGAGGGCTCACAGTCTACAGGAATGGGTGAGGATACAGTAGGAGATGGTAGAGCAGGTCGTGCGGTGGTTCAGTAGACCGAGGATCATTGCAGGCTGTAGGCTTGTTGGAACAGGTGAAGGTTCTTCAGGTTCTTCTTGTAGGTTTCCGTTGATGGTGAGTCTGATGTGTTGCGGCAGAGAGTTCCAGAGTATGGGGGAAGCACGGGAGAAGTCTTGTATGCGGTTGTGGGAAGAAGAGATATGGGGGGAGTAGAGAAGGAGATCTTGAGATGATCGAAGGTTGCGTGCGGGTAGGTACCTAGAGACCATGTCACAGATGTATGGAGGAGACAGGTTGTGGATGGCTTTGTATGTCATGGTTAGGGTTTTGAATTGGAGCCATTATAAATAATAATAATTTAAAGGCTTTGTTCCTAAATTAAATACTGTATTATCTCTGCTCGTTTGGGCAAAACAGAACAATTTTGTAATTCAAATCTGTTTTTTTTTTTTGGGGGGGGAACTTGCTCTTATAGACTTGTTCTTGCGCTACCAATGTTTCTCTAATGCAATTCTGCTGTATGAATCCTTTCTGGCATTTCTTGCTCACTGTGATGGACACATTTGCTGGACATTCTGAGGGAAAATAAAAAGAACAGCAGGGGGCACTATAACAAGTATGTGACTCAAACTCAAATAGGCTTTATTGGCAGGACCAAAATATATTTAGTGTTGAAAAAGCAAGGAAAATAGATGTGACAGGGGAGGGGATTATGGGAATGGGGTGTTTGGGGCCACAATTTGGGAAATAATAGTCCATTTGGGGGTTTTAAGGTCCTCTCTGCTTATGACATATGGTGACGTATTGGGCAGCGATCTCCACTGTTGCTGTTGTAACAGCAATATTTACAACAACTCTTTCATAAGATGATTCAAAAATCGTTGTTTTCATGTGATTGAAGAGAGGTATATTTTATGACAAACCTTTTAAGTGAATGTGCATTATATTAAAGGGGTTGTCCGGTCTAAATCGATAAGTTTGCAGTAACTGCAGACTTATGAATCCCTCCAGTGCACGCACTGTGCGCTGCAAGGATTGGAAGGTTTCTAAGCTGGGAGCAGAGGGTATGCATGAGTTATGCAGAATCCCAGCCAGAACCCGTCTAGTGTGCGTGACCTTGCTCCATAAACTAGTATAGAGCAAGGCCGCACCCCTTGCTTAATATTAGTGTTTGGCGTGAGGCCCTGCACAAAAGTCTGGTTCTGGAGTATACATAACGCATGCAACACCACCGTTCCCGGTTCAGAAACGGATGAATCCTCGAAGTGCAGGGTGGGTATGCTGGGGGGATTCATAAGTCTGCAGTCACACACAGTAATTGCAGACTTATCAATTTAGACCAGACTACCCAATTTTTCAGTGCTATATTAAGCTGTATTTTTCTGCATAATGCTGGGTACTAAAAAGACACCTATACTAGCTTTAGTTCATCCCTCTCACAGAATTAGGTAGGATAGTGAAACGTCATCCCATGTCCACTTTCTAAAGGTATGTGCACACAATGTCTTTTTCAGGCTGGTCCATTCTGTATCCCACCTAAAAATACGCTCTATATAGGCTACAAAGAATGAACATACATTTATATTTCAAAAATGACTAACTGTACATACCGTGTATTCAGTTTTTTTTTTTTTTTAACTATTAGCTTCAGGATTCCTTAGGCACAAAGCAGTTTAAGAGAACTTGTCTTCAAAATTTTGCTAAGTTAAGCACACACATGGTGCTGTAATACTGATCAAAATGTTACCTGTGTTGAAGAAATCTGTTTTAGGGATTTCGTGTAATCAGGATTTGAAGTTTTCTTATAATCACAGCTTCGTACATCGGGGCTGGACTGTGGGTAGTGTCTTCGGCTCTGCCATGGCCCTTCCGCAGCTCATGTTGTCTTTATTGTACTCCTGATTTAAATTTTGCTGTAGCATCGTCCTGGCTGCGAGCAGCGCCTGTGCACACTTATGTTCTAACAGTCTTCAGGGAAATGGCATTGGTGGATTTCCGCAGATTTCAATCTCAGCTCCATAACGAGCCAAGATCTCAATTTATGCATGCGCCTGGTGCTATTTTACTGAAGATTGCCAGAGGTCAATTTGCACATGTGCTGCCACTGGCGCAGTTTTCCACTTAACCTCTTCCCGACCGCCCACAGTAGATAAACGTTGGCGCTTGCTGGGCTTTGTGCAGCGCCGACGTTTATCTACTGTCGGCGGTTTTGTGCCCCCCGGGACCCCCACATACCTTACAACGCGGGGATCCCGGTGCACAATGCATGCTGGGACCCCCGACGTCATCGAGACCTGATTGGTTCAGGTCCTGATGACGTCAGCGTCACAGCAGCCAATGGCAGCGATCGCTGGGAAAGCTGCTTGTTTCCCGGCGATCTCACTCATTGTAACGCGGCTTCTCCTCTGATCTCACACTGACAGATGATCAGAGGTGAAGCAGCGTTACTGTGTGACTAGATCGCTGCCTGGCACAGCTGAAAATAAAAATTGGGGGCTAAAAGATCATTTTTGTGGAAAAAAATGATTTTTTTATTTTCACGCCTCTACATTATAAACTTTACTGAAACACTTGGGGGTTCAAAGTGCTCACCACACATCTAGATAAGTTCCTTGGGGGGGTCTAGTTTCCAAAATGGGGTCACTTGTGGGGGGTGTCCACTGTTTAGGTACATCAGCGGCTCTGCAAACGTGACATGACACCCGCAGACCATTCCATCAAAGTCTGCATTTCAGAACGTCACTACTTCCCTTCAGAGCCCCACCGTGTGCCCAAACAGTAGTTTTCTCCCACATATAGGGTACCAACGTACTCAGGACAAATTGGACAACAACTTTTGGGGTCCAATTTCTCCTGTTACCCTTAGGAAAATAAAAATTGGAGGCTAAAAGATCATTTTTGTGGAAAAAAAATGATTTTTTTTATTTTCACGGCTCTACATTATAAACTTTAGGGAAACACTTGGGGGTTCAAAGTGCTCACCGCACATCTAGATAAGTCCCTTGGGGGGGTCTAATTTCCAAAATCGGGTCACTTGTGGGGGGTTTCCACTGTTTAGGTACATCAGGGGCTCTCCAAATGCGACATGGCATCCGATCTCAATTCCAGCCAATTCTGCATTGAAAAAGTCAAACGGCACTCCTTCCATTCTGAGCTCTGCCGTGTGCTCAAACAGTGGTTAGCCCCACATACGGGGTATTGGCGTATTCGGGAGAAATTGCACAAAAAATTTTGTGGTTCATTTTCTCTTTTTACACTTGTGAAAATAAAAAAAAAATGTTTTTGAAGTAAAATGTTTGTGAAAAAAGTTAAATGTTTATTTTTTCCTTCCATATTCCATTCATTCATGTGAAGCACCTGAAGGGTTAATAAACTTCTTGAATGTGGTTTTGAGTACATTGAGAGGTGCAGTTTTTAGAATGGTGTCACTTTTGGGTATTTTCTGTCATATTGACCCCCCAAACTCACTTCAAATGTGAGGTGGTCCCTAAAAAAAAATGGTGTTGCCAATTTTGTTGTAAAAATGAGAAATCGCTGGTCAACTTTTAACCCTTATAACTTCCTAAAAAAAAAAAATTATGTTTCCAAAATTGTGCAGATGTAAAGTAGACATGGGGGAAATGTTATTTATTAACTATTTTGTGCGATATCACTCTCTGATTTAAGGGCATAAAAATTAAAAGTTTGAAAATTGCAAAATTTTCTAAATTTTCGCCAAATTTTGATTTTTTTAACAAATAAGCGCAGATCATATCTAAAAATTTTTACCACCATCATGAAGTACAATATGTCATGAGAAAACAATGTCAGAATCAGTAAGATCTGTTGAAGCGTTCTAGAGTTATGACCTCATAAAGTGACACAGGTCAGAATTGAAAAAATTGGCCTGGTCACGAAGGCAAAAACAGGCTCGGGTGCGAAGTAGTTAAGGATAAGAAAAAGCCAGTATATCCTAAAAAATCCTCCTTCCGAAAAGCTTGGTGAGTTCACACTTGCCTACAAGACATTGTGTGCACATTTTCTAATAGAGGACCTCTGATCTTTACAGGTTTTGTGCATAATGCACTTCAAGAAATTGTATAATTTGCATTATTTTAATTTTTTTTTTTACACATAAGAAAAAAGAGAAATGTGTTCAGCAGCCATATTCAAATAAAAGGGTTCTCCAAGTTTTGTTATGCCATTTCACCAAGTCCTGTGACTACTTACTTGTCTTATTTCAAATCACTAGATTGTCCTTTGTGGGTCTTTCTTCATGGTTTTAAGATATCCCGAGACTAGTGGTATAGAACGAACAGCCTTGATGAACATAAACCTTTCACGTTACTCTGTTGGCCATCTTTTACCAATCATTTCCAATATCTTACACCAAATGTAAAGCTATAGAAGGACAAATCTAAACATTAAACCTACAGATCAGAATGTAATACTGGGAATTCCCTGTGTACAGTTTGCTACCCACAGACTGCAGGTGATTGGGGCTTGGAGGTCACAACTGCTTATTGCCAGTGGACACTTCTCAAAAGATTGTTCACTGAATGTTATGTACAGTACACAACTCGAAGACGGTCTTATCCAATCTATATATCTAATTGCCTTAAATTGTCTGTCATCCACTTCTGTCTGGATGTCCCCAAATTTCACAATCCACTACGCCGACCGCCATATTGAAATACCCAAGTGATGGGTATTTCAATATAGCACCCGCTGGTGGTACCAGGCCCTTCCACAGTACCACCAGCGGGACACTGCCGGGACCCCCCACCGCCGCCGGACCCCCCGCTGCTGCTGGACCCGCCACCGACAGACCCCCCCACCGGACCCGCCGCTGCCTGCCCACCCACTTCCATCACAGCTGGCAGGAAAGACCGCGGCTTGCGGCCTGTGCACAGGCCGCAAACCGCGGCCTTTCCTGCCGGCTGGCCGCCACCATGACCCCCTCCGCCGCTGGACCTGCTGCCGCTGAACCCCCGCCGCTGCTGGCCACACCGCCGGACCCCCCCGACGGACCAGCCACTGCCTGCCCACCATGTACATATACACACACATGTACGTACACACACATACACACTCACATACTCACATATACACACTTACTCACATATTACACACACACACTCACATACACGCACTTACATACACACACACTCACATACACACATGTACTCACATATTATACACACACACTCACATACACACACACGTACTCACATACACTTACATACACACGTACTCACATATTATACACACACACGTACTCACATACACACATACTTACATACATACACATACTCACATACACGTACTCACACACACTCACATATACACACGTATTCACATATACACACACACGTACTCACATATACACACACACGTACTCACATACACACACATACTCACATATACACACACATACTCACACACACACGTACTCACACACAAACAAACACATGTACTCACATCTCCAGCACAGGCCGCAAACCAACCTCTTTCCTGCCGGCTGTGACTGCACGGAGGTGGGTGGGCAGGCAGCTGCAGGACACACACACGTACGTACACACACACATGTACTCACACACACGTACACACATATGTACTCACACACACACCCCACACATACACTTCCCTCCTGATGCGATATCATCGGGCAAACTTCTAGTGGAATATATTTAATCAGTATTAATATAAAGGAGTATGATAAAGCAGGTTATAGGCAGAACATGGCTGGAGAGAACACTGAGTGTGTGCGTCCTGTCAGGATCCTCTGCTCTCACACAGACAGTAGAAAATATATCTGGCCGTTGTTATAAAGTTCTTTACTCACTTCTCTTTTAATAGGTTCAGACAGGTTGAAAGTGCTGTGCCCCAGAGAATAAACCCTACTGAAGGAGTAAAGACAGGCTATTAAAGCAAGGAAACATCACTCAAATTAGTGGTGTGGAGTTAGATGAGGATAAATTGATTCCTAAAAATAAAAAATGTCTAGTCTGTCTGTTACTCATCATGCAGGTGTAGAAAAAAAAAAAACAGGCGTAAAAGTTATTTTTGATGATTTCAGAAGCTGCAAGGAAAATAGACAAGTCTAGCAGTTTATGAAAGCTCATTAGCAGTCAGTGTAAGCTCCACGCCTCAAGTCTTAGCGCACAGTCACTAAAGATTAGGTCCTGCCACACAGCAATAATGCCGGCACCCTACACACATGCAGGTCAGCGCAGGACGCCACTTAACCGAGGATGTCAACAAAATATCTGAAATAAATGTCTCTCCACCAACAAACAGGTTAAATCTCCTCAAACAAACTGCCTTATACTTCAGCACTTGTAGTCCGCTGTTACACAGCCGTAGGCCATAACTTCCCTGAAGTGATTAAATGGTTTATGAGTTTGTGATGGGGAAACTCTGTTAAAGCTTCAAACATTGACAAACTGTGACTAAGCACCTGAATGCAGCAAGCCTGTAGCATTTTATTTTGGCTCCAAAGTACTCAAATCCAATTCCCTTCAGAACAGCCAACAATTTTATGAGAATGACTTTTTTTTACAGCTTTTTTGATCATTGGAAGACATTGCAGTGTGAGGTGAACAGTCCCACCCAGCACTCATATAATGGCCGCAAAAAGAATGCATCATCAGACAACGACTTAATCAGAATGAGAGAAGTACAGTATTAAAAGGAGTTCTCCACTACTATAAAAGCTAAAGGGTACCTTTCATTTAAGGTTTGTTTTTCTGCTATACTATGCCTCTTTAAACATGCAGCTGATAGGTGAGGGTCTGTGTCTTAAGACCCCCACTAATGGATCAAAAACAACTCTGAAGTGCTCTGCTCAGGAGGCCAAAGTGCTCACTCGTGGCATCTAGCGTGCACATGTAAGGGTTATACAGGGACCGTGTATGCTTATCCTTTTCTTCTCCATATGTATATATTGTGGTATGACTGCTGCTATATGTATGCTTTTTAGTACTGTGTATTGTAATGTATATAATTGTAACATAGGGAAAGCGTAGTACCCCAAATCGGACACTAGATGGGGGCACATTAGTGTACATAGTTACTTAGGAGGAGCTAGGTATGTTAAGAGGAGTGTCTTCCTGTACTGAATTAGTAAGGGCCTAGTGCACATGTTGGGCGCATAGCTCCGTAACTTTAAGAAGATGCCCAGTCATTCGGAGTCCTTAAGGACAGAAGTGCAGCTGAAGCAACAGCATGACCACAGTTGAGAGCAGGAGCTTGTGAATTGGTTCTGGACCAGTACAGGGACACAAGTCACTCTCCATGTGGCAAATCATTGCATGGGCTAACACCCACCACTACGGGGCAAAACGGACGAGGGAACTCCCAGGTGTAGTGAGCTTGCACAGGGAGGACGCTGTGTTATCTCAAGAGGCAGTACGACCCAGTAATGTACTGTAGGACATAGGAGAAAGCGCAGGACTTTGTGGAACCTAATGCTGATGTTGTAACTGACATGAATGTGCTGCATCAAGAAGAGTAAAGTTATTCGTTTTAAGTTTGAAATGGACTGTCTCTTATTGTTCAACCATGGAAGCAGCGGAACTTCAGCCAGCCCGATGGGACCCTGATGGTGCAGAAGGTGAAGCAGAAGGTATGCTGCAGAGTGTACAATATCTTCATGTGAAGGGAGGCCAGGGTGCGCCAGAGCCACTTGTGTCAGCCATGACTACGGCCCTGGCCCTCCCACACACACACAGTGAAGTGTATGGCTTCAATAGAATATGTATGGATCCATATACTGTTTCATGCATGGGTTCATAGACTTTCTGTTGCACCTGTACACCGATCATTGTGCACTCTATGCAAGAGCTGAGCACTTCAGCATCCTGAGCAGTGCTCTACAAGGGTGTTTTATTTAGCATACAGGAGCATATAAAGTGCTTTAAAGAAACGTATTAGAAATATTTACCTGCTTTCCAAACCCAAACCATTTACATTACTGGAGTCATAAAGGGATCAACTTGCTTATCTTTTATAGAGCTACACAAAGTGCTGCTCTATCAGCAAGAGATCGCGTTTTGAAGTTCAGTCTGGAAGTGCACCTAGGTGTGACAATGCACTTACAGCTCCTCAGTCTCCACTGTATTTCCAAATTAGCAGCACCATCCCCTGGCTGACTAACAGGTCAAAGGCCAGTGTACCAGAGGAAACAAATGAACACCTTGAACTTAATGATTAAAGGGAATGCACCTCAAACCAAGGGTTCCAACTGTTTAGAAAAAACATAGTTTAAAGATTCAGCGCGTGATCATATGAGATGAGAGTAGTCCCGACCACTCTCTTTACCTTGGCTGGCTTCTTTCTGCACCACTGATTGACAGGTCTGTCCCTAAGTATCTACATGAGACCTGACAGTTTGGGTAGAGGCCGGTCAGAGGTGGCACCGCACTAGTCTCATCTCTTCCTCTGGTCTAATATATAATCCTTTAAAAGTTAAAATGTTACTCCCAAACCCAAGTCATTTATTTCTACAGCAGTGCCATTTCACAAGGATGCATTTAGAATATATTCATTCACGTCAGTAATCTTCTCCAACAGTCATCACTACCTCATTTACTTATACCAATCCTCCATGTCAGGGTCAGACTCATTAAAAAAACACTATTGGAATAGAGACTTACTTCAGGGTGGTCTTGCTGTGGTTAAATTATAGCGGTAGTTCGGTAAGCATATATAGATCCGTTTTGTAAACCGTCAGTAATTACTTTAAAGTTTCTAAAAAGGGGACGATGCACTTGTCAAAACATGAACAATTTTGTTTACATTAGGTTGAATGAAAAAGATAACATTATGGCCGGGCAACTGGAGACTGGTGAGTTCTACCAGCACAGATGCCCAAGAGTAGCTTATTTTTAACAAAGCAGAGGAGACCAGAGTACCTTGCTACGTGACATCTGTTAATAGGCAAAAAAAAATCATTAAGAGACTATGAAAGACACTCCAGAATTGCCATGGATTAATATAAATCTCACTACACAAAGATACAAAATGACAATATAACAATATGCCATTTGATACAAAGGTTATGTGGAGCTGTTATGAGTAAAGCCCTATTAGGAGTTCTAATATAAACAGAAGCATTTCCAATAACAACTAGTCATATCCTAACGCAATCGACATCTAACCCTGGGAAATAAAAAGCAAAATCTCAGTTTGCCAACAGGAACATTACTTTTCTTTTTTTAAATACAATATCCAATGTAATGTTTCCATAGCACATACTGTTGTACGGATTCACTCACTTTCAGGCAGATCTGCATCACTCTCTCAAAGTCTCCGGCTGCAGCCATTTTGCACCAAGTGCAGGAGGTCAAACATCTGGAACCTGGCAGATTTACCAGGGATATGCCAAGCTGAGCCAAGTTCTCCCCCTTGAGCTTTTCGTACTCCATGGCGTCCTGTAGAGTCAGATCTTATGCCTTCTGCAGGTCCCCAGTCAAATATGGTGGCAGCACCTTCACCCACTGCTTTGGAAGCAAATTCCTCAGGTCTCAAAAAAGGTTAGGAACACCTTGTCATCATCACCTGTATTCATTTTCTGTAACACCCTTCTTACAGTCTTCCTCAGCTGGGTATCATCACCTCAGTTTGGGGGTGGTGCGTTCTCCCTGCGCGGACAGCTTCTGTCAGGAGTTCCAACTGTTACTGGTGCTGCTGAACCTAAAACTGCTGCATCAGGAGTTTGTTGATCTCCTGCTGCTGTATATTAGCCTACACAAGCTGCTTAATCAGCTCCTCCATCTTGTCCGATCGCGTTTACACCAATGAAGCTGTTTTCACCCAGGATATACAGCCATTATCCAAAATCACCTGTGTTTCTTGGGATTTCTACCTGCATTCAAAATACCAATTGCAGGGATTCACTCATTTTCAGGTAGCGTTCAAACAGGCTAAAAACATCTCGGTGCAAAGGAAGTTTTATTTGACTTGAGAAAATTCTTCAGGTAACAGAAAAATAGAAATGTCCATCACCTGACATCCAGGCTTTGCAGGCCCTATCAGCCACTTGCAAGGCTGACTAGTTTCCTACAGGTCTGTCAAGCAGACCTAAGGTTCAGAGGAGCTCACACCTCCATAGCTGGGCAGATATGAGCAGCTCATTCCTGACACCTCAACAACACGTATTGCTCCATTAAACCTAAACCTCTCATCAACCTATCAGTGCTAGAGACCTTTTCAATTGTCACATCACTGAGTCCAGATACATAGGTGACACATCCACTCTGTTCCGGAACTGTTGGTAGAATACGCCTTCTTCGTGCCTGTCTACATTGTATAACAACATCAATTTGTAATGTCACACTACCTATTTGCTTCTATCATTTAAAAAAAGCACTTATCTAAGGACCAATATGTTTGTTTGTTTATGACAAAAAATACCCTTTTAATTTTGCACTTATCATTTAAGACTTGAGATGAGCAAATTGATTTGAAGGACTCTGGTCAAGTAGCCACATCAGTAAGCCCTGTGAACCAATGGATACCTGCCAGCATCCCAAGCTCTTTATTTGATTAGCTGTCCTGGCACGACCTCCTGTGTGTGTCACACCACACTAACAATGTCATAGCAGGTCGGCTAATCAAAAGAAGAGCTCACGAGGTGTCAGGTGATTCTTAGGGCTTCTTTCAGTGGCCATGGGATACTAACCAGTATCTTGAAAATTGCATTGTTACTCTCTATTTTAGATTGAATATGCCTTTTAACTCACAACAAGCAAAACTGAATCACTGCAAAGATCTGTCCACTTGGTTTGAACATGCTGAAGAAAATAAACCGCAAGTGGTGTAGATTATGCTATGAATTAATTTTCAAAAATGTTGATTTACTGCAGTTTTCACATTTTTAATTACAATTTTAATCTGCTTTGAAAATACACCTTGCCAATTGACAAACTATGTAGTGCCGCAGCGAGTAGGTGAGATATCATAAAATCTACAATGCTGATACTGTAATATGCAGCTGATTTTCCAACCTAAGTGAACAGGTACAAAAATTAACATTTAGACAGTCATTTAGATGCAGTGGGGACAATTTTTTCAAGTTCATGTCCACTTACAAACTTTAACAGTTACGGTATATAGTCACACACTAGATAGACAGGAGAAAAAAACATCAATAGACAAAAAGCCCCCTAGTAAAGTACGCAAGATGTCATTTAAAGCTGATCTATCACCATAATGTAGAGTAAAACTGCACATATTTTTAAAAAGATCTCTAAGACCTCATGAGGCTGAACTGCTTGATTTGATAATACATTTCAGAATTGTTGTATAATCTTGCCATGGAAATTAGTTCAGCTAAAGAATGAGAGCCCTCATGAGTCCAAGTGTATTCTCCGTCACACAGCCTGCTGGATTCAGCTTTTACTGAGCAGTGTGAGATTTCAGCAGGCACAGGGAGGAGTGACACTGAGGAGCTGTCAATCAGGCTAAATGAGAGGAGGTTAAGATAAAATGTCTAACAATTACACAGCCAATCTATCTTGGATTTGTAAAGTAAGGTCTGGGAGATCTATTTAATAATGTGCTCATTATGGTAAAAGCTAGTGACAGATCCTCCATAGCTGTGTGAAACCGTTTTGGGGCTCTAACAAAAAAAAAAGCTCTGATTACTAGAAAGACAAGCATTAAAGCATCCACACATGATCTTGAACCTGAAAACAACATAACAGTAAAGATTGTATCAAACTGAAAAGTGAGGGGGCCTCTTGATAATATGAGTTAGCAGGGGTCCGGGTCATATAGTGCTATCTCCTGACATATCTGAATTACCGCGGAAGATAGATAAAAGTTAAGTTACTAAACTGATCAAATATCATGCCACTGTGAACTAGAAACTGCAATACCTCTGGTCCCGATAGGATTTATCAGCTTCCTGTAGGCAACATTTACACTTTAATAGGAAATAAATAGAAAGTCAACTTCACACCGTGTGAGTGAGATTCATTCTAATGCCTCAGTCCTCATCTGAAATAACTTCATGTGTATGCAGCCAGGGTCTCCAACAATATTATATAAAGGACAACATTTTGTTTCAGATAAGATCTAATGGTCAATAACGGAGATCTGCAGTGCTGAGCAGAGCATTAATATTGGTTGAAGCTCTTCTAGGAAATATAAAATGAGAGTTCTTACAAACACAAGGTTCTAACTGGGAACCTCATACTGAATCACCTCCTGTTGAGCACAACGGCCCTACTGGGACTCCTGAAGCAGTCACTCTTTATAGTACAGCAGGAGGGGGAAATAAATACTATCTGCCTCTCACCACCAGCTCATATGTCTAGGGACATAAAAATCCATCTTAAATATAAGCAAGTTCAGTTACACCAGAGGATGACTACAGAAAAAATAGAAAAGGAAGCAACAGATGAGCACAAGATAATAAAAACGCTTTTCAACTTCTTTGGGCCAAGGGAAATTTGGAAATAACATTTCAGTAATTATTTGGGGGTGTTTTTTTTTTTTGCTTTTAATAGGCTGATATCAGCTTTGCATTTAGACTTTGACAAGAACTAATAACAGAAAGCAAATATAAGATAAAAATGAAAAATATACATTTTGTAAATAAAATAGCTATACTGCGTAAGGTAGATCTAGGACACACAGGACTAAAAGGGTTTAATTGGCCATGACAGGTTGATTGCGAGCAGCTGAAGAGTTAGGAGAGATGGCTGCTCACCATATCGCAACACCTGGGTGTGGCTCACTTTGTAAAATGAAACCTGTTTGTCTCACACATGTCTGTGTGTGAGGAGGTGTGCAGATCTCCTGGATTGCTAAAGGACTAAAGGCCCCATCACACATAGCGACTCACCATTGATCCCGACAACGATATGAACTTGTCAGGATTACTGGTGAGCTGCCAAACAGGCAGCTTCACCAGCGATCAGCACCAGCGACAAGCACGCGTGTCACTGTGTACCTTAGTTACCAGCGCGCTGGTGACTAAGGTACACAGCGGGTTTCTAAGGGCCCTGCGGTGCTCAGAAACCCACTGTTTACCTTGGTTACCAGCTCCAGCTCGCTGATCGCTGGTCTCCCGCCAGCCATAAGCAGCGATGCGTGCTGGCCAGCGGGAGACCAACAATCAAAAAAAGTCCAGGACTTTCCACAACGATCAGCGATACCCGGCAGGGGGGCCGGTCGCTTATAGGTGTCACACACTGCGATCTCGCTGGTGGGATCGCTGTTGCGTCACAAAACTTGGATGGATGAAACCAGGATGAAACCAGGATGGATGAACACAGAACTTAAGCACATGCTAAAAAGGAAGCAAAAAATGTTTATAAAATGGAAAGAAGGAGGCATATCTAAAGAAGAATATAATGCTGTCTGCAGAACCTGCAAGGCACAAATCAGATTATCTAAAGCTGAAAATGAATTGAGGCTTGCAAGAGATGTCAAAAGCAATAATAAAGGATTTTGGGGATATGTCAAAAGTAAAAGAAAAGTCAAAGATGCTATAGGATTTTTACAGGATGAAAATGATGAAATGGTAAGACAGGATGTTGAGAAGGCTGAACTTTTAAATTCCTATTTTGCATCTGTTTTCTCTCAGAAAGGAAATGTAACATCAACTGTTATTCACTGTCCTATTAAGGGAATAGAAGAATCCAGGATATCTATAAACAGAAAGATAGTGAGGAAACACTTAGCTAACCTAAATGTATTCAAGTCTCCAGGTCCAGATGAATTACACCCCAGAGTACTGAAGGAGATAGCAGAAGAAATTTTTGAACCCCTCTCCATAATCTTTGAAAATTCTTGGAGAACAGGAGAAGTGCCAGAAGACTGGAGAAGAGCAAATGTTGTTCCTATCTTCAAAAAGGGGAAGAAGGTGGACCCAGGCAACTATAGGCCGGTGAGTCTGACTTCTATACCAGGAAAGATCTTTGAACAAATTATTAAACAACATGTATGTCAATACCTGGATAAGAATGAAGTGATTAAACAGAGTCAGCATGGGTTTGTAACTAATAAGTCATGTCAGACTAATTTAATTTCCTTCTATGATGGTATTACTGATTGGGTGGATCAAGGAAATGCTGTAGATATAGTATATCTTGACTTCAGCAAAGTATTTGACAAAGTCTCTCATACAATCCTTATTGAAAAAATGACTAAGTATGGAATGGACAAGGCAACTGTTAGGTGGATTCATAACTGGCTTAGTGATCGGACCCAAAGAGTGGTCGTAAATGGCTGCACATCCAGTTGGAAGAATGTCTCAAGTGGGGTACCACAGGGCTCTGTCCTGGGCCCTGTATTGTTCAACATCTTTATCAACGATTTAGATGAAGGAATTGAGGGTAAACTGATTAAATTTGCTGATGACACAAAGCTAGGAGGGATAGCTAATACTAGAGAAGAGAGAGAGAGGATTCAAAAAGATTTAAATAAACTGGAGAAGTGGGCAGCAACTAACAGAATGGTTTTTAACAGGGAGAAATGCAAAGTACTACATCTGGGCAATAAAAATGAAAAAAGCATATATAGAATGGGAGGAATAGGGCTAAGTGACAGCACATGTGAAAAAGACTTGGGTATACTAATAGATCACAGACTGAATATGAGTCAACAGTGTGATGCAGCAGCAAAAAAGGCAAATGCAATTCTAGGATGTATTAACAGAAGCATACAGTCTAGATCACGTGAAGTAATTATTTCCCTCTACTCCTCTTTAGTCAGACCTCATCTGGAATATTGTGTCCAATTTTGGGCACCACATTTTAAAAAAGACATCAACAAACTGGAGCAAGTTCAGAAAAGAGCGACCAGAATGGTGACCGGTCTGCAAACCCTGTCTTATGAGGAAAGGTTGCAGGATTTGGGAATGTTTAGTTTGCAAAAGAGAAGACTGAGAGGAGACTTAATAGCTGTCTACAAATATCTAAAGGGCTGTCACATTGTAGAAGGATCAACTTTATTCTCATTTGCACAAGGAAAGACTAGAAGCAATGGGATGAAGCTGAATGGGAGGAGACACAGATTAGATATTAGAAAAAACTTTTTGACAGTTAGAGTGATCAATGAGTGGAACAGGCTGCCACGAGAAGTGGTGAGTTCTCCTTCAATGGAAGTCTTCAAACAGAGGCTGGACAGACATCTAACTGGGATGATTTAGCGAATCCTGCTTTGAGCAGGGGGTTGGACCAGATGGCCCAGGAGGTCCCTTCCAACTCTATGATTCTATGATTCTATGATCGCTGTGTGTGATGGGGGCTTTAGAAGCTGGACTCTAAGCCAGGAGGGCTAAACAGCACTGTTGTATGTACTTGTTACTTTATGTTTCACTTTGTGCCGAACAAAGGCTGTATTTAAGTTTTTCTGCGGTATAGTTTATGAAGACTGAAAAAAAGAAACAGCCAGACGTTAAATATAAACTAAACATAAACAGTTCAGGTGTTACCTTAGATTGCTCACAAGTGAGTAGCATTGTTACAACTGTAATACTACGTCAACAAATCAGTGTGTTTCCACTATAACAGATACAATATATAAGATAATCATGGAAGAAGTAAGAAAGAGCTGGGCAATATTTTAGAGCTTTATGCTGAAATACATCTTACATATTTGTTTTCGAATACCATTGGCCCCCATTATTTACTTAGATCATTACTCAGAGTGATTATTATTATTATACATTTATATAGCTCCATTTATTCTAAGGCGCTTTACATGTGAAAAAGGGGAAATATAGACAGGTACAATTGACATGTGCAAAACAAGGGACACACAAGAACAGAAGGAGAGAGGACCCTGCCCGCGAGGGCTCACAGTCTACAGGGATGGGTGAGGATACACTAGGAGAGGGTAGAGCTGGTTGTGCGGCGGTTCAATACACTGAGGATCATTGCAGGCTGTAGGCTTGTCGGAACAGGTGGGACTTCAAGTTCTTCTTGAAGGTTTCCGTTGTTGGTGAGAGTCTGATGTGTTGCGGCAGAGAGTTCCAGAGTATGGGGGAAGCACGGGAGAAGTCTTGTATGCAGTTGTGGGAAGAGATAAGGGGGAGTAGAGAAAGAGATCTTGAGAGGATTGAAGGTTGCGTGCGGGTAGGTACCGGGAGACCATGTCACAGATGTATGGAGGAGACAGGTTGTGGATGGCTTTGTATGTCATGGTTAGGGTTTTGAACTGGAGCTTCTGGGCGCAGAGCTTTTGCTATGGTAGCAGGATCCTCTAATTTAGTAGCACAATTGACTCCTTTTGTGTAGTTAGATATGAGCTACAACAATAGTGAGACCCAGGCATCCACTTATTATGGCTGGCGTACACCGAAGTAAAAGAAAGGACTTTAGCTCCACTTAGCGCCATATACCATCAAAATATTTAAATCACAACTTTACAGGCATCGTTAGATTTTTTTTTCAGTGCAGTATAATGGATTATGAAAAAAAATAAAATCATGATAAAAAGAGACTTACCAGTATTGTATCTAAATGTATAGGTGCCCCATGGGGCGAATAAGCCCCTCACCAGTATTATAAATAACACATAGAAAATGTAAGTTGCCATCTACATTAGTCTTCCGTCAACCAAATTTTACCATGCATAATACATTATTCTCATGTTGGTTAAACTGCCTTCAGAGGTGTGTCAGTGACAAAATCCATCTTTTCCCATTTAAAACACATGTGACTGAATTGAACATGCATTGGTTGCCCACATGTACACAGGAGTCCATTACAGATGTTGTACTGGAGAATTTGAAACATTAAAGCTTTTTGGTAGCTTCAGAATATTTTTCAGAATTGCTGTTATGTGAGCATTCACACTATTCCAGACTGTTCTATGACTTGTATTTCTTCATCAGATTTCCCCTCTGCAGGATCCGTCATTTTTAATTATCAGTCGTCTCTGATCTAGTTGGTGGAGACTAGCTCTTATAAAGTCTTTGACAAATATTACGCAGAAACATAAGGGATTCTTTATTTTTATAGCACATTGTCAGAAGCAGCAGCAACATGAAAGACATTATACAGTGGTACTGAGCAGTGTAGCTATGAATCCAGCACCAGGATATAAAAACCATACTAAAAAGCAGCAGCACGATCCCTCTGCCACTGCTTCTTCTCTTCCTATAGTCTTTCAATAGTCAGCTGTAAACTGACATCTCACTGTAATGATAGGCTGGGGGATGGAGGGATTTCTTATAAGTGGAGAAAGGAGCAAATTTCTCTGATATGTTACAAAGCTTCTTAAATGTGCTTGCACTATTAAGTTATGCAAAGTTTGTTGGAACGATAGTGACCATTTAAGTAATGCCTTTTTGGGATTACTGAAATGCATCATTGGTAAAATACTACTGAAATCAATCAGACCATTGAAATGTTTCTCCTATGAACAACATAAAGGAAACACAAGTGTGAACAGAACATCCAAACAGTAGTGATCATCTTTTCAGGCAGTCTAATGCAGAGCCAATCACAATATACCCAGTAACTTGTAAAAATTGCTGTTATAGCACATCTATTATTAATTTCAGCAATAGAAATCTGTACATGGCACACGGCATCCACAGGACCGAGGGTCTGAAATCTTATCAGAGCAAAAATAAAAACCAATGCAGGGGATAATGAATCAAGACTGGGGCAAAGTAAAAGTGGGCTACTTGCTCATGGCAACTAATCAGGTTGCTGTTTTTTTTTTGGACAATTAGCAAGTGAAATTTAGTTGGCTGCCATAGGCGACTACTTCAATTTTCTTTAATTATAGTTCTGAAACATCTCCCTTACTGTATGCATTTGAAAAGATGGTTTAATATAAATATATATATATATATATAGTAGATCTTGAAATTGTTCCTGAGAATGAAGTATTTCTCCCAGAAATTTATTGCAATTACACGTTTTGCCATACATGTTACTTTCCTATGTGAGTATTGGAACACCACAAAAAAACTGAAAAATAGGCGAATCAAAAAAGACATCACTTCACACAAATCCTCAAAAATGGGCAGGACCAAATTGTTAGCACTTATCCAAAATTGTGGGTAAACAACTTTGATTCAAGAATGTGACGCTCGTTCAAATTCATCCGTGGCAAGTAACAGGTGTGGGCAATATGAAAATCACAACTGAAACCAGATAAAAGTTGACTCAATCTTTGCATTGTGTTTTGAACACTAAACATGGAGAACAGAAAAAGAAAACTGTATGAGGACTTGAGAACCAAAATTGTTGAAAAATATCAACAATCTCAAGTTTACAAGTCCATTTCCAGAGATCTTGATGTTCCTTTGTCCACTTGTGCACAACATAATCAAGTTTACATCCCACGACACACTGTAGCTAATCTACGTGGACGGTAGAGAAAAACTGATGAAAGGTTGCAGCGCAGGATAGTCTGAATGGTGGATAAATAGCTCCAATCAAGTTCCAAACAAATAAAAGCTGTCCTGAAGGCTCCTGGTGCATCAGTGTCAGCGTCGACATTTGAGTAAATATCCGTCGACATTTGAGTAAAATGAAACGCTATGGCACAAGACGCAGGAGGAGCTCACTGCTGACACAGAGACTTAAAAAAGCTAGACTGAAGTTTGCCAAAATATAAATGAGTAACCCAAAACCCTACTGGAAAAGAAGTCTCGTGGGCAGATGAGATCAAGATACCAAGATAGAGCATTTTGGTAAAGCACATCATTCTAGTGTTTACTGAAACAGAATGAGGCATATAGAGAAAAGAAAGAACTCAGTACCTGCAGTCAGATTTTGTGAAGGTTCAAAGATGTTTTGAGGTTGTTTTGCTGCCTCTGGTACTGAGTGCCTCGACTGTGTATAAGTCTTGATGTCTGAAGATTGTCAAAGGATTTTGGGTTACAATGTATTTATGCATCCCAGCTCTTGGAGTTTCCAGCAGGCCAATGACCCCAAAACATACTTCAAGAAGCACCCATAAATGGATAGAAACAAAGTGAGAGTTTTGAAGTAGTGAACAATGAGTTCGTATCAAAATTCCATTGAACATCTGTGGAGAGATCTTAAAATTGCTGTTGGGAGAAGGCACCCTTCAAATAACCTGGAGAAGTTGACAAAAGAAGAGTGGTCCAAAACTCCACATGAGAGGTGTACGAAGCTTGTTGATGTTTATAGGAAACGATTGATTGCAGTTATTTATTCCAAAGGGTGTGGAACCAAATATTAAGTTGAGGGTGCCAACAATTTTATCTGGCCGATTGTGGGGGTTGTGTGTGAAATTATGTCTGATTTTCCTGTTTTTCTGTGTTGATCCAAAAAAACACAAAGGAAATTGTGACATCGGCGGTCGTGCCCGCCGATGCCCCTTTAGCGGCGGTGCCCGCCGCAGCTTCCTCTCACCTGCGCCCCCCGGTTCGCGCTTTCCTCCGCGCTGCTTGCCGCTCTACTGCGGGTGACCGCGGCGGCCTTAGGCCGCGCACGCGCGTTCCCCCGTCCTCTTCCGTTGGCAGGGGGCGTCGCTAGGGGAGGGTCTGTAGGGCGCACTTCCGGTCTCCGCATTTATCAGGCGTCCGCTCTATTCTGAGGGCGCCTGATGATTGTTTGTGACTTGCAGCACCCATCGGCCCTACCTTCTTCTGTGTACCCTGCCTATCCTAGCTGTTCCTTTGTCTGCCCTGTTCCTGGTCCGTGTCTGTCTGCCTGTCTCCTTCCTGTGGTCCTCGCTGCACCTTTCCTGTGGGCTTCCAGCCATTTCCTACTGCCCTCCACTTCGCTACTCCTGCTCTGTCTGCCAGTCCTCCGAGTCGTCCCTGCTGGCTCCGGCTGTCGCGGTTCCGCCCCCTGCGGTCCTGCCCCTAACGATCCCTGTATAGGGGTCGGTCTTCACCAGGTGTGCTCGGCCCAGGGGCTCCGGATCCGCGATCCAGAGGGTCCACTCTTGGACGTATTAGCCAGAGGCGTCACAGTATCATCAGGCCATGGATCCCGCCGGTGCCGCAGCCGCCACACAAAAGGAATTGCTTTTCCTTCGTGAAAATCAGAACCGGATAATGTCCTTTATGAAGTCTATGGACACCCGGTTGTCCGCCCTGCAGACCTCTGACCCCGGGCACGCTCCTCTCTTAGTCAGCCTTCAACAGGAGCTCGTGCAGCAGCGCGACGCCCAATCCCACATCTTGGGTTACATGGCATCCGTGGATGACCGATTGCTGGCCCTGCAATCCTCTGCTGCCGCTGCAACTTCCTCCCCGGATGTAGCCCCTACTCCGGCTCCCCGTCTGGGTAAACCCCCCAGGTACGGCGGAGATCCCAAGCTATGCCGGGGTTTTTTAAATCAATGCAGGCTACATTTCGAGCTTGCCCCCCTTCAGTACCCTACTGACCGCGCCAAGGTGGCGTTCGTTGTGTCCCATCTTGAGGGTGAGGCCCTGTCCTGGGTGAACCCCTTGTGGGAGAGAGATGACCCCGTAGTGCTAAATTTACAGACCTTCTTAGAAACCTTTCGCAAGGTATTCGATGAACCGGGTCGCTTAGCATCCTCCACTGAGGCCCTTTTTAACCTCCGCCAGGGTTCCCTCACAGTGGGGCAATACGCCATCCGCTTCCGGACCCTCTCTTCTGAGTTAGGGTGGAACAATGAGGCTCTAGTGGGAGCCTTTTGGAGAGGCCTCTCCAGCAAGATCAAGGATGAGCTTGCCGGGCGAGACACCCCCACCACTCTGGAGGACCTTATTTCGCTGGCCACTCGCATAGACCTACGCTTTCAGGAGCGCGCTAGAGAGGCAGTCGGAGAGAGAAGGTCCTTTAGGCTGTATCAGGCTCCTGTCCCCCGTTTCCCTGTATCTCCTGTTAGCGCCGCTCCTGAGCCTATGCAGGTTGATCGTGTCAGACTGTCCGAGCAACGCCGCAGGGAGAGGATGACCAAGGGCCTCTGCCTGTACTGTGGTGGGGCCAACCATTTTGTGCGTTCCTGTCCAGAGAAGCCAGAGAGGTCGGGAAATGCCTCCACCTAGGTCAGGTAAGAGAGGACCCCCTAGGTGATCAAAATTCCTCTCTTCCCCTTACTCTTTCAGCTTTGCTAATTACAGGTCGGGGGCGTGGGTCTGTGGAGGCGTATGTGGACTCGGGTGCTGCCGGTAATTTCATCCGCCAGGAGGAGGTTGACAAACTCCAGATTCCGGTGTTGGTATTGAAGAACCCTCGCGCTATTTCCTCCGTTGATGGTAAACCTTTACCCGGACTCATCACCACGATTACCGTCGAAGTAGATCTTCAAATCGGAGCTCTCCACCTCGAAAAGATAGCCTTTTATGTCCTGCCACAACTAGCCCATGCGGTTCTCCTAGGACTGCCCTGGCTCAGACGGCACGAGCCTGTGATTGACTGGCGCTCTGGGGAAGTTCTCCGTTGGGGGCACTCCTGCCAGGAGCACTGCCTACGGGCCCTCACGCGTCCTCGTCCATGCTTGAAGCCTGCCGACTTCCCGGGCTTACCCGCACCCTATCACACGTTTGCCGACGTGTTCAGCAAGAAGGAGGCGGATTCCTTACCCCCTCATCGCTCCTATGACTGCCCTATCGACCTAGTTCCTGGTGCCACTCCTCCCAGAGGGAGAACTTATCCTTTGTCCCCAGCAGAGACCTCGGCTATGTCGGAATATATACAGGAAAATCTGGCCAAGGGGTTCATCCGAAAGTCCTCGTCCCCTGCGGGCGCAGGTTTCTTCTTCGTCCGGAAGAAAGATGGGTCCCTGCGACCCTGTATTGACTACCGGGGTCTGAACAACATCACGGTCAAAAACCGGTACCCGCTCCCGCTGATTCCTGAACTCTTCGACCGCCTGAGGGGGGCCAGAATCTTCACGAAGTTGGATCTGCGGGGAGCTTACAACTTAATCCGAATCCGAGCGGGGGACGAGTGGAAGACGGCCTTCAATACCCGGGACGGCCATTATGAATACTTGGTCATGCCGTTCGGTCTCTGCAATGCTCCAGCGGTGTTTCAGGAATTCGTAAATGAGGTGTTCCGAGACCTACTCTATTCCTGCGTGGTGGTGTATTTGGACGATATCCTCGTTTTCTCGACCGACCTCTCCTCCCACCGGAGAAGTGTACGCATGGTCCTGCAGCGCCTTCGAGAAAATCGTCTTTACGCCAAGATCGAGAAGTGCATCTTCGAGCAAACAGCGTTACCCTTCTTGGGGTACATCATCACGGATTCCGGTCTTAAGATGGATCCGGACAAGCTGTCCGCGGTACTCCAGTGGCCTCGTCCGGTTGGCATAAAGGCCATCCAGCGTTTCCTCGGCTTCGCTAATTATTACCGGCAGTTTATACCCCACTTCTCTACAGTCACCAAGCCCATTACGGTCCTGACCCGTAAGGGGACGAAGCCTAACGTCTGGCCCTCTGAAGCCGAGGATGCCTTTCTTGCCCTGAAACGCTCGTTTGCTTCTGCTCCGATTTTACACCGTCCAGTGGCCAGTAGGCCCTTCATTCTGGAGGTTGATGCCTCCTCCACTGGAGCTGGGGCAGTTCTCTCCCAACAGGCTCCATCTGGACGTCTTGCCCCCTGCGGGTTCTTCTCCAAAACCTTTTCTCCGGCGGAGTGCAACTACTCCATTGGGGACCGGGAATTATTGGCCATTAAAATGGCGCTGGAGGAATGGCGATATCTGCTCGAGGGGGCAGTGCACCCCTTTACTATCTTCACGGACCACAAGAACCTGGCCTACCTGCAATCTGCCCAGAGACTCAACTCCAGACAAGCCAGGTGGGCTCTGTATTTTTCCCGTTTTGAGTTTAAGCTCCACTTCCGGCCCGGCAGTAAGAACATCAAAGCCGATGCGCTTTCCAGGTCTTTGCAGCCTCCGGAGAGGGAGGAGGATCCATCATATATCATCGAGCCGGCTAAAGTTATCTCCGTGGCCCCCGTGAGTTTCTCTAACCCTCCGCCTGGCAAGACCTTCGTCCCTCCAAACAAACGCCTGGAAGTACTGCGCTGGGGACATTCTTCCAAGGTTGCTGGGCACGTTGGGATTAAGAAGACTCTTTTGCTTCTTTCCCGGTATTACTGGTGGTCCTCTCTCCACCAGGATGCAAAGGACTTTGTAGCCTCCTGCAGGTCTTGTGCTCAGAACAAGGTTCCAAGGACTCTCCCCTCCGGCCTCCTTCATCCGTTGCCTGTCCCAGAGGCTCCTTGGCAGCAAATCGCCATGGATTTCGTGACTGATCTCCCTCGCTCGGCTGGGTGTACTACCATCTTAGTCGTCGCTGACCGCTTTTCCAAGATGGCCCACTTTATTCCCTTGGTCGGACTGCCATCTGCCCCGAAGTTGGCCGAAATCTTTATCCACCACGTGTTCAGGCTACATGGCCTCCCTCTGCGAATCGTGACCGATCGAGGGGTCCAGTTTACTTCCCGATTCTGGAGGGCCCTCTGTCGGCTCCTGGGCACGTCTCTCGACTTCTCTTCAGCGTATCATCCTCAAACCAACGGCCAAGTGGAACGGATTAACCAAATTCTGACCACCTACCTACGCCACTTTTCTAACGCCCATCAGGATAATTGGGTCTCTCTTCTACCTTGGGCGGAATTCGCTCATAATAATCATTCCAGCGAATCAACGTCCAAGACACCGTTCTTTGTGGTAACTGGGCTAAATCCTGGGGTTCCATTGCCCTTTTTCGCATCGTCTGGAGTTCCTGCAGCAGACACTCTCGCCAAGGAGTTTTCGCAAATTTGGAAGGAGACCAGAGAGGCGCTCGAGCTAGCCAACGTCCGAATTAAGAAACACGCGGACAAAAGACGAAGGGATCTACCCCCGTACCAGCCCGGGGACAAAGTCTGGCTTTCTACCAAACATATCCGCCTGAAAGTCCCTGCTTACAAATTAAGTCCTCGGTACATCGGGCCTTTTGAAGTACTTGGGCGCATTAACAAGGTAGCCTACAAATTGAGATTGCCGGCGTCACTTCGGGTCCCTAACGCCTTCCATATCTCGCTCCTTAAACCTGTGGTCTTGAATCGGTTCCAACCAACCTCCATGTCCCCTCCCTCGCCAATTTGTTCTGACAATGTCTTTGAAGTAAAGGACATCCTGGCTATGAAAAGGGTCAAAGGTAAGACTCTTTTTCTTATCGACTGGAAGGGTTTTGGCCCAGAGGAGAGGTCCTGGGAGCCCCGAGAGAATGTCGATGCCCCCCTTATCATGAAAAGATTTCTAACCAACCTCAGAAGGAGAGGGCATATGGGAGGGGGTACTGTGACATCGGCGGTCGTGCCCGCCGATGCCCCTTTAGCGGCGGTGCCCGCCGCAGCTTCCTCTCACCTGCGCCCCCCGGTTCGCGCGTTCCTCCGCGCTGCTTGCCGCTCTACTGCGGGTGACCGCGGCGGCCTTAGGCCGCGCACGCGCGTTCCCCCGTCCTCTTCCGTTGGCAGGGGGCGTCGCTAGGGGAGGGTCTGTAGGGCGCACTTCCGGTCTCCGCATTTATCAGGCGTCCGCTCTATTCTGAGGGCGCCTGATGATTGTTTGTGACTTGCAGCACCCATCGGCCCTACCTTCTTCTGTGTACCCTGCCTATCCTAGCTGTTCCTTTGTCTGCCCTGTTCCTGGTCCGTGTCTGTCTGCCTGTCTCCTTCCTGTGGTCCTCGCTGTACCTTTCCTGTGGGCTTCCAGCCATTTCCTACTGCCCTCCACTTCGCTACTCCTGCTCTGTCTGCCAGTCCTCCGAGTCGTCCCTGCTGGCTCCGGCTGTCGCGGTTCCGCCCCCTGCGGTCCTGCCCCTAACGATCCCTGTATAGGGGTCGGTCTTCACCAGGTGTGCTCGGCCCAGGGGCTCCGGATCCGCGATCCAGAGGGTCCACTCTTGGACGTATTAGCCAGAGGCGTCACAGTAATAAACTTGTATAACAAAACATGTGTAATTGCAATAATTTTCTGAGAGAAATAATTCATTTTTTAGGAACAATTTCAAGAGTGCCAACATTTTCGGCCATGACTCTATATACATATATATTATTTACTGTATATTAATTTCTTCAGATTTCTGGGTCTGAAGTAGCAAACTACCAAAAGAAAATTCAAGCTCTCACTGTGACCACCAATTTAAATATCCACTTATTAATGTTGCCATTACTCAGAGAGCTTTTTAGTGAATAGTGGGGCATCAATGTTTGCCCGTTGATTTGTATCCATAAAGCATAAAAAAAAAACAGATAAATAGTACAAGAACATTCACGCTTCGCTAAGATTGTCTATTATTCCAAATTGTCACTTTATTTTGCAACATAAGCCCTAAGGGAAGATCATTGGAGATATCAACATTTTATGCTTCGTGTGTGAATAACAATAACAAATGCGTAATGTTCTGTAAATCCAGCAACAATCACAAAAGCAAGGACATGCTGTGGCCTGTAGGTTTCATTATAACTGTCATGTCTAAAGAGTTAACTTGCAGAAAACGGTCAAAGTTTGTAGCACAAACACTAAACATTGGAATGCAGTTGGAATTGGTGTAATGTTACTGGGAAAAATAGATCACTTTCAAAAATCCGACATTAATCACTTATCATACATTAATGCTCCGAATACTAAAACTAATTCATGTTTACAACAACAGGGAAACAAGTTATCTAATTCTTCAAACAGAAAAGTCAATAAATGATTAAAATGAATGTGTCAGCTGGATTTCACCCCCAAAAACTTTTTATATACACATTTAGTTCTTTGAAAGACAAGTCCAGCAAAAACTTTCTATGCCAGTCTGTTCCTGAGAAATCAGCGTTTGGAGACATGCAATGAGGTTTAAGTCCTTTCAGTACGTGGAAGCACTTCTCCAGCCTCTGTCACTCCAGCTCTATTTACTGACCAGCGCTGTTTTCTCCTGTATTACTCACAGCTCCCAGCTTGAAGTCACCCAGCACAGAAGCGGTAAGTCAAACAGAAGGCAGTGCTGGAGTAAAAAGAGCTGGAATGACAGAGGCTTGAGAAGTGCATTTATGTACCAAAAACACCTCACTTGCATGTCTATTCAAGCGCTGATTTCTCAGTTACAGAGGAACGGATGGACTGGCCACATAAAGATATTGCTGGACTTGTCTGTGAAAGATGTGGGTATAATTTGGGGGCTGAAATCCTGGTGGCAGATTCTTAATTGGGCTCATTGTACAAACTTTTACAGATATTGTACAGTGAAATTTCTATTCCTTTATAAGACCACCCCTCAATCGTGAGATTGTGTGTCTGTGTTTTCTTTGAACAAATCATCCCTCTAGTAGACTATTTTTGTTATGTAGGGCATTGAAAGAAAGCCCTTTCCCAAAAATATCCAGTTTCCCGTTTTTTAAATAAGTTTGCCTATTTTGTTGTATAACATAAAATACTTTATGTAGCAGCTCTGCACTATTTTAAAGATCTGTGCACAGAATAGAACTCTGCTTGTTTACCTTCAGATGCCAAAAATGTGTCCTGCTTTCGAGCAATGGTTACAATGCATGACGATATCTTGTTAGGCTGCATTAAGACATCCGTGTTTCATTTATATGGACAACAATGCCCGGACCGTGACTGTGTGGTCTCCTGACCTGAACTAAAATCCTCATAGGCAAATACAAGGCTGCTAGTTTGGGTCAGTAGACCACCGATGGGTTCATATGAGGCCAGCGAGAAACGAACATCTGAATTCATCCTAGCATTGATACTTGACCGTAACGAAGATTAAGTTAATCTGTTAAAATCTGCTTAGTTGATGAGCACATTTACCATATTTCCCTCATATGAATAACTGATATCATTTATATGTGGAAGCTATGGCTTCTCTATTGAAAAATGTTTGCATGTTGGTTCCAAGTTGTGCAGTTTCTGGATGTAGACAATCTTTCCATTCACTGACAGCGAGCAGAACACTTGCACAGGCATGGGCGTTGAAAAATTATACCACGATTAAGCTTTACTTACAAGGATTAGCCTAGATTCTCTTCCTCAACCAGTAAAAGTAATAGCCATGAACTAGGCGTCTTTGCAGGTATAGGCTCCAATGGCAAGCCTATGCCAGAATTTTTGGCAAGGGCAGAACACTTGGCATTTTGACCTGGCATATCCACTATCCAGCGTGGCGAAAAACTGTTAGGTCTTCTGGAATTGACCGTATAGTTCCATCTTATTCATCTACATGAAGATTGTATGTTAAAATCAGAAACTTTGCAGTTTTTCCATTTGGAGGGTCAGGATTGCTAAAGATCTTTCTCATTATTGATCTCAGTGTAACATTACAACCGTTGCCTATAACACTTGATGGCTAGCATATGTGCATCAAGAAAGGTCTTGAAAATATGGTGTAAATCTCATAGACTACCCTTGGATCATTCTGCTTTGGATAATTTTCACTGATATTAAGGGAATGGTAGAAGTATAAATGGTAATAGATTGATCATTACTTTCTTCTGTGCTATTACAATCTCGTATACTGTACCCAGTATTCACAGAATCCAACCCGAAAAGTCAATTAGACTCTGTGCGCTGTTCACAATGATCTCCCTCGTCTAATGTTGCTCCTCTAAGAGGAGATAAGCCATATAATTTTACAGGAAGCAGCCCATTGATTCCTTTAACAAACACAGCTTGGCAATCTATCTTCTATGCAAAATAATGAGGTGGCAGGAGTGCAGTGGAGGAACCCATCTTCAAGACATCACGTAAGGGAATCCAGCTGTGCTTGGATAGTCTCAAGCTATTAAAAAGAAAAGAGATTTCATATATAAAGATTATTTACACACACGTAACACCGAGCAGCATTGAAGCTTTGCATATTAAATGTGCTTGCGTAGAGTTATTAAAAAACAGCAGAATCTTACAATATCTGTTTCATAAAAAACATTTCATCTGAAAGCTTAAATGAATGTGAGATTTCAGAGAACTCAACACCTGTTTTTTATAATGGCAAATTACGATTTCTCATTTGGCACTACAGTAGAGGCTGAGCCACCGAGGAGGGAAAAAAATCATCTTTGATTGTGCTTAATCTTCTGTGCACAGCGAGGTAAATTAAGTCTCTTTCTGAAGTTGGAAATTAAACTCTCAGTCTCTGAGCAGGTACCTGTATGTACATTCCTGTTTTGTATACCTTTTACATGGTCAATAAATTTACAATTTGAAGCAATAGATTTTGGTTAAATACACAAATGCTTTATATTTCACTGCAGGTTGAATACTGACCTTGGAACTGATTACTTTTGTACAGCGGAAGGTCGGGTTCACATCATGTTTTTGCCATGTATCAGTGGCTATGTTAGAGCTTCTGTCTGAAGCCCTTAAAAAATGGGATTCGGGGGTATCTGCTGACGAGGCCATTGACTTTAATGAAGCCGACAAGGTCATTTTGTGCTCTGTCTGACCTAATTTTTGGTAGTATCCTTCTCAGATCGACCATGTTTTGGGCCTACTACGTTTTTGTGCCACCTTGCCAAAAATTAGTTCAGAGAGAACACAAATGAACCCATATGCTTCATTAAAATCAATGGCCTTGTTGATGGATATGCTTGAATCCCATTTTTCCGGACTTGACAGAGCCATTGACATGTGGCTAAAACGAGATGTGAACATAGCATTCGGCCTTATACACAGAGTTCCCGAGGCTACGGCCCAGATGTCTATTAATCCAGAAATACGATCATGGGGCCTAGGGCTATGTTCCCACAAAACTGTCAAAGAGTTTGGAGAGTTAAAGGAATTTTCTCACAATTGACATTTATCAACTATCCACGGAATAGAGGAATATGTCTGAGCGTTAAGGGCTCCACTGCTGGGACCCTGCCGATGACTAGGATAGGTGTCCTAAGCTCCCATTCCTTCTAACATCATAATCGCAGTGAGGAACAGAGTGAATGGGCCGGCCTCTGGGGAAGACTGACCATACATTCTGTTGATCACTGGAGACCCAGTAAACATACATTTATCGTCTATAAACACCAATTTTGGGGGGGCGTGGCATGGCGAGCGAGGAGTGAGGACGCATGTAAGAGAGCTCCCGCTCCAGCACCGGTGACCGACCCGAACAGAGCCCAGAATACTCACCCCACCTTCTGATGTCGGCTAGAAGGACCAGGGGGAATACGTCCGCGGGCCCCTCAGCACCCGACAGCACTCCCAGAGGCATTTCCCGCTACCTTATAGGAGCGGGAAGAAGGAAGGCCGCGGGCGCCATGACAGGTGTGGAGACCGGAGCGCAGCAGGCCCCGCCGCCACCAGGAAGTAAGGTGGCGGCGGGGCCTGCGGGGCGGGAGGAGAGAGAACTGGTGAGACGGCAGCCGGAGGGGGACCCACTGGGAGGAAAGGGGGCACATCCACGGGGGCCCAGCAGGCAGCGAGGCTATCTCCTCCTAATAAATCCTCTGGGGCCCAGGAGATCCGTCAATCACAGGGGCACCACGCGGACGGTCCCGCGCAGATACAGGCCGGCGGATCAGATAAGAACCCCGGGGGGATGAGTGCAGAACCCCCCGTGTCACAGAGAGGCAGCAGTGTCCCCCCAGACGTCGACATGGCCACTACAGCTGTCCCTGCAGCGTTGGGAGCAGCAGACCCTATGATGATGGACACCGCAGCATCAGATATACAAAATAATGTAACCCACCGACCAGACGCACTCATGACACCGCAACACGGGAGATCATTCTCCTCCACGACAGGGTGCTCCGTGACACCCATGGGAGCTGATTTCAGCCTATTATACAATAAGATAAAAGATATCCCGACGAAGCAGGATATGGAGCAGTACATTGCTCGTCTGGAATGCTCCTATAAGGCTGAACTTTCCGTACTAAGAGATGATATTCAACAATGTGGTGAGAAAGTGGAATCTCATGACCAGCTTATAGCCTCCCTAACCGAAAGAATGGAGGCTCAGGAAACCGCCACAGCCGCACAAGCAAGACAGTTGCAAACTCTAGCAGAAATGCTGGATGATTCTTAGAATAGGGGACGCAGAAATAATATAAGAGTAAGGGGATTGCCTGAGACTATATCCCCCCAAGAGTTGAACACCACTTTGAGAGATATTTTTAACTCGGTACTAGATAGGCCTCAGGATGCCCCACTGGAACTGGATCGTGCCCACAGGTCCCTGGGCCCGCGTCCTGGCGAGCAAGATCCACCGAGAGATGTGATATGCCGGGTTCACAAGTACCAACTTAAAGATGCGGTCATGGGAGCAGCCAGGAAAGCAAAATCTATAAACCACTTGGGATCTCGTATACAGCTCTTCGCAGACTTGTCCAGATGGACACTACAGAGACGCAGAGCTCTCCGCCCCCTCTTAGACAAACTACAACGACGCGGCCTTCCCTATACTTGGGGATTTCCATTCTGTCTTCGGGTTCGGAAGGGAGGTAGAGTGCATTGTTTGAGCCATCCTGGCGGAGTTCCGGCGTTCTCAGCTGCCTTGGATCTAACGGAGGTGGATATACCTGACTGGCCACCCCTGCCTTCATACTATAGACTTGAAGGTCTCCAAAGAGGTCAGAACCCTCAGCAGCAACGTCGTCGCAGGGGCCGGCCCAACGGTCCAGGGCACATGCATCCTGTAGACGACGAGGCTGGATAGTATGCCTTGTCCTAAATTGCAGGTGGCCCTGCGGTGTTATGTTTTGAGGGTTAACTTACAGTCTAGAAGGTTATATTGGTTTTGAGTTTAAAAGCGAAGTATTTATAATACTATCAGTGTTGTCGATATCGAAAATAGTTAAGAATTGGGGCATGTTTCACTAGCCTATAATTAGATGTTATACGTATATTCTCTATCTGTTCAGTTCCCGTTATAAAGGGAATATGATGGTTAAATCATTGCAGGGTCGGGAACCGGGGGAGTAGGTGTCTCCAACTCCTCTTTTTGCTGTACACTTAACCCCCGGAGGCGCTGGGTTGCCATCGAGGCACGCAGCTGTTATATTTTACCTCCAACAGGTTTTCCTGGAGTGTGCTTACTTACACTCGTATAGTTAAAAATCCTATTTCTTTGTCTCCTTTCTCTTTTTCCTTTTTCTAACTTCTCGTCTACTTTCTTTGTTAATACCCACTCCCTTCACTAGCTCTCCCTCCCTCATCAACAACGGGCGAGGACTCCGAAGCCGATCCATCTTGTTAACCGTAGCCTGCATCCTTGACCTCACGCTGCAGATACAATGTCGGGTAAGACCACTGTACAAAAGATAACATTGGGCTCTTTGAATACTAGAGGCTTTAATACTCCGCAGAAGCGGTCACATATTTTATATGGTATGCATAAGAAAAGAGTAAATATAGTAATCCTACAAGAGACACATTTTAAAGTCGGACACATCCCTAATATTCACGACAGACATTACACGACCTGGTTTCATAGTGCTAACCCGGATTCACGCTCCCGCGGGGTATCTATAGCGCTCCATAAATCCCTCCAGCATACCATATTGGACACATTGGTTGATGCGGAGGGCAGATACGTGCTTTTGAAAATTCAAATTTTTTCAACCACATATACTATAGCGGGTTGGTACGCTCCCGGCCGGGACCAAATACGAGCTGCTAGATCTTTCCTGAAGATCGTGGCTGAGTTTGCCGAGGGGGTGGTCATACTGGGAGGTGACTTTAACATAACTCTTAACCCGAAGCTAGACTCCACGGCAGCGAGGTCATATCTTTCATATCGCCAGCTATCCTCACTGAAAAGGGATCTCCAGGATTTGCGACTCACTGATGTCTGGAGACTTTGTAATCCCAATGAAAGAGACTATACGTTCTTTTCCACACCGCACAACTCTTATGGGAGGATTGATTTCTTTCTCCTTAGCCACTGTGCATTGGCCTGGAACCCGAGACCTTCTATCGGGAGTTTTCTATGGTCGGATCATGCTCCAGTGTTTCTGGACATTAGCCCTCCTGACTCGGGGCAGCGGCAGTGGACGTGGAGATTGAACGATAATCTTTTAAAAGATAATACTTGCGTGGCCGACATCAAGTCTACCATAGCGGACTTCTTACAAGACCATGCACACGACACTACTGCCATCCCTGTTAAATGGGAGGCCCTTAAATGTGTTCTCAGAGGGGTCCTCATTAAGCATGGATCTCGCTTGAAACGAATAAAAAGTAAAGAGATTACAGACTTGACAGAAAAGATATTGACGTTAGAGACGAAGCATAAAACGGACAAGGACACGGAAACGCTGATTGACTTGATCAAATACAGAGACGATCTGAAGTCCCTACTGAGTGAGAAATACCGACACCACAGAAATCGCTTTAAAAGTATATTATACGGTCAAGCTAACAAATGTGGACGTCTACTGGCCAGGTTCTTACATCCGCGTAACCAGACTACATACATCTCTTCTCTCCAGCAAAAAGGGGGTCGAGCGACGTCAAACCCGACAGAAATTTTGGACATAATGAGGCGTTACTATCATACATTATATAATATTGGTGGAGATTGTTCCCCTCAGTCACCTTTGGATCCTCAACCATGCATAGAATCTTATATTCACGACACCGCCCTTCCCACACTGGCCACGGATTTAACCATCCCGTTGGATTCGGACTTTACGACAGAGGAGATTGTTGAAGTCATCCAAAACACTCCGGCTGGTAAAAGCCCGGGACCGGATGGGTTTTCCCCTCATTTCTATAAGATGTTTCAGGAACAACTTAGCCCTATTATGACGGGGGTATTTAACTCCATCACAGCTGAGTCCCCGTTCGCCCCACAGTCTTTAGAGGCTTTTATTACGGTGTTACCAAAGCCGGGCAGGGACCCTAAATTAGTAACAAATTACCGCCCAATATCTCTCATCAATGTTGATGTAAAATTATACGCCAAAATACTGGCAATTCGTCTGGCTCCTCTCTTGCCCTCAGTAATACATTCAGATCAGGTGGGGTTTGTGCGAGGAAGGGAGGCGAGGGACGGCATAAGTAAGACCCTCAACTTGACTGCCTATGCTAAATCGAAATGTAAACCGTTGGTTGTACTGTCGATGGATGCGGAGAAGGCCTTCGACCGTGTGCACTGGGGCTTCATGTTTTCGGCCCTGCGACAGCTGGGCCTGGGGAACCGTTTTCTGCATAGGGTCGCAGCCCTATACTCTGGCCCGTCGGCCAGGGTCAAGGTAAATGGAGCAATGTCGGGCTCTATGACCATTGGGAACGGGACCAGGAAGGGATGCCCTTTGTCGCCCCTTCTATACGCGATAGTTATGGAGCACTTGGCAGTGGCGATCAGGAAGAACCCTAGTGTACACGGTCTATGGGTGGACGATATTCAGTATAAAGTCTCTCTTTATGCGGATGACCTCTTAGTGTATATATCCCAGCCACACATAACCCTTCCATCATTGATGGAAGAGTTCCAAAAATACGGAGAGGTCAGTAACTTCAAGATTAACTTTCAGAAAACTGAAGCCCTAAATATATCCCTAGGACAGACTGAACTTACAAGACTTATGGGAAATTTCCCCTTTCGGTGGAAGACTGGGGCCATTCAATATTTAGGCATTCAAATCCCTACTGACACGACAGACTTATATAAATTAAATTATGTGCCTTTGTTGGAGTCGACTCTGAAACGGTTGAGGGAATACGGACGGAAGAACATCTCATGGTTTGGTAGGATGAATTCATTTAAAATGGACATTCTTCCAAGGTTTTTATATCTATTCCAGGCGGTCCCGATAGTGCCGCCGAAGACATTCTTTCAGACCATTAGATCTGCGTTAATCCGCTTTACCTGGCAGACATCTAAACCTCGTCTTAAATATTCTATTCTAACCGCCCCGAAACCCAGAGGTGGAGCGGGCCTCCCTGACCTGGAACTCTATCACAGAGCTTCCCTACTTGCACGTCTGTTTGACTGGCAGTTCGGTCATCATTCTAAACAATGGGTACAATTGGAACAGGTATCTTTCGGCGTTCCATTGCGTCATCTCCCGTGGATCAGACGAACTGAACAGGTTGCAAATGACTATAAGGGACCAACAGGTTTCTTGACTCGAGAAGTTCTACAGGTCTGGAATCGTGTTAAACATAAACAGAAACTGATCAGTAATTTGAACCCACTGTTACCGATATTTGGTAATCCGGACTTTCCCCCAGGGTGTCACAGAGACCAATTTTTAGGCTGGCATAGGAGTTCTGACTTACGATTGGGACAGATACTAGTAGACGGAAATTTTCCGACATGGGATGCCTTACGGGAAAAGTTCCCAAGTAGGACACTCTCCTGGTTGGAGTATAACCAGTTGAGATCGTTTATACGGGGACGTTTGGCCGACCGTGCTTCTCGCCCTCCCATGACGCGGTTGGAAGCTCTCTTACAAATGCAAGACCCTCCCTCACATTTGATTTCCTTTTTATATAAGGAACTTCACTCAGGGGATTCGGAAGGGGTTCCAAGTTACATCCGCGCATGGGAGGAGGAGATGGGTTGCAAGTTCTCGAAGGAGGACCTTGATAAAGCTTTTCTTTATACACATAAAATGTCTCCGGCCGGGGGCGCTCAAGAGAAAAATTATAAGATACTGACTAGGTGGTATCTGTCCCCCGTTAGATTGAAGTCCATCTTCCCGACATTGGATGATACATGCTGGCGATGTGCAATGGAGAGAGGCACGCTATACCACATATGGTGGCAATGCCCTGCTATACGACCCTTTTGGGAGGGGGTGTTTCGGGCCTACCAGGAGATCTCTGGGAAAGGTGTCCTTCCCTCCCCACAAATTGCCATTTTATCAATTCTCCCGGGTTCCATATCAACACAAAAGAAGAGCCTTCTCCGGTTTTGTATTACTGCAGCAAGGATGGTGATCCCGCGCTACTGGCGTACAACGACAAAGCCAACTATAGCAGAGTGGTTATCAGAGTTTATAGACATTTTTCGTATGGAGGAGTTGATGGCTGAATTGGAGGGAGATAATTCCCGTTTGATTCGAACATGGCAGCCCTGGATCGTGTTCAGGGAGACGCCTGGACTACTTCGATTAACTGAAAATGTTTCTTAGAGACCGGCTCGGAGATCTGTAACCCATCCCTCTGTCCCCCCCCCCCCTCCCTGTGAGTTATCCTTTTCTTTCTGATTCCTCTCTCTCTTTGATATTCGTAATATACCCTCACAGGTTATGGGCAAAATGTTGGCGAATCTGGTATAGCTTGGTGTATAACCGTGTATAATACTGTATCTTGTACCTTATGTCTTGTTTGTTATATGTTAAAATCTTTTCAACTTCTTTCAATAAAATAGATTCAACATAAACACCAATTTTGGAAGAACGTATCTTATTTTTGTAAATTCACTTGTTTTTGTGTTAATATAAATGCAGCCACCAATATAAACAAATATAAGAAACATAGGAATAGACACTTGCTCTGTGCTCCTCCATTTTCAAATTACATTCTTTGCGTGAATTTCAATATAGGAAAGAGGGAGCAGTGGAGAGAAGATACAGAGAGGTTACCAATCCTGATTGTTAGTGTTACACTTTGTACTGTGATGACTACATCCGATGACGATCAATACGTATATATTCCACTTACCAGTATGATCAGGAGGAAATGCAAACCAACTCTGCCATCCTGACTGAAAGTCATGGGTATGCGGATCTCTGACTGACCACCAATGTACAAGCTGTGATAGTCTGCTAACTGTGACAGCTGCAGGGCATTATGGCCACACAAAACGGCACTAGGCCACTCAGCGATGGTGTCGAGCAAAGGTTTTTTTTTTAGCAAATTAAATTTCAATGTGTTCAAACTCACCTGAAATCGTACATTTCAGGAAATGCAACTCGACCTTGATTATCTGCAAATTCATCAGCTAATATCTAATGGATATCTTCATATCTGTTGCTGCATTCCTGAGTAATGAGTATTGTCATATGCAAATTAGATGTTAAGTGCTCTAGTTGTGACATAGCATTTAAGGAGCAACTTTCTCCCCAGCTTGTTTCCCCACTCAGCACCAGCCTCTTAGCTTGATAGCTTGCTGCTGATGTAGGGTCAGGCGCCAAGTAAGAAAATCATACAGGGAGCTATCAATAAAGCTGAAGAGGGTGGTGCTAGGCAAAGAAACAACATGAGGAGGCAGTAGCTCCATAAGTGCACTTTCATGCACTGAGCACTTACTGCCTAATTTGTATGAGAATGAAAATGCTAATTACGGAGTAATTCATTGACAAATAGAAGATATATATGAGCAGTATGGTGGCTTAGTAGTTGGCCATGCTATTTTATAGCACTGAAGTCCTGGGTTCAAATCCCAATGAGGAAAACATCTGCAAGGAGTTTGTTTCTTTTCCCCATGTTTGTGTGGGTTTCATCAGGATTCTCCGGTTTCCTCCCACACTACAAAAACAAACTGATTGTGAGCCCTAATCGAGTCAATGATGCACGCAAAATAAATAAATATAAAACAAATATAAAGGTGTCAATGGATTTGCATTTCATATACCTACATGGAATTTTGGGGGTAAATGTTCATCCTCTTAATATATTGCATTCATCATATTATATAGCACTGTGAACATACAATTACTCATTTTGCCTTTCTACCCAGTAAATTCTTCTGTTTTCCATTAAAGTCATTCAGACTAGCTGAATCCTTCTAGGCTCTATGTAGAAACTGGAAGTCTCTTTTCCCTGCACGATTCATCATTAGAACTACAAGTCTACTCACTGCAAAGTCCCTGGCAGCGAGGAGGAGTGCAGGGAAAGTGACTTCCTGATTCTACATAGTGCTTACAACAGTGATTCCCAAACTCCAGTCCTCCAGGTAAAATGTGCAATTGTAAGTATACAGTGTTTTATAAATGGATGGCTGCAAGATATTAGGAGGATACAAACTTTGATGGGAGGAGTGCTTCTTTAAACTGCGTATTTGCTTGGCTATCTTGTCCTACATCTAGGCGTTTGTCTTCCTATGTACCTTTACACTGAGCCTTAAGCCCCCGTCTCACACAGCGAGATCGCTGTTGCGTCACCGATTTTGTGACACAACAGCGATCTCGCTAAGTGTAACACATAGCGGCGACCGGGACCCTGCTGCGATATCGCTGATCGTGCTCGAATGTCCTGGGTCATTTTTTGATCGCTGGTGTCCCACTGGCCAGCATGCATCGCTGTGTTTGACAGGGACAATGACGAACGACCTCAATACTACAGGTCTGAGAGACAGGGTCCCAACGACCGTCGTATCGCTCTGTATCATTGCTGCATCGCTGGTGAGATCTGACTGTTTGACATCTCACCTGCGACCGCATAGTGACGCACCAGCGATCCCTACTAGATCATATCGTTGTCGGGATCACTGGTACGTCGCCAAGTGTGGCGGTACCCTAAGATATGCTCTTTAGTACCAGCAGAAGTGCTAGAGCTTTCTAGGCTTGTAAACTATAGGAGAGGCTAAAGCATTCTAAAACCAAGGAATACTGGTCAGAGAGGTTAGTATCTGTTTTGAAATCTGACATTTGCATTTATTTTTATACTAGATTATGGCCCGATGCGGAGGATGCGATAGCATCACACCTCTTGCCATATTAACCCTCAACACACACACTCCTCTCACCTTTCACCATCTCCACTCGCATCCACTCACTCTTTCACTCCACATACGACCCTTTCTCTCTCACTCCATCTCTCATACTCACACCGTCATCGTCGCTGCCCCGACATCTTCCTCCGCCGCCGCGATCCAGGATCCAGACGTTCTCCAGGCCGCCATGTTCTTGCGGGACGCCATCTTGGATTTCGTGAAATCCCGCGATATTAAAGATGGCGTCGCCGCAACAACATGTCACTGGCGTGGACGACATCAGGATCCAAAAAGATGGCGTCGGCGAAATCTCGCGAGATTACGCCGACGCCATTTTGGATCCCGATGTCGCCCACGCCAGCGACATATTCTTGCGGGACGCCATCTTGGATTTCGTGAAGTCCCGCGATATTCAAGATGGCGTCGCCGCAACAACATGTCGCTGGCATGGCGACATCGGGATCCAAAATGGCGTCGGCGTAATCTCGCGAGATTTCGCCGACGCCATCTTTTTGGATCCCGATGTCGTCCACGCCAGCGACATGTTGTTGCGGCGACGCCATCTTTAATATCGCGGGATTTCACGAAATCCAAGATGGCGTCCCACAAGAACATGTCGGCGGCCTGGAGAACGTCTGGATCCTGGATCGCGGCGGCGGAGGAAGATGTCGGGGCAGCGACGATGACGGTGTGAGTATGAGAAACGGAGTGAGAGAAAGGAACGTATGTGGAGTGAAAGAGTGAGCGGACATGAGTGGAGGTGAAAGGTGAGAGGAGTGTGTGTTGAGGCGGTGTGGTGTGTTGAGGGTTAACATGTGCGTGTGTGTGTGTGGTGACGTCACCGGTTACAACTGGACGGAAGTTGTTACAACCGGAAGCTGGTTAGGGCATTTATTATTATAGATGTTGGTAATGTGGGCAGAAAAATCTATAAAGTCTACAGAAGCACTTATGTTTTAGATGCAAAGGAAAGATTTGGATACACGAGATAAAGGCTTGGCAGGATAATGTGGGACATACGCCACCTAATATTCCAAAGAGCTACTAAATCTGATATTTTTTCATAAAGTTGTTAAGAAATAAAACTTAACATTCACTGATCATGCAACTGTCTGTAATAAGTCTGAATGGGCAGACACTATGGAAACTCTGGGTCAGTAGATACTGTATATATATATATATATATATATATGTAAAAAAAAATAGGCAGCACTCCAAATTAAATGTGAAAAAAAATGGATACCTTACTGATCCTCAGGTGGCAACATTTCAACGGTGACCCGTCTTTATCAAGCCTGATAAAGTGCTGCCTATTTTTTACTTTTATTAACTTGGCTGTTTGGACACTGCTGAATAGGTTTTGCACCAATTGTATAATTTTGGTAGTGCTGCCCTTTTTTTGAGATATATATATATATATATATATATATATATATATATATAGTGAGGCAGTGACACCTGTTACAGCTAGAGGGCTCTGTGTGTTCTCCCCAGGATACGCACGGAGGCGTATTGAGGCTATGGGAATGCCTTGCAGTTACAGGCGTAGTTGGGATTGCAATGGGGAAGCAGTGACCGATGTCACAGGTAGGGGTCCCTGTGTATTCTCCCCAGGATATGTACAGAGGTGTATGAAGGTCATAGGTGTGCATGTCATTCACGGACGTAGCTGTGACTGCAATGCAAACTGATAATAAAAGTGTTAGGCCCCCGTCACACATAGCAACGCACCAGTGATCCCGACAACGATATTACCTTGTAAGGATCGCTGGTGTGTCGCTACATGATTGCTGGTGAGCTGCCAAACAGGCAGCTTCCCCAGCGATCAGCACCAGCGACAGGAGGGTAACAAGCTTGTAACCAAGGTACACATCGGGTTTCTAAGCAGGGCGCAGCACTTAGAAACCCAATGTGTACCTTGGTTACCAGCTCCCTGCACCAGCGCGCTGGTAATTAAGGTACACATCGGGTTTCTAAGAGCTGCGTGCCGCTTAGAAACCCGACGTTTACCTTAATTACCAGCGCGCTGATCGCTGGTCTCCCGCCTGTCACACGCAGCGATGTGTGCTGGCCAGCGGGAGACCAGCGATCAAAAAAATGTCCTGGCCATTCCAGGAAGATCAGCAATAACCGGCAGGGTGGCCGGTCACTGATAAGTGTCACACACAGCGATCTCAGTCATTGCCAACAAAGGGTTTTCAACCAAGTACTAGAAATGAACATTTTATTTACATTTATTTAATCTATCCAATTACTTTTGGTCCCTTTAAAACCAGGGTGGCACATGTTAAGGAGCTGAAACTCCTAAGCCCTTCATCCAATTTTAATGTGGATACCCTCAAATTAAAGCTGAAAGTCTGAACTTCAACTGCATCTGAATTGTTTTGTTTCAAATTCATTGTGGTAATGTTTAGAACCAAAATTAGAAAAATGTTGTCTCTGTCCAAATATATATGGACCTAACTGTATATGTATATACAGTATATATACATAAGAAAAAAAAGAGTTTTTTGGCACAGCCAGCTCACCGCTTTGAAGAAAACCAGGAATAAGTCCAGCCTGTGGTAGCAGTTCGCACGGAAAACAAATTGGGATAAATCCTTACATGTAAAGGAAATAGTTCTTGTTTCTCCATCGATCAGTCCAATGGTAGGGTAAAATATAGCTTTTATTTATCCATTAAAAAAGTACCAGGTTTCTTCAATAACAATTTTGCATACAGTTAGTCCATTTTGGATGACATGTTTCGACACTACATGTGTCGTCCTCCAGGTCCCAGGACCTGGATCTGGCATGCCAATGGAAGGCCTTCCATCCATCCATCCAAATTTTCCTTTCCATATTTTTTCTGCTTAATTTCCTCTTGCTTTAGTTCATTATACTTTAAAATAGAGACCAGTACAAATATTTTGTGTATTATAGGTTTTTATTTCTTCTGAAAACATTTCGCCAAACAGACCTACTTCACCACCCTGATCTCCTCACTATCCAACAATCCCAAGAAACTTTTTGACACCTTTCACTCCCTCCTCAGGCCAAAAGCACAAGCCCCTATCACAGACATTTGCGCTGATGACCTGGCCTCCCACTTTATAGAGAAAATAGACAATATCCGTCAGGAAATCCGCTCCCAATCACCAAGTTCAGTGACTCCCATCCCTCCCTGCATTTCCCCTGGCTCACTCTCCACATTTGCTCCCATCACAGAAGAAGAAGTCTCCAGGCTCCTCTCCTCTTCTCGTCCGACTACATGCACAACCGACCCCATTCCCTCACATCTCCTCCAGTCTCTCTCCCCAGTCGTCACAACTCACCTAACTACAATCTTTAATCTCTCCCTCTCCTCTGGCATTTTCCCCTCCTCCTTCAAACACTCTATCATTACTCCATTACTAAAGAAACCCACCCTCGACCCATCCTGCACAAACAACTACAGACCAGTCTCCAATCTCCCCTTCATCTCTAAACTCTTGGAGTGCCTGATATACTCACGCCTTACCCGTTACCTCTCCACTCACTCCCTCCTAGACCCTTCACAGTCCGGTTTCCGCCCCCAACATTCGACAGAAACTGCACTCATCAAAGTGACCAATGACCTTCTGACAGCAAAACGTAATGGTGACCACTCTCTGCTCATTCTTCTCGACCTTTCTGCAGCTTTCGACACTGTTGACCATCCTCTCCTACTCTCTAGGCTCCAGTCACTAGGCATTAAGGACACTGCTCTTTCCTGGTTCTCCTCCTATCTTTCCGACCGCTCCTTCAGTGTTCTGTTTTCTGGCTCCACTTCATCTCCTCTTCCTCTCACTGTTGGGGTACCTCAGGGCTCAGTCCTTGGCCCCCTTCTCTTCTCTCTCTATACGGCCCCAATTGGACAGACCATCAGCAGATTTGGCTTTCAGTACCATCTTTATGCTGATGACACACAACTGTACACATCATCCCCTGACCTTACCTCCGCTGTACTACAGAACGCCACTGACTGTCTGTCTGCAGTCTCCAACATCATGTCTGCTCTCTATCTGAAACTCAACCTCTCCAAAACTGAACTTCTTCTGATCCCACCATCTACTAACCTCCCTAAATCTGACATTTCCCTCTCTGTGGGTGGCACCATAATAACACCCCGACAGCAGGCGCGCTGTCTGGGTGTTATGTTCGACTCCGATCTCTCCTTCACCTCCCATATACAATCTCTTGCCCGCTCATGCTGCTTACACCTAAAGAACATCTCTAGAATCCGCCCTTTTCTCACCATGGAAACAACAAAAACTCTCACTGTCGCCCTGATCCACTCCCGCCTGGACTACTGTAATGCTCTATTAATTGGCCTCCCTCTCACTCGACTCTCCCCTCTCCAGTCTATCCTTAATGCAGCAGCCAGGGTTGTCCATCTGGCTAATCGTTACTCAGACGCGTCCGCTCTTCGCCAGTCGTTACACTGGCTGCCAATTCATTACAGGGTACAATTCAAAGTACTTGTTCTCACCCACAAAGCTCTCCACAGTGCGGCACCCCCTTACATCTCCTCCCTCATTTCTGTCTATCGGCCTAACCGACCGCTGCGCTCTGCAAATGACTTTCGACTAACCTCTGCCCTAATCCGTACCTCCCACTCCCGACTCCAAGACTTCTCCCGTGCTGCGCCAATCCTCTGGAATGCTCTACCCCAAGATATTAGGACCATCCACAATTTGCATAGTTTTAGGCGCTCGCTCAAAACACATTTGTTCAGAGCGGCCTATCACATTCAGTAATCAAAGTCATGTTTGTATGTGTGTAGCCCATTCACTATCTCCATCTAACCCCCACCCCCTGAAGATGGCTGGACCGTCATTGTAAATACATCATTGTAAATACAAACCTGTGCTTTGTATCTCCCCCACCTCATTGTAGATTGTAAGCTCCACGAGCAGGGTCGTCTTATTTCGCTTTAATTATTGTATTGTTAATGTTGTTACTTATGACTGTTGTGTTTGAAACTGTTCAACTGTAAAGCGCTGCGGAATATGTTGGCGCTATATAAATAAAGATTATTATTATTATATATAAATCATGGTTCTTCCTAATATTCTTACTTTTATTCCTTGGGCACAATTAATTTTTGCATCCTTTTCTGTCTAGTTCTTGCTGTTTTCAGCCGGTTTGTCATTTGATTCTAAGGGTACGTGCACACGCTGCGGATTCCGCTGCGTTTCCGCAGTGGTTTTGGCCGCTGCGGACCCGCAGCAGTTTTAGCTGCGGTGTACAGTACCATTCAAATGAATGGAAAACAAAAACCGCTGTGTAGACGTAGCGGAAAAATCCGCGCGGATTTGCTGCGGTTTTGAAACTGCAGAAAGAATTGACATGTCAATTCTTTCTGCGGAATCCGCAGCGGGTTCCTATCTCCACCATTGTGGAGATGGTGAATCCGCAGGACCAAACCGCAGGCAAAACCGCAGATAATCCGCAGGTCTTTTGACCTGCGGTTTATCTGCGGTTTTTGCAAAATCCGTGCGGATTAATCAGCAGCGGATTCCGCAGCGTCTGCACACACCCTAACTCTTCTTTTACACTGCGCTTCTTTTATAGTAATATTAGTTGTGTTCGTCTGTTTTTATTTTTATGTTCACCATTGTAGGCTGAGTTGGGGGTTTCTAGATGTTGTCAGCTGACTCATTAAATTGTGAGGTCGCAAAATTTTTGTATAAATGTACTCCAGTCCCCTCCTGCATGTCAGATATTTTGGTGCAAATTTTGCGCCATTTTAGCAGAACATGTGTTTTTTTTCAGGGTAAAAAAAATAAAGAGCTGTTTTATTTTGCAAAAAATTTCATCACCCATGTGCCATTTTGATGAATATGGGACAAAAATCTTCAGCAAATAACACAATTAAAAAAAAAAGTGACTTAAACATCAAGGGCCAGATTCATCATTTGAGTTTTTTTTTAAATCTTTTTTTCTACATCAGAAATAGTGTAGTGTTCTCTCTCTTGTTTCTTACTAATTTCCCGTTTTTTTTATGTAAATTATCTTTTTTACTTTCTCATGAACATTAAGAATCTCTAATAAAAGCATTTACCGTATCTCCTATCATGTAATATCCAATATTTTCAAACTTACTGATATCCCAATTCTCTTTAGTTTTATTCTACGAGAACTATTTAGCTTATTTTTTTATTTTCCTTTCCAAGTGTTAGTTGCTTGGGAGGCAATGACAAAGTCTGTCTAAAAGTGACATGCATTATAGAATAACCTTTTGGTTCAGTTTGCAGCATGAAAAGGTCACCTCTCTAATAGGGGTTTTCTGCATATTACTCTTCTATACTACATTTCATGGTCGAAGGTCCTCACTAAAGAAAGATCTTCATTTAATATAAATAATATTTTCCATTAAAGAGGGTACTTTACAAAAAAAAGTATCTAAGCACAAACAGGCAGGTAATTTCAACTTGCCTGCCTGTTGTGCCCTGAGCCATTCTTCCCCGGCAAAGAATGGTCTGTCCTGTCGGGGATTCAGAAGCCTCTGCTGACATCATGTCTACAGAGCAGAGGCTTCTTTTCTGTTCCGTGTGGGCGCGACTTCCGAGGTCATTCTGATTGACAGCCGGATCAGTGCTGCCTAACAGGGGGTGCTGGCTGTCAAACAGAATGACCTCGGAAGTCACACCCCGTCGCTTCAGCAAAGGCAGCTGAATCCCCGGCAGGAGAGATCTATGACCGCTCTGTGCCAGGGAAGAATGGCGTCGGGCACAACAGGCAGTTAAGTTTCATTTACCTGTTAGTGCTTAGATACATTTCTTTTTGTAAAGTCCAGGATACCCCCTCTAAAATGATCAAACTAGATGCTAGCTCATATGGCAACCTTTTTGTATGTATAGTTTTTATGCTTTAAGTTTCATGTTCTCAACTTCTGGATTGCCGGAGGTACCATGTGCTCCTGCTTGATTGACATTTCAGGCCAGTGGTGGTGTTGTGCTGCTAGTCTGAACTCTGCACTTACAATGCTGCTATGGAAGGCACTGTTGTCTCTGCAGCATTGGAAACGCAGTGAAACTGAAGTTAGCCTTATCCGAAAATAACCACATGCTCCAGCAATCCCACTGGCCATCTTCAATGCAGAGCTTACAAGCTTACTATAAAACAGCTTGTAAGCAAGCAATGCACATCCCAATAGCAAGAAGCAGTAAACAACAAAATACATTTATTTTACCAAAATTAGGGGAAAATGGACCAATTTGAATAATTAAATTACAAAACTGATTATTTTTACAAGCACTTTGCAAATTTTCCCATCTTAGAAGATTGGAATAAGTCTTTAACCAGTTGTGGCGGTCAATTGTGACAAAAGTAAGTGCAGCCATATTGTTTGTCACTTGGTTAAAAGTAAAAACCAGAAGAAGAAAACGTCAATACCACTAAGTATAGGTACATACAAGTGCCAGACTTTTGTTATCAGCTTTTTATTTACTTGCATACATATGAGAATGTCTATACTATGGCTGGCAGTGCCCTTTAAAGAACCACTTAAGTGTATTTTTTAATTGCACTGCTGGAGTGGTGCTTTAAATGTAATTTCCCGGCCCCTTGTCTCTTAATCACCGGTAGTCCCTTGTTTCTTTTGTAGCGTCACTCCAGTCAGTTTCTGGCAAAAACTGACCTGCTGGAGTGCATCACAGGTCACTTTTCAATACAAGTCTACGAGTACCTTGTTTTGGCTCTTATAGACTTGCATTGAGAGCGGAGCGGCGTTGGTAAGAGGCGCCGGAGTGTGAGTATATGACTGGGGGAGGGGGCTTACATTTAAAGCGCCACTCCAGTGCTGAAAAAAACAAAACACCAGAGTAGTGCTTTAAGGAAAATTATTTTTTTTAAAAGTATACAGGGCACACAATGTGGATGTCTTACTGATACCTTTGGGTATTGAGAAGCTTAGTATGGCAAGAATTCATCGCATTGAGCTAAAATATTACATGGTGGATGGCAGTGTAAGGATATCACATATGCAGTGACAATATCACTGTGAGCTTTTAAAAATTTTAGAAGGATGCTGGTTATTCTCTTGGATTTCTCTTGGCTGCGTGCAACACGTGTTATATCAAGCAGAGACAACGACAATAAAGAGCGCATATTATTTTCTATATTACTGCTAAGGTATAAAGCAACAAGCTGCGGGTATTCTAGCAGTCCATATGCTAATAATGGCATCACTAGCAGAGCAGTGCTGATCAGCAGATGTGCCTTACACTTGCAGGTTTCACAGCTGTAACAATGAATAGGGCAGAGGTACAGAATACAAATAAAGGCACGTTTGTGAACAATGCATACCTTGTTATAAAACTCCAAAAGTTCCTGGTGGTTAAACTCCACAAATATCTTCTCCACTTTCTAGAAGATAAAATAAAGACTTATTATCTTTATGCCAGAAAACACATCACATTAACATCATCAATTTGAAATGTCATACAGGCATGTATCACACTACATAACAGAAAACAGACAAAGAAAATCCCCTAAATACTTGAGGTTGAATTAGCTCCTATACATGAATTAGACCACCTTCACATAGGGAGCTAATGATATTGAATTCATTGCTTATTCTAGACTTCATGGTCAAGGAGGTGGTCCTAATCATTGATTTACAGCCTTACACTTATCAGTGTACCTAGAGAAAGACTTGTCAATCACTGATTAGCCCCACCCTCTTGACACCTAAACTAAGAAGAGATTTTCACGCATAAAATACAAATTATACTGAATCATTTCCCTCAAAACTATATAAATCGGTTTAGCATATCATATTCTATTACATACTGCTTGCAGATCACACTACATGTATAGTTTGCATTTACAGAATATGAGCACCGTTGGAGACTTATTTTTTCTAAATACATGTAATATTGGCTGCAAAGCATCTTTGGACGGCTTAGCTTCTCCAGCTTCTATGTGTCACAGTTCACAGCTAATCGCAGAATGACTCAATAGTGAAATTCATCAGTGAGCTTGTATGACGGCTGGTTCTCTAGTCTTCTCCTAAACAATCATCTAAGTTGATTTATGGCCAGTTTCTGACCATATACAACTCGTATTACAAAAAAAGCCCTACACTGACTCACTAGGGTTGATCGAATAGCTCCAGCTATTGCGCCTCCCGAATAGCTGCATCGGTAACCCGGATACCTGGAGCGCTCCCGATAATCAGCTGTTTGGCGCCACAGCCGTATGTGTTGCGGCTGTGTGACAGGTACAACACATACATGACATTGTGGTGTTCCTGATGAAGAAGTCTTGTACTTTGAAACGCGTTGAATAAATCCACAACTGAATTAATACATGCCCGGACCTTGAATCATTCAGCAGCGCAGAAAAAATCCAAGGTATACCCAATTCCTTACAACACATACATGGACAGTCCAACACACAGGCTCTCAATACAAACGTTGTGACTGTCAAACAGCCCCGACACATGCAGCTGCGACACCAAACAGCTGATTATCGGGAGCGCTCCAGGTATCCGAGTTACCGATGCAGCTATTCAGGAAGCGCCATAGCTATTTGGAGGTATTCGATCAACCGTAATGCTAACACAATGCCCTTGCCAGAAGACGACCCAAGGCGTCTGGTGGGGATTCGCTGGCAGGAGTAAGTAAGGATGCTAGGTCTCGGCAGGTAATTACATATACATTGTAGGGATTCAGTCACTTTTGGGCAGCTAGTAGGGTTAACAGAGGCACGTATTTCCTTGGTCAAACTGGGAGTTTTATTGAAGTGCATAACCTTACAGAACCACGAAAAACAGCCTTTCTCCAGCATAAAGGAACAAAATAAACAGTCCATATACCGGCAGATGAGGGCTGACCTGTACAGAATAATGTCCAGCTGTCTATCAAGTCCTGTTGGAGATGAACACCAAGAGGTCTTTTCACCTCTCCTCCCAGATATAGACCACAGTCTCTCACCTGTGTATCAATTCTGGCACTTCACCTGGCTCAATTTAGTCAGTAACAGTGATGGTTGAGTGTGCTCGGCACTGCTTGATACTCGATAGAGTGCTCGGCTCTCCGCAAGTGAATTAACTGAGCTGGGTGCAGAGAAAGAGAGAGAATTTTTCTGTCCTCCAGAAAAAAGCTTGAATTTGCAATTCACTTCCATTATGCTCGCTACTCAAATCGAGCACGTCCGAGCGTCAGACCTGCTCGATTCGAATACAGAGCACTCGAGCCTTTCACTGCACGACCATCACTAGTCAGCAGCAAACAGTACTCTGCAACTCCCAGAAGAATCCGCAGACTGCTCCGATCTCCAGTACAGTACATGCCAAGTGAACCTACTTTGTGGGTCAAGACAAAAATAGGCATTGCTTTTTACTTACAACAGGGTCCATGTTCATTTAGTTTCTATATTAGGCTTTGTGTAAAAAAGAAATCGGAAAAAATAAATTATATATACAGTATATATATATATATATATATATATTCATTCCATCAAAAAACCTGCATCCTTGCTGCATGGGCACATAGCCACATGGGCTATTAGAAAAGCACTTTATTGAAAACTAACATGGTGTGCTGCCTTCTTTTTTGATGGACTATTTGGAGGTTTGGTATGTACCTGGAGGGCCTGCACCCGAATCTTTTTCCTATTTTGTGCTTTTTTTCAATTTTGTTCTATATATATATATATATATATATATATATATATATATATATATACACACATACATATACACACATACACATATACACACGGTATACATACGTGTGTGTGTGTCTGTAGCTCAGGCTTGGTTGTGAAAAAAGTTCAGGACATTCTCTACAGGAATGATGTATATCTTTGTACCGTGTTAGCCAGTAGATAGAAAAATATTCAGAATTGAGAGTCCTCAGTAGTTGATATCTTTTAATGGCTAACTGAAAAGATGGTAACACATTGCAAGCTTTCGAGACTACTCAGGTCTCTTCATCAGGCATAGACTAATACAAAATCCGAAGAGTCACATATTTATGCACAATACAGCATAGAAAAAATGCTGCTTTTGCTTTTAAGACCTTGTGGAGGCATCACAACACATTAGGAGACCCCAATCAGAGGACTATAAAACATCCGGACTCCTTATCTATGTACTGGTCCAATATTTATGTTTCTCCCTCTCCCATATTGATAGTTCTGCTTCACGTCACTTGTCGTATCTATTGCATTTTTTCTATGCTGTATTGTGCATAAATATGTGACTCTTCAGATTTTGCATTAGTCAAGCCTGATGAAGAGACCTGAGTAGTCTCGAAAGCTTGCAATGTGTTACCATCTTTTCAGTTAGCCATTAAAAGTTATCAACCACTGAGGACTCTCAATTCTGGACATTCTCTAGCGAGTTACTGGGAAAATGTGCAATAAAGTGTCCTGGCAAACGTCTAGCTAGGTATATCGCTATATATCTGCACACGTATACCTTTTTATAGGTATTCTTTTCAATATAATGAAACATAACATTTGGCAAGCTTTTCATATAATTACAAACTAGAAACTAGAGGGCATACAGAGTTGCATACACAATGGCTGTACGAAGTCGTAGACATTTGGAGATATCTGTTGAAGATATGAACAGAACAAACTTGTAATCCATTAAATAATGCACCTTAGTACGTAAGTATGGGAGCACAATGATTTTCTTCAGAAAGAAATAGACTGTAATACTTACAATAGATTATGCAAGTATTGTTGACATCGAGCTTGATTAAAAGCATTGCCTAGTTTTTACTGATTGGAAATCGCTCCATGCATTCCATCAAACACAGCCGCATCGCCCCTGTACGGTAACTCAGCCACTAGATTCATTACTATTCTGTAGAGAGTTATGCAAAGTCAATAATGCATTAACTCTCCATAAAGTGAATACATGTTAATGCTTCACCACCAGTCAACTTCTCTCTAAATTTAATAGCAAGATGAGAAAGTTTGAGGATCCCACAGAAATACCAATACACCTAATATACATTATTGGAATTCATTCTGCATGGAAACCAGGTTTCAGCCTGTAGCTGCAGCCGTAAATTACAAGTAAAATCTGCAATGAATTTCAACCGATTGGATACAAACAAATATAAAAACACAACTTGTAATTGCTGCCCTTTTTTTTCACCAAATGTATTTACACTAAGAAGTAACCAAGTGCATCAGCCGATCCATACTAGACAGATTTTATCAATGTGGACCCGGGGAAAGCTGGGATAAAGCCCCTATAAGAAAGATACATAATGACTCAAAAGACCCATATTTTACTGATGAGTGCATTGATTACATACAAAGCGATTTCATGTCATTTTTTTGAAAATTTGCTAAAGAGGCAGCATGGTGGCTCAGTGGTTAGCACTGCGGCCTTGCAGCACTGGGGTCCTGGGTTCAAATCCCACCAAGCACAGCATCTGAAAGGAGATCTGTATGGAGGAGTGGGCCAAAATCCCCACTTCAGTGTGTGCAAACTTGGCCAAGAACTACAGGAAACGTCTGACCTCTATAATGGCAAACATATTTTTCTGTACAAAATATTAAGTTCTATTTTTCTATTGTATCAAATACTGATTTCATGCAATAAAATGTAATTTAATTATTTAAGAATCATACAATGTGATTTTCTGGTTTTTATTTTTAGATTTTGACCTCTTTTTTACTAGTGTATATGTATTTATAGTTTGGTTTTTCTTAGTTACCCCCCTTTTTAGAATAAATTATGGGATGTATCTAGGGGTAATTCTACGTTTACAAAGGTTGTGGTCCCGTTCATACCATATTGGTCCATGTGGTAGCATTACATGAATTACAGTGAGGTTGGTTTGTTCTGTACGCATTTGTTGTACTTTTTACATGTTTTTAGATCATGCCTGGTTTGGTAACAAATTATGTGTCATTAATAATGTTGATTGCTTTTATGTCAGGAGAAACAATTTTGGATGTGCTTTTATTATATGCTGGTGTATCTTTTTCTTTTTTTCTTTTTTGAGTAAGGCTATGTGCACACGTATGCAGAAAATTTCTGCATAAAAACAGGACTCCTTCCCAGAAAACGTGTGTTTTTTCCGTGCTTTTTTTCTGCGATTTTTTTCGCGCGTCCCCAGACACACAGAAAATAGCTAGAAATGCGGAATTTACCGCAAAATTAGAAAATCTGGTCCCTTCAGAATCCATAGTAAAATAGAGCATTATATATTATAAATTGATATAATTAAGCATGAACACAAGCTTGGACTGGCCGGCAGGAGAACAGGAGAATCCTCCGGTGGGTCCCTGTGCAAGAGTAGGCCACCACCCTCTTATATGAGCAGCACTTGGCACAATAAACTTGAATCACTAAGTACAGACAAAGGCAGCATCTTATTCATTTAAACGGTTCATGGTTATATAAATGTAATTATCCTCAATGTCACATGTGTATGTAGCTGAAAAGTGGGACCCTGAAGTTGGTTACTGGTGGTCCCTTGGCGCCCCAGTCGGACACTGCATGAATTCCTAGTATATGTCAGAATCACGTTAGGATCCAGAGTGGAAACAGAAGTTACTTGGAGAAGATGTTTCCGTTTGACCAATTTAATACAGTCAAGACCTGTACTTCAAAGTGAACACAATCTCAACATAGATGTACATTTTTACAGAATAAAGTCATGGTCATCAACACAGTCAGCTCATGGAAAGTGGAAAGCTGGAAAATCTGTATCACAGCTGCAAGAGTTTAGGAATAATCATCCTTGGCATGTATGATCACATATAGACCACTTAACAGGTTACACATGAAATATACCATGAAATAATAACACGTCTCTACTGTAAAGATAAAGGAATTGTACAAGGAAACAAATTGCATGTTAAAAGCACTGGGCAGGCTGGACATCATAATGGCAGCTGCATACAATATTGGAGCATACATACAACATCTGGGATCGGTTTCAGAGACACATCACTATTCATGTGCATGAATGTTGCACTGGTAATCATGCACCTACAACAGATGGATATCAGCAGAAAGAAAAAAAACACACTCCCAAGTCATGAATCAAGATGATGTCTTCCACTGCTGAGTACACAAGCATTGGACAGGCAGATAATGAAGTACTAAGTGTGGCAGATGAATGATCAAGTGATATCATAATCAATGTATAGCGAGCTGTGTGTGCTCCTGGGCTTAACTGATGGAAGCAAGATCAGACCATTACTGGGCAAAAATGTTACTAATGAGCAGGTCACTGACTACTTTTTAGGGCAGACCGGACAAATACTTATAGTCCTTAAGAGAAGAGCTGAATATCATAGTGTTGCTGCAGATGGAGAAATGAAATAAAATTATAGAATTATTTTATCCGAATTGGCTGGAATTTTTCTCCTGTCCTACTGCTTGGTTTCTTTCCTGTAAAATAATCTGATTTACAGGGTTATTCGTGACATTGAAATTCATCACCTATTCATGGGATTGGTGATACCCTACTGATCATTGGGCGATGGACCACTGAAACCCTCATTAATCCAGAAAATGGGGCTCTGATATGCCTCATCAGAATGGAGCGTTGCATTCGTATGGGACTGGTAGAAAAAGGCGAGTACTTTATTTGACCATCTCTGGCAGTCCTATATTCAGCTATAGAGTGATCACAGCTTCAATTCGATGATTGACTTCAGAGCCCCATTCCAGGGATTGCATGGCTTCCAGCCGTTAGACCTCCACCAATCAGCAAGTTATCATCTACCCTGTAGATAGGGGACAACTTTGAATGACGGGAATAACCTGTAAGTGGCAATTCTGCATTAAAAAGGATGTCTGAAATAATGTTTTTGTTTTTTTTTACCCTAAAACGGATCCACTCTTGCCAAGGGGTTGCGTCTGTTATTGCACCCCAGTCCTATATATACGGTAATTTCTAGAAAAAAAACAAACCATGATTTCTAAGGAGGTGCTGCCTTTTTTGCTCCATTAAAAAGACTGTGACTGTTAGGCAATGCATTATTAGCAACCATATAGTCTTACATAACTGTTCACTTTTTTCTGCATTTTCTTCTGTTATGTTATTCGTGAGTAGATAAAGCAAATATAACCCTGCACTTCGCAAGAGCAGAGAAAGTAGACACAACGATGGTAAGCAAGCACTGGAAAGTGGAACCATAAATTTCGGCTATCCTAACATTACTTGGCACTTTGAGAATCCGACTCATACATACAGAAGCTGTAATATTTCTGTGTTGCATTCAGCAACACTGTGACACATACCGGGGTATATATGATTATACTTGCAGAATGGTACAGAACTACAGCAGGAGGGCCGTCCATTCACTAGTATTCAGTCACTGTGACTGGCGCTGGCTTTCGAGAGCAGTCTCAGTCAATAACAGTAATACATAAAGTGGCTACAAACCAGAGATTCCTCAAAACCCAAGAAAAAACATTCAACTGAAGATATACCTGACAAAGTAGTCAATAAACAATACAGATTTCAGATTTCTGAGTGAGGAAATGTACGGCACAAGGAGGACACTTTACCGGTGGTCATAAAGCGCAGCTGCTCCGTGGAAAAAGGTTAAACCATTGAATAGACTGGCACACAATTATTTATACTTTATTCATTATTTCACAAGGAGAAGTGTGATCTATACTACAAGCTTTATCAATGGGCACCATGAGTCTTAAGGCTTTTATTGAATGCAATGCCTGCTGTAATGATCTTTGCAGATTTATACAGCAGTAAAACATTTCCTGCTAACTTTTACAAAGACACAATAGCAATGTTGGGAAAAGTGGTACTATAAAGAAGAGCAAAAAAAAATGCAATCTATTACATGATCTGAGCTAGGTAGAACATAGAGCGCCCCTCATGGGTTCCACTATGCCTAAAGTATCATGTAATAATACTGTAATACATGTCAATAATATTCTACTAATCATATATCAGTCTAACACACGTCAGTTTATCATAATAAACATCAGTCAGCCATAGTAATAAAACCTCCAGAAAAATAATCCAGAGGCCCTCTAAAGTCAACAAGTCAATTTTAAAGGGGCTATCTATGACTACTTTAGTTTTTTCTTACGGGGCTATGAGTTGATAGGCAGGTAGTTGCTAACTAACTGCCTGATCTGACTGGCGCCAGTTCACAGCTGTCACAGACTTAAGGTCAACAGAGCTGCTCTACGGGTACCGTTACACCTAGCGATGCACCAGCGATCCCGACTAGCGATACGACGCTGTCAGGATCGCTGGTGCATCGCTAAGTGGTCGCTAGTGAGCTGCCACACAGGCAGATCTCACCAGCGACATCGCAGGGGTCGGGGGTCGCTACTTACCTGTCAGACGAGGCGATCCTGCGTCCTCCCACCCGGCTCCATGCGTCGCTCGTCAGCGCCACAGGAAGCCCAGCAGGAAGTGGCCGACGAGGAATGGTCCAGAAGCTTCTCGCGCGATCAGCGATAATCAGCGGGGGAGCCGGTCGGAGGTAAGTATCACATGCAGTGATATCGCTAGCAATATCGCTGCAACGTCACAAAATCAGTGACTTTACAGCGATATTGCTAGCGATATCGCAGTGTGTAACGGGGGCTTACCTCTTCCAGGCTGCTCTGTCAAAAGTGCAAGATTGCTGGCATCATGCTGATTGACAGCCGGCTCACAACAGTTAGGCAATGGGGACTGAGCTGTCAGCATGACATTGGCAGTCACGCGACGACAACAGAGCAGAAGAGAAGCAGCTGCTCTGCAGGCATGACAAGACTGGAGGCTGCAGAATCGCCAGCAAGGGTCAGCACAGACCACAGCCTGGCAGAACATTCAAGTAGTTAGCAACTACCTGCCTTTAACCTCTAAGGGTACCGTTACACTTAGCGATGCACCAGCGATCCTGACGATATGGATTGCTGGTGCATCGCTAAGTGGTCGCTAGTGAGCTGCCACACAGGCAGATCTCACCAGCGACATAGCAGGGGTCGAGGGTCGCTACTTACCTGTCAGACCTGGTGATCCTCACGTCCTCCCACCCGCATCCACGCGTCGCTCGTCGGCGCCACAGGAAGCCCAGCAGGAAGCGCCCAACGAGAAATGGTCCAGGACGTTCTCGCGCGACCAGCGATGAACAACGGGGGAGCCGGTAGGAGAAAAGTATCAGACATAGCGATATCGCTAGCAATATCGCTGCTACGTCACAAAATCGGTGACGTTACAGCGATATTGCTAGCGATATCGCTATGTGTAACGGGCCCCTTAGGCCCATAAGAAATAAAGTAAATAGTGCCAGATAACCCCTTCAACTTTTCAAGGCATGGACTGCACATGACGTGTGAAAGTATCCTGGGGTGTATGGCATTAAGAACTTAGATTTGCATGTAATTGTTGAGGTGGGGCAACCAACCAACTGACTTGTTTTCAAGCATATCCAAGAGATGCTGCAGAATTTTGAGACCAAACACGTTGACCTCCTTGTCATGTTCCTCAGACTGCTTCTGAATCATTTCTGAATCATTTAATTTACTGTTGAAAGAGGCCACGGCCATTAGGGAATACTCTTGCCATGAAGGGATGTAATTAGTCTGCAACAATAGTTACAGTGGAGAAAATAAATATTTGATAAACTACCAATTTTGCAACTTTTCCCACCAAAAAGAATGGAGGTGTCTGTAATTTTTATCGTAGGTACACAACTGTGAGAGGCAGAATCTTAAAAACAATCCAGACAGGATGTTGGCCAAAATTTCAAGATACATGACCCTATCCATCCTCCCTTCAATAAGGTAGTCGTTCTGTCCCCTTTGCAGAAAAGCATCCCCAAAATGTGATGTTTCACCACCATGCTTCATGGTTGGGACAGTGTTCTTGGGGTTGTACTCATCCTTATTCTTCCTCCAAACACGGCGAGGGGGATTGATATCAAAAAGATCTATTTTGGTCTCATTTGACCACGTGACCTTCTCCCATGCCTCTTCTGGATCCTTTATGGTCAATGGGAAATTTAAAATGGCCCTGGACATGTGCTAACATGAGCAGGGGAACCTTGCGTGCCCTGCAGGATTTTAATTAATTACGGTTTAGTGTGTTACTAACGGTAATGTTTAAGATTATGATCACAGCTCTTTTCAGGTCATTGACCAGGTCCTCCCATGTAGTTCTGGGCTGATACCACACCTTTCTCAGAATCATCCTTACCCAAAATGGTTGAGACATTGCATTAAGCCCCAAACCGAGAAAGATTGAGTCATCTTGTATGTCTTCCATTTTCTCATAATTGTGCCAACAGTTGTTGCCTTCTCACCAAGCTGCTTGCCTGTTGTTCTGTAGTCCATCCCAGCCTTATGCAGGTCAACAATTTTGTCCTTGGTATTCTTAGACAGCTCTTTTGTCTTTGCCATTGTGGACAGGTGTCTTTTATACAGGTAACTAGTTCAAACAGAGGTAATGAGGGCAGAGTAGGAGAGCTTCTTAAAGAAAAACTAACAGGTCTGTGAGAGCAAGAATTCTTGTTGGTTGGTAGGTGATCAAATATTTATTTCATGCAATAAAATGCAATTTAATTATTTAAAAATCATACCATGGGATTTTCTGTTTTTATTTTAAGATTCTGTCTGTTACAGTTGAAGTGTATCTACAATAAAAATTACAGACCTCTCCATTCTTTGTAGGAGGGAAAACTTGAAAAATCGGCAGTGTATCAAGTATTAATATTTTCTCAACTGCTGGTAGATGGAACAAGACAAAATAATATCCAAATGAATGCCAGGACCCAAGGATTTACAACAGAACATTACCCAGAGCATCACACTGCCCTAGCTGCCTTACTTTTTTCTCATAGTACATTCTGGTGCCATTGTTTCCACAGGTAAGCAACACAAATGCTCCCAAATGACCATAAGTTGTAAAAGAAAATGTGATGCATCAGACCAAGCCACTTTCTTCCATTGCTCCAAAGTACAGTTCTTATGCTCACACACCCCTTGAAAGGTTCATTTGATGGCGGACATAGGTCATCAATGGCATTCTGGTCTGTGTAGAAAGCGGTTATGTTTTCTGACCACTTTCTATGATAGCCAGTATTAACTTTTCCTGAAATTTGTACTACTAAAGTTTTTCTGTTGAACAGAGCCCTTGTTTTCCAGGTGCATTAATAAGCCTTTGACATGCATGAATCTGTCATTTGTTCAATGTTTTCTATTTTTTGGGGCCACTTTGCTGTTTACTAACCTCTCTATACCAGAACAACCCAACATACCTGCCATTTTGGAAATGTCTCATCCAGTTGTTTAGCTATCACAATTTGATCCCTGTTGAAGTCATGCACCTATTTATGGCTGCCTATTTTTCTGTTTGCAATATCAACTTCAAGACCTAACTATTCTTTTGCTGCTTAAGAACTTATTCAGATGTCAATGTTTTTCAACTGTGTCCATGACACCCATACCACAATGCAGTAGAGTTTTCTGATACAGAAAACTATAACTTGACATTGTGTATTAAGTGTCCAGTTACAGCTTTCTGCATCAGGGTATTTTTCAGTGACAAAGTATTGATAATGCTTTGGATGTTAGGTTACAAATGCTACATCAGCATATCTCAACCCTTCATGATTACTATTAGCATAATACACAATATGGTATTCTCTTCACCCCTAAGTAGTTTTCATCGCTAAGTGAAATTTGCTGTATATGTATGGATGATTTTGGCAAGAAGAGTATGGCTCAGGAGGTAAGCCTACTCTGCGCACAGTGGGTGCCACCAGTGTCATACAGCTGACACCCATCTGTGACTGATCCATCATTGGGCATTTGGGATAGGCTCTTGGGACTTATGGACAGCACAAATGTAGATGATCAAAAACTGTGAGCTTCCTCTCAAAACTTTAAAATGTTGTTATTCAAGGTGCGGCTGCTCCTTGGGCCTTCACAATTGTTGCCTGCTGTTTCCAATTCCCTGGCATTGGCTACCACAGTGAATTTTAGAATGAAGGTTGGCATATGCAAAATCTGAAGAGTATTTGTTGCTCTAGTGGAGACACATTAAAAAAAATTTCAAATAATCACAAAAAGTGTAAAATAAGTGATATACCTCTTCAAATGGCAGACCAGTCCCTGGTATAATCCAATCTGAAGTGTATATTCACGGCTACAGCAATACAAACATCAATTTCATTTTTATTATCTAATCCCATTGAATCAGTGCAAAACATCTTTGTGTATCCAGCCACAAATCCCACTCCAGAGACTCTGGCAATGATCAACACACTATGGTCTTCCTAGATGAATAAACCAAGTACTAGAAATAAGATAAAGTAGAGGAACACTATGCAGACACCAAGCCTCAACCCCCACTGAGGTGATGAAGTGTAAGCATGGGTATGTTAGGGATTCTGGCAATATCACTCATAGCAAAAATGGATCTACAGCTGTCAATGAAAGTGTAATTTTGCAACTTATTGTCACATCGCTTTATATATGAAATGTGTCAAATGTGGTGTGAAAGATTTCAGATAAAGCAATCAGAATCAGCAGGCCGTGCTGAGAACATGTAAAGAAGATTTCAGTTTACACTGCGCAACCAAATAATCCCTGAAGACCATGAAGATATACAGAAAAGCAGGATAACAATGGGCATACCAAATTATCAACAGACATCATATCAAAACCCTGTATTTAATTGTTCCAGAAAATAAAGTGTTTCTCCTACAAAATTATTGCAGTTACACGTTTTGTTATACACGTTTATTTTCTTTGTGTGTATTCGAACACCACAAAAAAACTGAGAAAAAAAGCAAATTGGATATAATTTCACTCAAAACCCCCCAAAAGGGCCAGCACCTTTGGCACCTTTTCAAAATTGTGGGTAATCAACTTTGCTTCAAGTATGCAATGCTTCTTCATACTCAATTGTGGCAAGTAACAGGTATGGGCTATATGAAAATAACATCGGAGATCAGATAAAAGAAAAAAAAAAAAAAAAAAAAAGTAAAGTTGACTGTGTGTGTGCAGCACTAAACAAGGAGAAAAGAAAGAGAACAGAACTGTCTGAGGACTTGAGAACCAAAATTGTTGAAAAATATCAACAAACTCAAGATTACAAATCCATCTCCAGAGATCTTGATGTTCTTTTGTCCACTGTGCGCAACGTAATAAAGGAGTAATATTGATGAAAGGTTGCAACGCAGGATAGTCCGGATGGTGGATAACCAGTCCCAATCAAGTTTCAAAGAAATTTAAGCTGTTCTGCAGGCTCAGGGTGCATGAGTGTCAGCACTATCCGTTGACATTTGAATGAAATGAAACATTATGGCAGGAGACCTAAGAGGAGCCCACTATTGACACAGAGGTATAAAAAAGATAGACTGCAGTTTGCCAAAATGTACGCGAGTAAATCAAAATCTTCCTGGGAAAGCGTCTTGTGGACAGATGAGACCAAGATAGGGTTTTCTGGTAAATCACATCATTCTGCTGTTTACCGAAAACGGAATGAGGCCTACAAATAAAAGAACACAGTAGTTACAGTCAAATATGGTGCTTTTCAATTATGTTCTTGGGTTATTTTGTTGCCTCTGGCACTGGCTGCCGCGACTGTGTGCAAGGCATCATGGAATCTGAAGATTAGCAAATGATTTTGGGTCGCAATGTAGTGCCCAGTGTCAGAAAGCTGTGTTTGCGTCCTAAGTCTTTCTGCAGGACAATGACCTCAAACAAACTTCAAGAAGCAACCCGAAATGGATGGAAACAAAGCGCTGAAGTGGCAAGCAATGAGTCAGAATCTAAATCTCATTGAACACCTCCGTAGACACCTTAAAATTGCTGCTGGGAGAAGGCACCCTCCAGATATGACCGACCTGGAGCAATTTGCAAAAGAAGAGTGGTCCAAAATTCCTGTTGAGAGGTGTAAGAAGCTTGTTGATAGTTATAGGAAGCGATTCATTACAGTTATATATTCCAAAGGATTTGCAAACAAATATTACGTTGAGGGTGCCAATAATTTTGCCCGGCTATATTCGAGTCATATACACCAGGGGGGTCAGAAGGGGAAGGGGGCGGGGGTGTCAGGTCATACTTACCCGTCCTGGCACAGTCTCTGCAGCCCCCAGCTTCTCCGCAATCTCCCTTCCTTCAGCGGTCATATGGTACCGCTCATTACACTCATGAATATGCGCATATTCACGAGTGTAATGAGCGGTACCACGTGACCGCTGAAGAAAGGACGGGAGATCGCGGAGAAGCTGGGGGCTGCAGAGAGAGCGCTAGGACGGGTAAGTATAGCGATACTCACCTGTCTGGGGTCCATCGCTACTTGCTGTTGTCTGGCACGTCATCTGTCAGTGACGTTCAGACAGCAGAGGGCACGGTGATGTGGTTAGTGCGTGCCACGCCCCCTGCAGTCTGAACGTCACTGACAGATGACGTGCCAGACAGGAGCGAGTAGCGATGGACCGGGAGACAGGTGAATATCTCAGGTGCTAGCAGTGACACCGGCACCTGGCCCCAGCGATGGAGAGGTATGTAATTTTTTTATTTTTAATTGTAGCAGCAGCACATGGGGGAATAATCTATGGAGCATCTTATAGGGGGCAGCATATAGGGGCATAATCTATGGAGCATCTTATAGGGGCAGCATATAGGGGCATAATCTATGGAGCATCTTATGGGGGCAGCATATAGGGGTATAATCTATGGAGCATCTTATGGGGGCAGCATATGGGGGAATAATCTATGGAGCATCTTATGGGGGCAGTATATGGGGGGAATAATCTATGGAGCATCTTATGCGGGCAGCATATGGGGGAATAATCTATGGAGCATTTTATGGGGGCAGCATATGGGGAATAATCTATGGAGCATCTTATAGGGGCAGCATATGGGGGCATAATCTATGGAGCATCTCTTGGGGGCAGCATATTGGGGCATAATCTATGGAGCATCTTATAGGGGCAGCATATGGTGGCATAATCTATGGAGCATCTTATGGGGGCATAATGTATGGAGCATCTTATGGGGGCAGCATATGGGGGCATAATCTATGGAGCATCTTATGGGGGCAGCATATGGGGCCTATTCTATGAAGCATCTTATGGGGCAGCATATGGGGCATAATCTATGGAACATCTTATGGGGTCATAACCTTTATGGAGCAGCATATGGGGCATATTATTCTATGGCACATCTTATGGGGCTATAATGAACTGTATGGAGCATTATGTGGGGCTCCTGGTTCAATAAGGATATTCAAAAACATTTAACCTACTGATGTCTCAATTAATTTTACTTTTATTGGTATCTATTTTAATTTTTTAAATTTACCAGTAGCTGCTGCATTTTCCACCCTAGGCTTATACTTGAGTCAATAAGTTTTCCCAGTTTTTTTGTGGCAAAATTAGGGGGTCGGCTTATACTAGAGTCGGCTTATACTTGAGTATTTACGGTATGTCCAATTTACATTTGTTTTCTGTTTTTTTTCATGTTGTTCAAATACACACAAAGGAAATAAAAATGTATATAACTAAATACTTAATTTTCTGGAACAGTTTCAAGGGTGCCAACACTTCCAGCCATGACTGTACATAACGTCCATATATAATGTTAAAATCATCATCTGACTGGCAAAGGAGGCAGATCCTGGGCTAGCTTCTATAATGTAAATCCTGGTTACTACTGTAAAGTAGTGATTTCCAACCGGGGAATCAAATTAACAAAATTTTATTGAAAAAAATAATATGACAAAGGAACATAAAAAAAAAAACAGTCCCCAGCACGAGTTACAGGTTGAGATATACTGCAGAACATCCCCTCACACACTTATCATTCCTGAGGGCAGCTGGATGGTCAGTATTCTTGCACATACCGAGAGGTTCTAGATTTATCTTACTCACTTATACAGCGCCATTATATTGTGCAGCTCTTTACAGACATCATCATCCCTGTGCCCACTGGGGCTCACAATCTAAATTCTCTATTGGTATGTCTTTGGAATGTTGGGGAGAACATACAAACTATTGCTAGGATTTGAACGCTGCAAAGCTACAGTGCTAGCCACTGAGCTACCGCCACCATAGATGATGCTGTTAGACTGTGTTCACACATTACAGTGGGGTTTTTCTTTCCACCACTGTTTAAGGATATCAGTAATCAATGGATATCCAAAATGGTGTGAGCATCCTGGACCACACCTAAGCTATATTTAGAGATCATAAGACTTTTATGGACTTCCTTCTGATAAAGTTTATTACGTAGAATAATAAAAGGAAATAACTGCAGCTTGAGTCTATTGAATAAAGACACGCACCCTTGTCCCAAGAGATTGGCTATATAAGCATGCGTTACTTCTTTAAAAAAAAGAGAGTTCTGCTTCTGATTCCTGAGAATAAAGTGTGGTTATTCTCTGTGTGTGCATGCACCTCCACTTGATATCAGATTTGGCACCAATTAAGAGGTTTGCATACCCTTAGTGTGTGCCCCCAAAACACCACTGTTGTAAAACTGTAAAATTTTAGAAAATGTGTGAACGCAGCCTTAACATGGCTGTCCAAATCACATTTATAGCCTCTGTTAACTTTATATAATGGGACTTATACATTAACTGGTGGCCAGATAGTGGCATCTGTCACTTATAAGGTCCCAGTGTACAAAAAAAATATACATTTAATGAATACTTCTTCAAAACAATTGTATGGAGTAGCGTAGCAGACTACGCCTATTTAACCCATTTTTATTTGCAGTATAGAAGACAAACAAGTAGTAAAAGGTGAACTTTTTTTTTGCTCTTTGGCCTATGAATACGCTTATTGCGTACATGGGAGCTTTTCTCAGGCTACATGTTAAACCTACATCTCAATTGCTGTGTGAAACCAGACGAAAACCAGTCATGACTCCCTGGCAGGAAGGTTTAAGATACCGCTACATTTAGCAATGCACCAGCGATCCCAACAACGATACGACCCGGTCAGAATCGCTGGTGCATCGCTAAATGGTCACTAGTGAGCTGCCAAACAGGCAGATCTCATCAGCGACGTAGCAGCGGTCGGCGGTCATTCTTACCTGTCAGGCGGCAGGTCTGATGACGACTTCCTCCCGCGTCCAAGAGTCACTCGTCAGCGCCAGCAGGAAACCGATGACGAGAAATGGACCAAGACGATCTCGCGCGATCAGAGATATCCAGCAGGGGGGCCTGTCGGAGGTAAGTGTCACATGTAGCGATATCGCTGTTGCGCCACAAAATCGGTGACACTTTATCGATATTGCTAGCGATCTCGCTATGTGTGAAGGGGGCTTTAGAGTCAATATGGAGTATGAGAAGTTGATCTTCAGTTTGCATGTACTTTTTCATGAGACAGATAAAACATTACATTGTGGGTCAAATAAAAACTCTACAAAGCTGATGAATTGCATAACAGTATGCTTAGTGTAGGGCCAAAACGGGCAAGGAGTCTGGTTATGATTTAACACCCAGTTGCCTTGTGGTTCAACTGGTCTAAAATTAGGGATTTATGGTGCTGTACGGTCACTTCAGTAGATAACGGCGTCCAGACAATATGACTCCAATACAACTGCCTGAATAACTACGGTTTTATTCCAAGATGGAGCTTCCCTTTAAGAAAACATAGTTTCCCATAATTTATCATGGTGGTAGCCTGTATGATACACTCCCTAGCAAAACCTGCATCACTACTATAAAACCAGAAAACCGCATGTGCTGCCTGAATATTGGACCATAATTATGTTAACAGAATGTGTCATTATTATCTTAATGTCTAATTATATAAAGAGGCTCACGTATAACATTTAAAGTTTAATGTGACATTTCCAGCACGAGAAATACACTTCCCTAATAACCCAACCATGGCCGGAGTAAGATTATACAGTCATATCTATGGCTAAATTAAAGAAAAATAATATCAGACTGTGTTCCGGCCAAACGCAGTCTTTAACCGTCAGCAATAATGTCTTTCCCACATAACTCTTCTGACACAAATGGGGCCAATTGTGGTTTTTTGTAAAGTAGGATTTATCTCGCACTCCAAGGTTTTTCTACAATATTGGTCTTAAGGGGCAAAATACATATTTTAACTCAAACGTTCAGCACTGCAGCTGTGAAAACATGAAACATATTACACATCTTGGATTTCAAGATACTGCTGTACATTACTGATGCAGAATCTCAATTATTTTAATGTCAAAATTTACTTTTAAAGAGAACTATTATTTAAAGGTTAATTAAATCTACCGTATCAAGAGTGTTTGATAAAAAGGTGATGGCACAAATTGCACCGGCTTCACTTTTTAATGTAATTTAAAGGTATTTCTATTTTCAGCTATTTACTCACATGATGAAGAATAGCATATATGTTCTTCACTAACTAACCATGTGAAGCCCCCCCAGCTACAAGTGTATTTAATGGGTCACGTCCGTTTACATTAATGAAGGTGGCAAAATCAGAATAATTTATTTTCTTGATTAGAAGTAAGGTCATGCATACGTAGATGTAAACCATGAGTCTTCCATAATTTCTTCTTGAAGAGGACTTCCATCTGGAGAAGAACTGCTTGCTAGCAAGACATGTCTAAGGGTCATGGAAAGGGAGGAGCGAGAGAAAAATGAACTTTATTTTGCTATGGAGAATCATCTTTTTAAAAACTCCATTGTTGCATTAATGCACATTGGAAGCTTTTGGTCTGCACAACATATTACTACAGTGATACAAATGAGAGAGAATAAATTATCTTCTTATAATCTATCTCGGATACATTCCCAGACCGATAGAACATACTTGACTTGGATACAAACAACTGGATCATTGCTACTAGAAATATAACTAATCTAAAGATTTCTGTAATGTAACCTGTCCTTTATGGTTTTATCCAAATCTGAAGAGTAGTGGGGCTGTGGATAATTTACAGGCATCTCTAGGGACATGAGATACACTTACAAAACCGTATGGGCCCATTTACACTGCCCAATCCAGACCACTAAATGACTGCCGATCGACTATGCACAAGTTGATTGACGGTCATTTAGTGACCTGTTTAGACAGGCTGAATGGTATTCTATGAGCACAGAAAGGAAGTTAATATGAATCTTCTGTGTGCATAGGATACTATGTAATCGGCAACGCATCTACTGTTTACACAGGATGATGTGCTTCCGGTAACAATGAGCTTTAAGCTTTCTTAAAAATCATTGCATCCAATGAACGAGTATTTTGCATGCTCGTTGGGTTTGCCAGCCTGGTTAGACAGACTAATAATCAGGAATGACTTATCAACATGGACTGATAATTGGGAAACAAGCATTTATAAGAACACTCATTCCTTATTATCGGCCCGACTCATTCCTTATTATCGGCCCGTCTAAATGGGCTCTATGGCACTGTGAACTGAGAAATGAAAAGCATTATCATACCAAAGACACTGGCATGAAACAATGACAGTAAGTTCTCTGAACTGAGCAGTTAATGGCTCTTTTTATCTTTCGAGCTTACTAGAGCGGTTGCCACTTCTTTACTGCCAACACAGAAGCTTGGTTCCCTAGAGCTTTGGGAACGGTTCGGGCTTTGGTCAGAACTAAAGTAATCCTTATTGCTAACAATGACAAGCATATGTTAATCCATCCAAATCCAGGAGGAGGGGATCGGACTGGTTCCAGGTTCATTATGCAACAGAACAGTTGCCAAGGTGAAAAAGAACACTTTTCAGCATAAATATGAAAGCACACCACAACAGATGGGATGACCTCCACAAAGCCCAGATCTTACAGTAATTGAAGTTGTTTAGCATTACTTGGAAGGACAGAAGTAAGCAAACCATCCGAGTTCTACAAAAGTTCTCCAAGATGACCGGTGTAACCTACATTTTCTTATGGCATACCTAAAAAAAATTAAATACAGCTTTCTTGACAAATGTTGGTTACATGCATTAATGATATCCTTTAGAGTATTAACATTGTTTGCCTCTTCTGCATTTTCATATTAGATTTTTTTTGCATGTGACTAATCCTTTTCCACAGTACTGTATACTGTATCTAATTAAGAATTTATACATGGTACATTGCTATGTTCCGAGTGTCCTCATGATATTTGGTAGGAAATTTTAATTCTGTTTTAAAGGGCATCTGTCAATAGAATCGCCCCTCCTAAGCTGTCTATATGGGCATGTAGGTCATGGGAAGCTGAATAAAATGATACCTTGATATCAATGATCTAATGTCTTATTCCAGAGAAGTCTTTGCTTTCCTTATATGTAAATGAGCTGTTTCAGGCTATGGGCCGGACAGTGATCTGCATGAGACTCCGCCTTCAAAGATTATTTTACATGAAGGGGTATCACCAGCATGGTATGTAATGGCCACTCTCTGCTCTGATCTCACTTGCTTGTTTTTGGAGTGGATGGTTAGCTAATGAGGCGAGGGTAAGTAGAGCTGTGATTATAACTAACACATATGCCTCTCAGCTTCAATCTCACAGGTAACAGGGCTGCAATATTTTAACAGTTCAGCAGAGCTCAGAGAGCTGCAAAAATGAGTTTGCGATAAGACAAAGTTCAGTTTTACTGTTCTTTTTTTTTTAAATTCTTTATTTTCAAGTTTCAATTACACCATAAGACAGATCAACACTTTACAAATGCCTATGGTTAAAGATTGTTTAGGCGTCCATCCAAGGTGTAAAAAACTAATAAATGGGGAAAAAGCAAGAGGGGGAGGGGAAAGTGGATGGGAAAAAGGAAAAAGAAGAGGGGAAGGGAAAGGAGGGATATATAATAACAAACAATAACAATAACATCAAAACAAAGTAGTCGTCGGCATCGACACTAGCAATAAGTGCATGTAATATAAAATTAGAGCAGGTGAACAGTTTTTTACGTAACCCTGGAACCAGCCACCCCAAAAATCAAGGCCACCAAATCTAAGCGAGGTTCAAATAGTATCTGATCCCTCTCCTCGAGGGTTGTCCCTCAAATATCTAGTCCACGGGGCCCAAGTCAACACATAAGATTTGTGACTAAAGACCTCCCAGCTAGACAGCTCTTCCAGACGAGAAATCTGATTTATTTTGTCACACCACTCCTCCAATGTGGGGGGAGCGACATCTTTCCAATGAACAGCTATCAGTTGTTTTGCAGCGCTTAACATCAAGGGGAGTAGGCCATGTTTTTTTGGTAAAAAATCCTTTGATGGGCACGAAAGAAGAACCTCCGTCGCCCCGAGACTGGTCTTAATTAGCTGTAAATTCTTGAGAACCAGCTCGACACCGTCCCAAAAATGTCTCAATTTGGGACAATCCCAATATATGTGTGTATGATGCCCTCCAGGATTAAGGCATCTCCAACAAGCATCATTATCATCAAGACCCCTCTGAAAGAGCTTCGCGGGAGTCCAATGCCACCTGGTCAAAATTTTATAAGAGTTTTCTTGCAAAAGAACACACCTGGAGAATCCCCGTGCACTAGATAGCATCCTAGATACTTGTTCCCCTGTAAACGCAACATTAAGTTCCATCTCCCAGGAGTAAATAAATGAGGGCTTAAAATGTACCCCTGGAGAGATCAGATGTGAGTAAATACGAGACAAGATTTTTAGCCGTGGAAGCGGGAGTTTAATCATAATATCTAACCAGGACCAGTTCGATTTGATCGGGAATTTCTTCCTAAACTGCATGAGCGTGCATCGAATATGCTGGCACTGGAGAAAGTTAGTTGGTTGACTCGTTGCATTTGATGGCCAAGATCCTCCCTGTAATATTTTATTACCGTAAAAGCTATTCAATGTATCTCTAGGGAGGGTAAACCACAGATTATAGGGATCCTGAAAATCAGAATCCAATAAAAACGGTATCGAGCTAATCGGCGTAAATGTCGAAGGGAAAGTGCCCTCCGGTAACTCCCCCAACATCAATCTCCTGGTACGTAATGTAGTAGATGTTATCTCATCAAGTCTAAGGGTAGTCGGTGGTTTAGCCCTAGTCCATAAATAAGGCAAGCCCCTCGGACCCAACAAAGTCAGGTCGACACACGCTCCCTCCCCTCCTTCAGAGCAAGACACCACCTTTAACTATCTGCCAAGGTGAATTGCTTTATAATATACCAAGGGGTCTGGAACTCCCAATTCACCAGAAGCGACTGGGTAAGTAAGAAGCCTATAAGGCAACCTAGCCGGTTTAGATTTCCAGATGAATTTTCCTATCAGTGACTTTAATGACCCAAAAAAGGTCAGGGGTATCTGAATCGGCACCATATTCATGGTATACAAAATGATGGGCATAATATATGCCTTAAATACATTTATGCGACCCAACCAAGATAAAGTAGGTAGGTTATATTTATGCATCAGGTTAGTAACTTTCTTCAATAAGGGAACGAAATTACTTTGAAATAAGTTAGTAGGATCCCTAGTTATAAATATTCCTAAGTATTTGATAGAATCCTTAGCCCAAGAGAAGGGAGTCTGAGTACGAAGAGTGGAAAGTTGGGGATACGGGAGAGTGATATTTAACGCTTCAGATTTAGCTAGATTAATTTTAAAATTGGAGAGGGAGCCAAATTGTTGAAAAATTTGAAGGATGATCGGGAATGCCTGAGGTGGATTGGATATGAGGAAAAGCAAATCATCTGCGAAAGCTAGCGTTTTAAACGTCCCCGTGCCCACCGTCAACCCCTCTATATGTTGTTCTTGTCGGATACGTTGTATCAAAGTTTCTATAACCAAAATGAACAGAGAAGGGGACAAAGGGCATCCCTGCCTAGTCCCGTTGTGAATCTCCAAACTTTTAGATAAGGTGCCGTTTATCCTGACCCTGGCCGTCGGTTGGGAGTAGAGAGAAAGGACTGCTGCTATATACTGAGGAGGAAAGCCAAACTTAATCAACACCTGCTCCATAAATCTCCAGCACACTCTGTCAAAGGCCTTCTCGGCATCAGTTGACAAGAGTACCAAGGGGACCTGTCGGGTTTTAGCAAACATTATGGACTGTATGACCCTGGTGGAGTTATCTTTACCTTCCCTCCCCCTCACAAAGCCCGCCTGATCCGCATGAATTAATTTGGGTAAAAAATTACCTATTCTGCCCGCTAGTATTTTAGCCCACATTACGTCCGCATTAAGTAATGAAATTGGTCTATAGCTGGCGCACAGGTTTGGGTCCTTACCCTCCTTCGGGAGAACCGTAATATATGCCTCTAATGATTGCTTAGGGGGAAGCTGGCCTTTCAAATAGGAGTTAAACAAGGTCACCAATTGAGGTAAGAGTGATTTTATAAACTTTTTGTAATATATAATGGGGAGACCATCCGGACCCGGAGCCTTTCCATTTGGAATGGTGGAAAGAGTATCCAAAATTTCTTTAGGGGTAACTGGAGCGGTCAACAAAGCCTGGCCCTCCGGGGTTATTTTAGGTAAAACTAGTGGAGTCAGGAATTCTCTAATTTTTTCTATAGCTATTATTGGGTCTCGAATGCTATCTGGTACATTTAGATTATATAAGTTATCATAAAAGGATCTAAACTCCTCGGCAATATCAGCAGTCTCGAAAATTGAGGAGCCATCCAGAGACCTGAGTTGTCTAACAAACGTCCTTTCTTGCTGCTTTTTAAGCAATGAAGACATAAGCTTGCTACTTTTATTGCCATGAAGATAGAACCTCTGTTTACATCTCATGTAGGTTTTGGCCGATTGGATATTCAAAAGATTTTTTAGCGAATTTCTTAGGTCCGTTAGTTCAGCTAGTGTCTTAGTTACTTGAGATCTCTTATGTAATCTTTCCAAAGAACTAATTTGATGTAAAATAGACACAACCTGTTTTGTCCTTTCTTTTTTGAGATAGGAACTCAAAGCTATAAACTCTCCTCTCATAACCGCTTTATGTGATTCCCACACCACAGGAGTAGGTGGGCCAGAGTGCAAATTTGTCTGAAAAAAGAAGTCCAGAGTGTCAGTCAGTCTCGTAATATGGGAATCTGAATCTAATAATGTCTCATTAAGCGACCAAGACCCGGCTGGTCGCGGAAGGGTTTTTATGCCCATATCGAGGAAAATAGGAGCATGGTCCGATAGTGTGATGACGTCTATGGTCGTGTTTTTGACTAATGAGAGGTTGGTTGTCTGTGTCAGTATATAATCAATTCTATGGTAGCTACCACATGGATGGGAATAAAAAGTGTAGTCTCTGTCCGAAGGAGAGAGTGTCCTCCAGGGGTCTATCAAATGCAACTTCTGGAAAGAAAGGTGTAATTTTCTCAGTGCCTTTTGGGAAAGGGCAGACTTACCCGTGGAAGTATCTAAAGATGGATTGAGTGGTACATTAAAGTCTCCCCCCATCAGCAGTAAACCTTCAGTAAATAGTTTTAAAGTATCCATCGTCCTGCACAACCAACCAACCTGACCCTTGTTTGGGGCATAGAGGTTACATAAGGTAACTTTGGTATTAGCAATAAGGCCCTTCAGTATAATATACCTTCCTTCAGAATCTGAAAGGCAGTCATGCAAGACAAAAGGAACACCTTTTTTAATAGCAATACTCACTCCTCTAGATGCCGACCCCCCTGTACTATGATACCAGGTCGGGTAACGAGATCTGGACATGTCTGGTACTCTCCCCGCTTTAAAATGTGTCTCCTGTAGAAAGATCACACTAGCCTTTTTTGTATGCAAAAGGTTCAGTATCTGATTTCTCTTACACGGGGAATGTAACCCCTTTACATTATACGAAGCCACTATTATAGAGGCAAATTTTTCCGTGTCACCCATAGTAAGTTAGATGTAACAAAAGAAAAAATAAATAATAAAGTGTCACATGCCGACAGACCACAAAAATACAAAATACAAGGTGAAATAACAGTAACCGATAAATAACAATAACCATCTACCTGCCAGTGGCAGGAGCAGGGGGACCAACGTACCCCCCATGACAGATCAGGGAATCACATCCCCAACACACGAGTAGCACACATTAGCTTGTATAGCAATTAAATGAAAGTGTCAACACCTAGGCAGGCGTCAATCAAGGCAAACACAAGTGAACCAAGCCATTGTAAAATGAAACCAAGAAACTACTGAGTCCAGATGTAAGAAAATGCGACTAGACCCAGTTATACAATATTCATGGGGGCATCTCTCTTCTTGCCTCAGATTTCCCTCGCTTAGGGGGCATGCGTCTCTTCACTGAGGCCCACTCCCCCTGACCTCCTGTATAAGCGTTGATAGGAGGAGGCGTGCAAAGATCCATATCCAAAGGTAGCCAAGAGGGGATATCAATAGAAGCAATGCCAAAAGTGTCCCATATTTTGCTTAAGTCGACAGGACTTCTCACTGTTACTTGCTTGCCGTCTCCATTTACCGATATTCCAAACGGAAACAGCCATTTATAGAGAATTTTACGCGAGCGTAGTATTTCCAATAAGGGTCTCAGGATTCTTCTCTTTGCAAGGGTCGATGGCGCAATGTCCTGGTAGAGTTGTATGGCAGATCCTTCGTAAGCGAGATTTTTAGCATCCCTTGCAGCAGATAGAATAACAATGGTGTCCACATAACTCAACAAGCCGCAGATCACATCCCTCGGGGGTTCAGAGGACTTAGGCCTGGGTCTGAGCGATCTATGGAACCTCTCAATCACAATTTGGTCGCATTTTTCTTGTGGAATTAGAAGGGCAAAGATTTCTTTCGTGGATTTTTCCAATATTTCTGCAGAAACACTTTCCGACAATCCCTTAATCCTTATATTTTTTCTGCGGCTTCTATTCTCTTGATCTTCCAAGGCCAGAAGAGAGTTATTAAGCTGTTCTCTGTGGTATTCCAAATGGTCCCTCATGGCATTAGAGTGGCTAATAAGAGAGGACTGAGATGCTTCAAGGGACTCCACTCTGTTACCAATATGTGACAAATCAGCTCTCATACCGGATATCTCTGTAACCAAAGGTTTTAATGCTTGGGTCAGAAGTTTTTTAAATACTGATCTAGAGAACTTCCCAGAGTCTGAGTGGGTAATGTCACTGCCTGAGACATCTTCACTTGAGTCAGAGTCCTCGACCCGTTCCTCTACCTCAGCATTAGTGTGTAGCTTTTTTGGTGTGGGCCTAGCCGACCCTGATTTATTTTTCAAAAATTTCTCCATTTCGCCTTGCCTGCCCCGATGTGCCCGAGTATCCAGCGATTTTGCACGCTCTTTATTAGATTTGACCATAATGTTAAATTGAAGCGTGCATTTAAAGTCACCACTCGTGCATTTAGGGAAAGTCTATTAATACATGTTCATGGATGAAAAAGACCTCATGCTTCTTAAAGGGTGGAGCGCTGGCATCAGTAAATAAGGCCTTGATATGGTGCCCTATATATATTGTTTCTCACTGCTGTAGTGTGGGGTCAGGCAGGTCCCAGCGTCTCCGGAAAGGGGGAGCAGCACCTCCAAATCTCCAGTCACTATACACAGCAAGGAACGCCCGACCCAGCCACCAGGAGCACTCAGCACTGCGGTCACCCTCTGATCACCAGCCAGGCTTCTGTGTCCAGCTCACCTCCCTCTCCTCCGGTAAGCAGACCTTCTCCTTTCTTTCTGTAGCGGTCAGCGGTCTCCCCTCTAACATAGGCTGTGGCCCTCCACCTCCTCCAACGGCTCTCCGCAGTCTTCTGGCCCACGCCGCTCAGGAAGAAGCAGGAAGACGCGGCAAAGATGGCGCCCGTCCACCTCCGGCGCCAGGATCTGTTCCCCGCGGCCGCTCTCCTCCCCGAGAGCCATGGTTTCCTCCACTGAAACCTCCACCGCTCTCTCCTGGTCCAATTCTCTCTGGGGGGCACACCAAAACCCCCGTTAGGGTCAAAATAGGGCTCCCTTCGTGGCTGGCAGCGGGAGCAACAGCGACACACGTCCTCCCCACAAGCGATCCAGGCCACGCCCCAGTTTTACTGTTCTGAGATAGTTAAATGTCTTTCACTAGTACCTCCCCATTTTATTTAAAATAAGCTCTGGAGGCAGAGTTATCTTCCAAGAAACATTCTCCTCATATTCTGTTAGAGGGAATTTACATGTACGAAAAATGTGGCTTTCTCCGGAGAAAAATATCAGATCTAGATAGCAACGTATCATTTCAGTCAGCTTCTTAAGACCTTCATGCCCATGTAGATAGGTTAGGAGGGTTGATCCTACTGACAGCTTCCCTTTAAGTTGCACAAGCAGCAGGTGATCATAATATTTAAAATGGATGCATTTGATATGGTTTGTTTTCAACGATCTGCCTCCCGATACATGGCCACTATACTTTTATAAATATCCTCATAAATGTTCAGACTTCAAAAGGTATGCAGAAATTTGTATTGACTTGAAATCACATAATTTGCTCAATTTATATTCAAAGGAGCCATCTCTTCACACACCATGAAATATAAATGAAAAGCGAGGAGCAGATGATTGCAACATGAACTATCGCTTTATGCTATAATTTGGCTTAACTCTCTGTGAGTTTAACGAAGATATTCCAGTCCTTGCCTAGGGGAACTTCAGCTCAAGAAACAAAATGCTATGTCGTCTGAAGTGGTAGGGTACAGGTTTCTCTGTCTTGATAGATTCTAGCAAGATTAAATAAGGAATTACATTCTGGCAATATGTACACAGACATTAATTTCACAATTTCTGTAATTCCCGTTTTGACAGCTAAAAAGATGATCTGAAAGATTGCTATCTGAGGAAATGCAGTTTCCTGGGCACAGCCGATATTACAGTGCACACATTTGAATTAGGATAAAGAAAAATATAATGTACTACCTTTACTAGAGACTGATCACCTATCCTTATTGGAAGACGGCACCAACATGAGAGTGTGCAATGATCAGCTTTAGTCAAAGAATAAATAAAATTATTAGTTGCCGATCGGCAAATTATCCAAGGTGAGCAACTACGAGATGACAATCTACCTACCTGCAGCTCATTATGACTTTATGGGAGATATAAATGGAAACTCTGCTGTAAAAACATGTTTTTCATTGTAATGTTTAACTAAAGAGAAGACTCTACTTTATAGGTTCAACAGCCTCAAAATGTGCCTGTTGTAACAGGAAACTAATTAGAAACAGTTGTTGTCTGTGTACAATGATTAACGCTATTTCTGGCCATAATATAACTTGTAGCTTGCAGTTTCCCCACTTTTTCCATTTGCATTTTCTATCTCTAATTTTCAGATGTGTCTGAGCTAATGGGTGAAGACTAGCTGCCTATATGTCTGTTATACACAGTACTCACAGATAGATTCAGACATACATGCAGCAGTACTGAGCTGTGTGGCTGTTAATCCAGCTTCAATATATGAAATACATTCCCTAAAAGCTGCAGCACAATCAGCCAGTGTCTGTCTGGACTATCACTGTGCTGAGTGCTCCTCACTTGCCCCTTCCCAAAGGTAAACTTTAATAGGGACTATAAGCTGGCAGTCTGACTTGCTTGTTTTTGGAGTGGATGGTTAGCTAATGAGGCGAGGGTAAATAGTATTTAATAAGTATAAGTAAAGGAATAAACACATTTATCTGATAAGACATTTGAGAGTTGATTATATTGACTTGTGCCATTGATTTAAGCAAAGTTTGTTGAAATGACAGGGTCCATTTACTATATCTGGGCTGTCTAGTAACTGAAGTTTGAGATTTGGTATGGTGACGTGACCTACAAGGACTAAAAGGCTTGGTTTGCGGTAACTTTAATAATTCAAAGAATGATTTATCCTTTTTAAAAATAATAAAAGTATTCATATTAGTAAAATTAATTTTTATACTGGATAAACTGCTGAATTTACACTCGCTCATATTGGTCAATTACAGCAATTTTGTTCCATAATCATTTGACCATTGGACGCCACAGGTAGACAGCGTTTCGGCAGCATGGTCTAGGAGGTCTTCCGTTACATCTTGAACCACGTGGCAAAACAGGATGCATTTTTTCCACAAATTCCTGCAGGGGCTTCACCTGGACAAGTGGCACATCTCTACATTACAGGCATTCTTAGGTCACAGTTAAGTAGATTGCATATAGAATGGGTAGTAGATACATCATTTATTGTGAGAAATATGCAATAATGAGGGCATCAGCAGTAAATATCACTATATTTTGTGTTGCCCATTGCCAGTAACCAGACATCTAATGCTTTCATTGGATTCTGCTGCATTTATTAGGTTTCATTTTTTATACATTAAGCCAGGCTTCTCCAGCTCCAGTTTTGAACTAGATGTTATTGGTCCTGGATGCCTGGATAACTTGTCATTGATGTAATATTGATGCCATGGATGTAATATTTATAGAATGACGTCTGGAGTGTGAACAGATGACCTAGTTTCCTAAGAAGCTCTTAGCGGGCACGTTACTTTGTAGATTTTCCTAGCTGAAACAGTTAATCCGGGAGCGTCATCCTTACCTTTGTCTCTTATACTCCACACTGCATACTAATCTATTGTCTGATTTCGCACCATCTTTCCCTAGATTTGCATACTTCCGCCCTGTCGTGCTGTGATAAAAGTTATTTATGCAAATCCACGAGTGTGCAACTCGATCTGTGCAGTTAAAGTAGGCTGCGCTAAAAGTTGTGGATTTTTTTTCTCACTTCATAACGTATCTGGATGCTTAGAGCACTGTAATAATCGCATTAAACAACCGATGAATAATACTTTTTCCCTCTGTGTTTCCCTATGTGAAACAAGTATATCATATCTGACAATTGATCTCAGTTTTACATTATGTTCGTAAATATTTGTTATAATGAAAAGACATCAAAATCTTTTAAGAATACATACAGTCATGGCCAAAAGTATTGGCACCTTTGAAATTGTTATTACACAAATGCCCATGAATTCATCTAGTTTTTGTTGTTCATGTCCTATGCAGGTGCACCTGCATAGGAAATAACCAAAGAACTTATGGATACCAGAAGTCATATAAAAGTATTTTTTATTATTGATATTAGCAAATTACTATTGCGCTTAGAGCCACTTGTTTGATGGGGTTTGAAAATAAAATACACTAATAAAATGAGAGAAATCTCCAACCTTTATAAGCAAATACAATGTCACTAAAAAAAATATATAAACATATAAACCAGATTAGGACAAAAAATGGCGATTACAAAATAACAATCAATTACCCTAAGGTGCCAATGTGCCTAAATGAAGCATAACATCATAAAGATAATAGAAAGTACATACTTCATGTACCCACGTAGGGAAAAATCCACCACATATTGGAGAGGTAATCCAAATAGTAGACAAAAGAAGCGGTAATTAGGAGACCAATGTCCCGCGGTCACTGTGGTTTAGGCGTGCTCGACTGTCACGCAATTGCTCATCAGCACAGGACCATTCCCAGAGGAAGGAGACAGGAGTCTCCGAAACGCATAGGAAAGCTTTTTGGTCCTCATTGCGATCCTTAGCCGCTGCAGCCTGGCGTACCACGTCTCTGACGTCACGCAGGTCCTGTGCTGACGAGCACATGCGTGACAGTCGAGCATGGACGATACTGCATTTTTCTCCTGCCCGATAACCTAGCGGCTGCTGCCACCGGCCGGGGCAGTACCGCTATTTGTGTAACAACGGACTATAAGGAACCGGGACTTACCTAGATTCATCTGGATTATCGCCGCCTAAACCACAGTGACCGGATTAGGATTTCTTGTCCTAATCTGATTTATATATTTTTTTAGTGACATTGCATTTGCTTATAAAGGTTGGAGATTTCTCTCATTTTATTAGTGTATTTTATTTTCAAACCCCATTAAACAAGTGGCTCTAAGCGCAATAGTAATTTGCTAATATCATATATCTAACTTTGACATCTGTGGTGACCGTTGTCTTTTACTTGTGTTGCTGGAGTCTTTGTGCACATAAGCGCCATTGTATCATCTATTTTATATTATTGTTCTAAATCTGGTATAACGTAAATCTGTCAAAATGAAGAGCCTTAAATAAATACATGGCAGGGAAAATGGCTACATGAACCCTCAGGACTTTATGACTTGTCAGCAATCAGAGAGTCTACAATACAGAGCTTTCTTGGTAAAAGCAAAAGCTAAAGGGGTTTTCAGGTTTAGAAAAGGGCTGATATGCTACACCAGACACAGTCTATAGATAAAGTCAGCAATGTAAAGTTCTGATAACCCTAAACAACCCCTTCACAAATGTGTTTTTTCCAATCAAAATTACACTTAAAGGGAACCTCTCAGCAGTTTTGGCCGATATAAGATGTGGCAACTGCCATTCAGAGCTTATCTACAGTATTCTATAATGCTATTATATTCTATAATGCTGTAGATAAACCCCCAGTCCAACCTGAAGGATAAGAAAAATAACTTTTATTACACTCACCCAGCGGGGGCGGTCCGGTCCGATGGGTATCTCAGGTCCGGGTCCTCCCATCTTCTTGCGATGCCATCCTCCTGCTTCTTCTTCGCTCCCCGGCATCGCGCTCCTGCGGAGGCATACTTATCTGCCCTGTTGAGGGCAGAGAAAAGTACTGCAGTGCGCTGGGCCTCTCTGACCTTTCCCGAGGCCTGTGCCCTGCAGTACTTTGCCTTGCTCTCAACAGGGTAGAGAAGTATGCCTGCGCAGGAGCGCGATGCCAGGGAGGCATGAAGCAAGCAGGAGATGCAAGAAGATGGGAGGCGCCAGGCCCGGACCTGCAACACCCATCAGACCAGACTGCCCCCCGCCGGGTGAGTATAATAAAACTTATTTTTCTTATCTTTCAGATGTGATCGGGGGCTTATATACAGCATTACAGAATATAATAGCATTATAGAATGCTGTAGATAAGCCCTGAAAGGCAGTTGCCATATCTTATATCAGCCAAAACTGCTGACAGGTTCCCTTTAAGTTATCCACAGTTACTCAAATTACATTGGAAAGTGAAGTGGTGTCAATGAAGCTAGAAACCCACACATTTTCCGAGATGTGTGCAGGGTTGGCAGCTATCAGGATATGTGTATTCATATTAGCAGGTTTGTGGGGTCGTGACGGCATTGGCTCTATTCATCTGCAGGGGATAAACCCTCTAAAGGGGCTAATATTGGTTAAAAATAATTAGAGAAATTAGAGAAATGATACTCTCCCTCACCGATCCAATGCAGATTTCGTTTTGACACTAACCAAGTCACCGCTGGTTTTGTCTAGACACACTGTAAAGGAAAGAAAAAGCTGCTCGGCGAATCACAGGCTAAGGCCGGCAGAAATTGGTAACTGTGGACAATTCTTGATGCTCTACTGGATCCACCATGCGATGGCTATAAAAACAGGTCTCAATGGCAAATGGGTTCTTTTTGGTTTCACTTTTTCCTGCAGCGTAATGCTGCATTTAACACTATTCTTCCTGCCTGACCTAGTGGGCTTAATCACAGAGATTCTGAATGGAATCTCCAAAGCAATGTAGACAGAACCTGAATAATACAGCTGGAGAATGACACCACCATGGCAGTACACACAGACACAAATCTCATAAATGCAGCATAGTGTATTTCAGATTTTATTGCTAAGGTGGGTGGAAGAGAGCAAACATATATTGTGTTTTTCAGCAGAATTGGTCAATGAAAAATGTGAAATTAGGTTTAACTTGTGCCGTCTTTACTGAAGATATTAAATGTGTAGCTAATGTTACACACGACAAAGCTCATCACTCAAAAACATTTCCCATATTGTTGAATGCCGCTTGGTGCCCATTATCATTACAATCCTGCTTTATCAAAGTGTCAGCTATTTCTGCACTGAGGTACATCATAAAGGAGTGTATAGTGCAGTAGAGTGTAATAGAGTGGGAGAATAAAGAAAAGGTTAAAAAGGAAAATGTCATTATGTTTTTCATATTGTGTACATGAAAAGAACTGTAGCAACCTCTACTATAAAATATATATCACAAGTAACATTCCTATATAGAACATTATTCAGCCTTTACAAGATACAAATGTATCGCACATTAGCTAAGCTATAAACGTGGCGTGCCACGGACTTCTGCACTATTAATGGTGAATGTGGAGCTTTCCGACTTAATGCATGTAGCTACTAAATGCAATCACATATAATACTCTGAGACTATTAGAAATATGCATTCAGTTTCCTTTAAAGACGAAAGCTCTGGCCAAAAAGCGCGTCGGGGCGGGTGCGCGGTCATTCAGGGACCCCACTTGGCTACACTGACTAAGGTATTTATGGACAATGACTGCATCATTCTTACATTATGGTATCTTTGTACCTGATACAGACATTGATCTAAGCCACATGGGATGTTGCAATAATAGCATATTAGACGCATCTTTATATTTACATGGATGTTGTGTTTGTAATAACATTGGTTAACATTAGTGTGTGATCCCTGTACGTGAGCCCAATTATTGCATGCGTGCATATTTTATTCCTTCAAAAATTCTATGTCTTAAGTATTATACTGATATAGAAAACATACCCTTTATTTCAATCACTTAAACGGTTAACAGATTTTTACTAAAATTTTTTACCCAAAACGTTATCTGTCCATACTCAAAGAGGAAAAAAAAAGTTGTACCTTAAAAGACCACTAATGTTTCCCTACCTTGATGAGGAGGTTGGCACCCTTAACCTGCACAATGGCACCCCCACTTACCATCGGCTACCCCTCCCTAACCCTATATAGAGAAGAGAGTAGAAAATATGTCCGACAGCAGATTACCATATAGCATGTGAATTAGAGACAGACAGTAAAGTACAAAAAGCTTTGTAGTTATATCAGAATATTGCCTGAAAAACATACATTTTAGGACATCCCGTATATCCTGGGCTATCACGGGCAATAAAGGACTAAATAGAAGTCCACATTTCTTTTCATGGGTCACTAACTTAAAATTCCCAAAACAAAAATGAATATTTATATGAAAAACTATCCATTACTGGTGTACTGTATAGTGTTCATTTAACACCAGTAGAAGAATATCAGTATACTACACACTCAAATAGAAAAGTATATGCAAGGCATCCAAATATCCAATTCATGTTAAAACCAATATTGCACATATTCCCATTAAGCCAAAGTCATAAAGGTTGTGAAAATCCCTTAAAGGGAACCTGTCAGCAGGATTATGCACAGTAACCTACACACACTGTCAGGTTGGTGCCGTTATACTGATTAAAATGATATCTTGGTTGATTAAATCCATCTTGTGGTTGTTGTGTAATCTTTATTTTCAGTTTTGAGTTAATGATATGCTCATGCTTCGGGGCGGCCTGTGGGGGGTCTTCATGTGGTGCTCTGCTTAGCTATTCATAATGTAGACTGTAAAGGTCACTGATCCCTTACTGACCTGCCCCCTAGTTCACATAATGAATATCTGTACATAATTTGAAAGAAAAAACTGCCAGCCATTGCACCTGATCTGCAGCATAATTGCATGATTCATATGCCAATAAAATATGCTCTTCATGTTATTCAGCTAGAAAAAAAAATCAATTTGAAAATGGCGCCCGCCGTGCCTGTGCAGTGGCAACTCTCGAATCACAGCTATATACACTGAACTTATCATGTGTGGTAAGCACCTTGAACCACCAGGTGCTTCACAGAAGTTTATAACGTTGAGCTGTGAAAATAAAAAATGCATTTTCACAAGGGTAACAGGAGAAATTGCACCATACAATTTGGTGTGCAATTTCTCCTGAGTATGCAGATAACCCATATGTGTGTGTAAACTACTGTTGGGTCTCACGGCGGGGCTCAGAAAAAGAGTGACGTTTTGGAGCGCTCTGGAATGTTCTGACAGTATCATGTCTAGTTTGGAGAGCGAATGATGTGCCTAAACAGTGAAAAACCATACACGTGACAACATTTTAGAAGCTAGACCCCTCAAGGAATGCATGTAGTTGCGTGGTGAGCACCTTGGACCTCCAGCTACTTCGCAGAATTTATAACGCAGAGCCGTGAAAATTAAAAACAAATCAAATTTTTCCCACAAAAATGTTATTTTAGCTCCAAGTTTTTTATTTTCACAAGGAGAGCAGGAGAAAATGGACCCAAAAATTTGTTATGCAACTTCTCCTGAGTATACCAATACCACTCATGTGGTCGCAAACTTCTTTTGAGACACAGTGCAAAGCTCAGAAGGGGAGATGCGCCAAATTGGAGTTCACAATTTGCTGGATTGGTTTGAGTGTGCCATGTTTCATTGGCAGAGCCCCTGAGGTGCCAGAAGAGCAGAAGCCCCAATAAGAGGCCCCATTTTACAAACTACACTTCTCAGTGAATTCACCGAGGGGTGCAGTGATTATATTGACACCACAGGTGGGTCACAGAATCTTATAAAATTGTGCAATGAAGAAAAAAAATCTACATTTTTAACACCAAAATTTTGTTTTAGCCTCGATTTTTACATTTTCACACTGTAAAATGAGTAAAAATGGCAACAAAATTTGCCTCACAATTTCTGCTGAATGTAGGAATTCCCCATATGTGGCTGTACAGTACTTATTAGCCACACAGCAAGACTCAGGAGAGAAGAGAACTATTTGCAAACAGCAATATGTTCCTTCTCGAGTCTTGTCGTATGGCTAAGCAGTACTTTTATACAGGAGGCATCCTGGAGTGCAGAATTTTCTATAATAGTTTCGGGACTACATATACAGAGGCCCCAAGTGCTAGAAGAGCAACATCTCCCCTCAAGTGACCTCATTTTGGAAATTATACCCCTTTGGTAATTTATCTACAGGTGTAGTGATGATTTTGACTCCATGGGCACTTTCCAGAAACAAGCAGCAGTCGATGTTGCTGAGTGAAAATTGCAAACTGCAGTTGTAATGACCAGTACGTTGCAGTGCCTGTACTTTGTCCACAGCTCATGCACCCGTAAATTAGGCAGGCTCTCATCGCTACAGAAATGTCAAATATGTGGACACCAACTGTGGTTTAGGCACACTGTGGGGCTCAGATGGGAGGAGGACATTTGGATTCAGGAGTACAGAAGTTTCTGAATTTTTTTTTTTTGGGGGGGAAGGACCATTTCGCTTTTCCAGAGCTTTATACTACCAGTAATGTGTAAGCCCCTATTTTTTCCATTAACAGATCATAGACCTGAGTGGGGACTTGCTTTTTTGTGGATTAAGTTGAAGCTTTTATTGGGAACATTTTACAAAACATTTGGGATCACATTTCTCCGGCGCTCTATGCTGGGTATTTACTTTGGGGCTTCTATCTAAATCTGAGTGACTTGAATCAGATGAAACCCTGAGGGATCCATTCACTATAACGAGGCAACAGCGTTACTCTGGACTCCGTTGGGCCTCAGTTCAGTGGCGTCCGTTTTTTCAAAGGCGCACAAAACTGTGGAATATGGCATATTTATGCACTCCTAATAAAAATACAGACACTGCTGTATCACAGGTCAGACAGCGTCCACAGTGCCTCCATCTGCCTCATTATAGGGAATCACCTATTTCAGAGATTTACACGAAATCCCTGGTGTGAGCGCTCAGCCGAATAGATGTGAGTTGAACCTTATGGCAATCTTTGGGAGGCGGAATGAACAAAAGAACATCAGGTGATGAAAACTGTTTTAATTTTTTTTTCCTCACGCGGTATAAGCAATTATACAACTTTATTCTTCAGGTTGGTGTGATAACCGCAACACCAGATTCAGGTTTTAATGTTTGGCTGCTGTCACACACTAAAAGACGCTTTTTTTTCCCCAAAAAACAATTTTTGCATCTCCATATTTTGCGAGCTATAATTTTTCCATACTTCAGCCGACATAGTAATGTGAGAGTTTATTTTTTGCGGGACGAATTTACATTTTTATTGGTATCATTTTCGGGCACATGACATTTTTTGATTGCTTTCTATTCCGATTTTTGGGAGGCAGAATAAACAAAAAACAACAATTCAGGAATTGATTTTTTTTAATGCCGCTATGCGTATGGTAAAATTGATAAGGCAGCCTGATTTTTCAGGTCAGTACAATTACAGTGATACTACTTTTTTTATTTTTTTTTTTTATAGTTTTTTAATTTTTTTTAATGCTTTTACACAATAAAAACTATTTTAAAGAATAAACAATTACGGTATTCTGAGAGCTATAACTTTTTTTATTTTTTGGCTGATGGAGCTGTACTTGCTTTTTTGCGGGACAAGATAACGTTTTCAGGGGTACCATTTTTATTTATATTCGTCTTTTTTATTGCATTTTATTCCCCTTTTTGTTTGGCAGTAGATAATAAAACATTGTTTTTTGGCTTATTTTTTTCTTTACGGTGTTCACTAAAGGGGTTAACTAGTGGGACAGTTTTATAGATCGGGTCATTCTGGATGCGGTGATACCAAATATGTGTACTTCTATTATTTTTTTTCATAATAATATTTATTTATGGGTACAATATACAGCTCTGGCAAAAATTAAGAGATCACTGCACAGTTTTATAAAATCAGCTTCTTTACATGTCCAACAGCCATTCCATTCCAGTGTCAATTGAATTCCAACCAGAGTACACCTCATTCTACTTAATGTGCTTCTGATTAGGTGATCACCTGAGCAAATTATTTTTTTAATGGAGGAAAGTATAAAAAACCCTGCTATGGTGTTCACAATCCTCTTGCAATAGGACAAGCTGGAAGGCAAAACATGTACTAGTAAAATCCCAAAAGTAATAGGAATGAAAAAAATAAATTTTAACCATGCCAAAGAAGTTGAAAAGAAAAGTCTTGAGTAATACAGTCTTGAGGGATACAGTGAGCGTCATGTTGCCTCCATCCTTAAAATTTCTAAGATGGCAGTCCATTACAACAAAGTCAAGCAGCAGAAATTGGGGACAACAAAGCTACAGACCGGCAGAGGGCAAAAACGACTCTCCACTGACCGGGATGACCATCATCTTACTCGAATGTCACTCAGCAACCGCAGGATGACATCAAGTGACCTACAAAAGGAATGGCAAATGGCAGCTGGAGTGAAGTGCACAGCAAGAACAGCTCATAACAGGCTCCTAGAGGCAGGGCTCAAGTCATGTAAAGCTAGAAAAAAGCCTTTCATCAATGAGAAGCAAATAAGAGCCAGGCTGAAGTTTGCCAAAGAACATACAGTTAGGTCCATATATATTTGGACAGAAACAACATTTTTCTAATTTTGGTTCTAGACATTACCACAATGAATTTTAAACAAAACAATTCAGATGCAGTTGAAGTTCAGACTTTCAGCTTTCATTTGAGGGTATCCACATTAAAATTGGATGAAGGGTTTAGGAGTTTCAGCTCCTTAACATGTGCCATCCTGTTTTTAAAGGGACCAAAAGTAACCCCTTCATGACCAATGACGCCACATAGGCGTCATGAAAACTGGTGCCATTATGACCAGTGATGCCTATGTGGCGTCATGACTTTAAAGCACCCTTGCGGGTCTCGGGTGACCTAGGTCACTGAAAGGTCACCCGACCCGCAGATACAGGGGGCTTTGTACTTCACCACGGGGGCGTGGCTTTGCCCCCACATGGCTACAATCGCTCTGATTGGCTGTTAAAAGTGAAACAGCCAATCAGAGAGATAGTAATATTTCATCAATGAAAATTGATTAAATATTACAATCCAGCCATGTCCGACGCTGCTGTAGCATCGGACATGGCTGGTGACACCGATCCGACCTTCCTCACCGGTTAACGGGGGCGATCTGCCCCCGCCACTGAATGACAGCGGCGATGTGCCGCCGCTGTCATCATCTGCCCCCCCGCCTTCCGATCAGGATTAGGGTTGGAATTAGGGTTAGGGCTGGAATTAGGGTTAGGGCTGGAATTAGGGTTAGGGATGTGTTGGGGTTAGGGTTATGGTGGGAATTAGGGTTAGGGATGTGTTGGGGTTAGGGTTGAAGTTAGAATTGAGGGGTTTCCACTGTTTAGGCACATCAGGGGGTCTCCAAACGCGACATGGTGCAACCATTGATTCCAGCCAATTTTGCGTTCAAAAAGTCAAATGGTGCTCCCTCCCTTCCAAGCCCCGATGTGTGCCCAAACAGTAGTTTACCCCAACATAAGGGGTATCAGCGTACTCAGGAAAAATTGCACAACAACTTTGGGGGTCTAATTTCTCCTGTTACCCTTGGGAAAATTTTTATTTTCACATCTCTGTGTTAGAAACTTCTGTGAAGCACTTGGGGGTTCAAAGTGTTCACCAGGCATCTAGATAAGTTCCTTGGGGGGTCTAATTTCCAAAATGGGGTCACTTGTGGGGGGTTTCTATTGTTTAGGCACATCAGGGGCTCTGCAAACGTAACGACGACCGCAGACCATTTCATCAAAGTCTGCATTTCAAAACGTCAATACTTCAATTCTGAGCCCTTACGTGTGCCCAAACAATGGTTCCCCCCCACACATGGGGTATCAGCGTACTCAGGACAAACTGGACAACTTTTGGGGTCCAATTTATTATGCCACCCTTGTGAAAATAAAAAATTGCTGGCTAAAAATAATTTTTTTGAGGAAAAAAAATAATTTTTTATTTTCACGGCTCTGCGTTATAAACTTCTGTGAAGCACTTGGGGGTTCAAGGTGCTCACCACACTTCTAGATAAGTTCCTTGGGGGGTCTAGTTTCCAAAATGGGGTCACTTGTGGGGGGGTTCAGCATTTCAAAACGTCACTACTTCCATTCCGAGCCCTGACGTGTACCCAAACAGTGGTCCCCCCACATATGGGGTACCAGCGTACTCAGGAGAAACTGGACAACAACTTTTGGGGTCCAATTTATCCTGGTACCCTTGTGAAAATAAAAAATTGCGCATTAAAAATAATTTTTTGAGGAAAGAAAATTTTTTTTTATTTTCATGGCTCTGCGTTATAAACTTTTGTGAAGCACTTGGGGGTTCAAAGTGCTCACTATGCAACTAGGTAAGTTCCTTAGGGGGTCTAGTTTCCAAAATGGGGTCATTTGTGGGGGAGCTCCAATGTTTAGGCACACAGGGGCTCTCCAAACACAACATGGTGTCCGCTAACGATTAGAAGTAATTTGCATTTCAAAAAGTCAAATGGCACTCCTTCCCTTCTGAGCCCTGCCGTGTGCCCAAACAGTGGTTCCCCCCCACATATGGGGTACCAGCGTACTCAGGACAAACTGGACAACAACTTTTGTGGTCCAATTTCTCCTGTTTGCCTTGTGAAAATTAAAAATAGCGTGCTAAAAAAATCATTTTTGAGGAAAAAAAAATATTTTTTATTTTCACTGCTCTGTGTTATAAAGTTTTGTGAAGCACTTGGGGGTTCAAAGTGCTCACTACACATCTAGATAAGTTCCATAAGGGGTCTAGATCCAAAATGGGGTCACTTGTGGGGGAGCTCCAATGTTTAGGTGCACAGGGGCTCGCCAAACGCAACATGGTGTCCGATAACGACTAGAGCCAATTTTCCATTCAAAAAGTCAAATGGTGCTCCTTCCCTTCCGGACCCTGCCGTGCGCCCAAACAGTGATTTATGACCACATACAGTGGGGCAAAAAAGTATTTAGTCAGTCAGCAATAGTGCAAGTTCCATCACTTAAAAAGATGAGAGGCGTCTGTAATTTACATCATAGGTAGACCTCAACTATGGGAGACAAACTGAGAAAAAAAAATCCAGAAAATCACATTGTCTGTTTTTTTTTTCATTTTATTTGCATATTATGGTGGAAAATAAGTATTTGGTCAGAAACAAAATTTCATCTCAATACTTTGTGATATATCCTTTGTTGGCAATGACAGAGGTCAAACGTTTTCTGTAAGTCTTCACAAGGTTGCCACACACTGTTGTTGGTATGTTGGCCCATTCCTCCATGCAGATCTCCTCTAGAGCAGTGATGTTTTTGGCTTTTCGCTTGGCAACACGGACTTTCAACTCCCTCCAAAGGTTTTCTACAGGGTTGAGATCTGGAGACTGGCTAGGCCACTCCAGGACCTTGAAATGCTTCTTACGAAGCCACTCCTTTGTTGCCCTGGCGGTGTGCTTTGGATCATTGTCATGTTGAAAGACCCAGCCACGTTTCATCATCAATGCCCTTGCTGATGGAAGGAGGTTTGCACTCAAAATCTCACGATACATGGCCCCATTCATTCTTTCATGTACCCGGATCAGTCGTCCTGGCCCCTTTGCAGAGAAACAGCCCCAAAGCATGATGTTTCCACCACCATGCTTTACAGTAGGTATGGTGTTTGATGGATGCAACTCAGTATTCTTTTTCCTCCAAACACGACAAGTTGTGTTTCTACCAAACAGTTCCAGTTTGGTTTCATCAGACCATAGGACATTCTCCCAAAACTCCTCTGGATCATCCAAATGCTCTCTAGCAAACTTCAGACGGGCCCGGACATGTACAGGCTTAAGCAGTGGGACACGTCTGGCACTGCAGGATCTGAGTCCATGGTGGCGTAGTGTGTTACTTATGGTAGGCCTTGTTACATTGGTCCCAGCTCTCTGCAGTTCATTCACTAGGTCCCCCCGCGTGGTTCTGGGATTTTTGCTCACCGTTCTTGTGATCATTCTGACCCCACGGGGTGGGATTTTGCGTGGAGCACCAGATCGAGGGAGATTATCAGTGGTCTTGTATGTCTTCCACTTTCTAATTATTGCTCCCACAGTTGATTTCTTCACTCCAAGCTGGTTGGCTATTGCAGATTCAGTCTTCCCAGCCTGGTGCAGGGCTACAATTTTGTTTCTGGTGTCCTTTGACAGCTCTTTGGTCTTCACCATAGTGGAGTGTGGAGTCAGACTGTTTGAGGGTGTGCACAGGTGTCTTTTTATACTGATAACAAGTTTAAACAGGTGCCATTACTACAGGTAATGAGTGGAGGAAAGAGGAGACTCTTAAAGAAGAAGTTACAGGTCTGTGAGAGCCAGAAATCTTGATTGCTTGTTTCTGACCAAATACTTATTTTCCACCATAATATGCAAATAAAATGAAAAAAAGACAATGTGATTTTCTGGATTTTTTTTTCTCAGTTTGTCTCCCATAGTTGAGGTCTACCTATGATGTAAATTACAGACGCCTCTCATCTTTTTAAGTGGTGGAACTTGCACTATTGCTGACTGACTAAATACTTTTTTGCCCCACTGTATGAGGTATCGGTGAACTCAGGAGAAGTTGCTCAACAAATTTTAGGATCCATTTTATCCTGTTGCCCATGTGAAAATAAAAAAAACTGAGGCTAAAAGAAAATTTTTGTGAAAAAGTACTTTTTTTTTTTTACAGATCAATTTGTGAAGCATCTGGGGGTTCAAAGTGATCATTATGCATCTAGATAAGTTCCTTGGGGGTTCTAGTTCCCAAAATTGGGTCACTTGTGGGGGAGCTCCAATGTTTAGGCACACAGGGGCTCTCCAAACGTGACATGGCAACCGCTAAATATTCCAGCATATTTTCCATTCAAAAAGTCAAATGGCGCTCCTTCCCTTCTGAGCCCTGCCGTGCGCCCAAACAGTGGTTTATGACCACATATGAGGTATCAGTGCACTCAGGAGAAATTGCCCAACAAATTTTAGGATCCATTTTATCCTGTTGCCCATGTGAAAATGAAAAAATGGTGCTAAAAGAAAATTTTTGTTGGAAAAATTAAAATGTCCATTTTTTCTTTCCACGTTGCTTTAGTTCCTGTGAAACACCTGAAGGGTTAATAAACTTCTTGAATGTAGTTTTGAGTAGCTTGAGGGGTGCAGTTTTTAGAATGGTGTCACTTTTGGGTATTTTCTGCCATATAGGCCCCTAAATGTGACTTCAAATGTGAGGTGGTCCCTAAAAAAAATGGTTTTGTAAATTTTGTTGTGAAAATGAGAAATCGCTGGTCAACTTTTAACCCTTATATCTTCCTAACAAAAAAATATTTTGTTTCCAAAATTGTGCTGATGTAAAGTAGACATGTGGTAAATGTTATTTAGTAACTATTTTGTGTCCCATAACTCTCTGGTTTAACAGAATAAAAATTCAAAATTTGAAAATTGCTAATTTTTCGCCAAATTTCTGATTTTTTCACAAATAAACGCAAAAATTATTGACCTAAATTTATCACTAACATGAAGCCCAATATGTCACGAAAAAACAGTCTCAGAATCTCTAGGATCTGTTGAAGCGTTCCTGAGTTATTACCTCATAAAGAGACACTGGTCAGAATTGCAAAAAAATGGCCTGGTCATTAAGGTCAAAATAGGCTTGGTCATGAAGGGGTTAAATAATTGTAAATAAAATGTTCATTTCTAGTACTTGGTTGAAAACCCTTTGTTGGCAATGACTGCCTGAAGTCTTGAACTCATGGACATCACCAGACGCTGTGTTTCCTCCTTTTTGATGCTCTGCCAGGCCTTCACTGCGGTGGTTTTCAGTTACTGTTTGCTTGTGGGCCTTTCTGTCTGAAGTTTAGCCTTTAACAAGTGAAATGCATGCTCAATTGGGTTGAGATCAAGAGACTGACTTGGCCATTCAAGAATATTCCACTTCTTTGCTTTAATAAACTCCTGGGTTGCTTTGGCTTTATTTTTTGGGTCATTGTCCATCTGTAGTATGAAACGACGACCAATCAGTTTGGCTGCATTTGGCTGGATCTGAGCACACAGTATGGCTCTGAATACCTAACAATAGTGATCCAGTGCCACTGGCAGCCATGCATGCCCAAGTCATCACACTGCCTCCGCCGTGTTTTACAGATGATGTGGTATGCTTTGGATCATGAGCTGTACCATGCCTTCCCCATACTTTTCTCTTTCCATCATTCTGGTAGAGGTTGATCTTGGTTTCATCTGTCCAAAGAATGTTCTTCCAGAACTGTGCCGGCTTTTCTAGATTTTTTTTAGCGAAGTCCAGTCTAGCCTTTTTATTCTTGATGCTTATGAGAGGCTTGCACCGTGCAGTGAACCCTCTGTATTCACTTTCATGCAGTCTTCTCTTTATGGCAGATTTGGATATTGATATGCCTACCTCCTGGAGAGTGTTGTTCACTTGGTTGGCTGTTGTGAAGGTGTTTCTCTTCACGATGGAGACTATTCTGCGATCATCCACCACTGGTGTCTTCCATGGGTGCCCAGGTCTTTTTGCATTGATGTGTTCACCAGTGCTTTCTTTCTCAGGATGTACCAAACTGTAGATTTTGCTACTCCTAATGTTGTAGCAATTTCTCGGATGGGTTTTTTCTGTTTTTGCAGCTTAAGGATGGCTTGTTTCACCTACATGGAAAGCTCCTTTGACCGCATGTTTCCTTCACAGCAAAACCTTCTAAATGCAAGCATCACACCTCAAATCAACTCCAGGCCTTTTATCTGCTTAACTGAGAATAACATAACGAAGGGATTGCCCACACCTGTCCATGAAATAGCCGTGGAGTCAATTGTCCAATTACTTTTGGTCTCTTTAAAAACAGGGTGGCACATGTTAAGGAGCTGAAACTCCTAAACCCTTCATCCAATTTTGATGTGGATACCCTCATATGAAAGCTGAAAGTCTGAACTTCAACTGCATCTGAATTGTTTTGTTTAAAATTCATTGTGGTAATGTCTAGAACCAAAATAAGAAAAATATTGTCTCTGTCCAAATATATATGGACCTAACTGTAAGGATTGGACCATAGAGGACTGGTAATATTCTCTGATGAGTCTAATTTTCAGCTTTGCCCAACACCTGGTCATCTAATGGTTAGACGGAGACCTGGAGGCGTACAAGCCACAGCGTCTTGCACCCATTGTGAAATTTGGTGGAGGATCGGGGGATGCTTCAGCAGCCAGGCTGGAATTGGGCAGGTTAAACTTTGCAAAGGATGTATGAATCAAGCCGCATACAAGGTTATCCTGGAAAATCAGTTGATTCCTTCTGCTCAGGCAATGTTCCCCAACTTTGAGGACTGTTTTTTCCAGCAGGACAATGCGCCATGCCACACAGCTAGGTCAATCAATGTGTGGATGAAGGACCACCACAAGCCAATTTTCTACAGTAACCTAGTATGGTAATATTAATTATGTTGCAAACTTAAAAATAATTCTCCATAAACGTGATTTTGCTATACTCTCATAAATTTACTGTTTCAGATGCAACTACTTTACTTCTGGATTATTCTTACTACATTGCACTACCATAATTGCATGACTTAAATTAATTACACTTTGTCAATGCTTAATGATATTGCTTACTCTTTGTGTAAAAGTAAATTAGAGCCTAACTTTGAACAAAAGAAGGCTGGCCAAAGTTCTGGATCCTAGGTTCCGAGTCCCACTAGAGAAATGGAGGAAATGGCATCATATCAGCGTTACAATGCTGCATTAGGTCAGATGCACAGTTGTGCTTAACATTCAGTTAGTTTCCCACTGAGTCCTACTGCGTTCTCTGCATGGTACCTGAATGCTAAATGGCTGCAAACATAGATGTTATTGATCTTGGTGTTAAACACGCTGTTAGCATATACCATTTTTACCATCCAGAAGATTCCTGATAGTCAATATTTAAAGGAGCTCAGCAATTTATAAGTGATGCTGTGCAGTCATAAAAATGTAAGAGATATTAATATGATATAAACTGATAAAAGGCTGTAGATCATTTACTGAATTGCAGCTATTTTCTTAGGTTGAGCTCACATTTACTTGTGTAGTGGCTGCTGTCAAGAACTGCAGCTTATCACCTAATTAATTGGTTATCAATTCATAAGGTTTTTCAGTATTTCATATGTTTATTCTGTGTATTTATATTGTATTATATTACAAGATAATTGCATTTAGCTTTAGTTATCAGTGTCCCTCCTCCCTGCTGCAGAAGAAATCTCACACTGTTCAGTACAAGCTGCAGTTGTCAGTCATGCTAGGTGGGAAGAGATTAAATATACATAATCATAAGCCTTCTCTTGAGTTGAAATGCACATTTTAGAGTAATAAATGTACAGTCATTCTTGAAAGGGTTATCAAAGTAAGTAGACCAACCTCAAAGGTATGCACTTTATATTGTAACAAAGTGTCAGGTCCACATTCAGGCACCTAAGTGACTGCCGCAAAGCGACATGCACACATGGACAAAATTGTTGGTACCTTTCTGTTAAAAATAAAAACAATGGTCAAGGGCAAAGTATAGGACTATTCGGATGTGGCTTCTACGAGCTCTGATCTAAAACCTACTGAACATGTGTGGAAGGAGCTGAAACCTGCAGCCTGGAGAAGGAGCCTTCACACCTGAGACACCTGGGAGAAGTTTGCTCACGAGAAGTCGGCTAAAAAACCTGTAGACAGGTGCAGAACTCTCAATGAAAGAGTTACAGAAATCGTTTGCAGTGATTGCAGCAAAACGTTGCGCAACAAAATATCAATTTAAGGGAACCATCATTTTTGTAGAGGCCATTTTCAGTAGTTTGTTTTGTATTCTTCTGTTTAACCACAATTCAAAAGCAATGTCTGATTTTCATTAGCTAATTTTCAGCAAATTTTAATTGAAAATTACTTTTGTTAATTTCAAGTTATTTCAGTGACCATTGTCACAATATTGTCCATGTTTGTATTTCCGGTTACAAATGAAGCGGAAGTGTACTCATTTAAATACATTTTTGTAGCAAATGAAAATGATTTGCTTTCGCCGTTGTAGAACGTAAAACAAGTACTAAGATGTGGAGCGGCAGCACTCGCTTATGGTCACTTTGAGAATTCCTGATACTTTCACCTTAGAGAATAAAGCACAAAAAGATGTCAGGCCACTTGGCACCGCTACACTTACAGTCTGGGCTGAGAAGTGATAATTAAGTGGGCAGGGAGAAATGACTACTTTCAGCCACCAAGCGGGATTTGATTTATACCACTGTGCCGTGCTGGTTCACAAAGCTGCCTGTAAGTAATTCTCAGGAGAGAGAAGGGGAAAACATTATGTGTAATTTCATTAACTTACTTTTATCTATGCAAATTACCTCTTTATTTTTCTTTTTTTGTGGTTTTTTTTTTTTTTACCCTGTGGCTTGGAAAAACGAGCTCTGGTGTGGCAAAGGTTATCACCCGTGTGTGGCTTTCTCCTCTGCCTGCAGTTAGCAATATTGGAGAGCAGAAGGGATTATGGATGCTCAGCCACATTACACTAGTAGCTCACTCTTTAAATCAGCACTAGATGGAAAAAGCCTGACACAAGTTGTGCTATCTTTTATTAAATCAACAGTACATTTATTTACAGACACGATGGCATATAGGAAACTCAAGATCACAGACATATTTTATTCCACTGCATCGCTTGAAGACTTGATTTTTCCCAGTCCGCAATGAGGGGGAAAACTTTAGCACGATGGGTCAATAATCTAACAAATTTTAAATGGCATACATGTATCTACATGACAAAATGTCAATAAATGAGCAGTATAATAGGTGGAGGAGATGAAGGCATGGTTCAGGAGATAAGCGGAGGAAAAATATTTCAATGGATAATACCCCTTTAAATTGAGAAAGTAGAGGTTGTAAGAAAGGCAATGTTACATTTTCACTGTATATTACAATTCCTTACTTAATAGAGGACCAGTAAGGTCAAAACTAGCTAACTTTTGCTCAGACTTTATTTCTGCTGCTCCTTCAAGATTTTACTTGTATTTTTTCTTTTAAATTCAACAAGATTGAGTTTTACAGATTTTTTTTTTATTTTTTAACTCCCATGATGAAAATAAGGTTATTAGTATAATTTTCTTTGTAACATCTTCAATTTTACTCAAAATTATTTGATGTAGAAATAAATAATTCCCACATCAAAAACAATTACATTTAGCATTTTGAAGAAACTAAAAATCATGTAGGTCAAACGGTTTTATTGAAAAGGAAACATCATTAAACATGAAATACATTCAAATTAGAGTACAAGGATCCCCTCGCAGGGGGAAGTACATAGGAAAAGACACAATATGTCATACGTTATCCTTGACTTCGTTATCTTAATTTTTAAATATTTGTAGAAAAACAAATATAACATGACTAATCTAGTCTTAACAGAATGGGGAGGGAAAGAGGGGAGTGTATGATGAGTGTCGATAATAAAGATGAATAGACGTGAGGTACTAGAGAGTGTGCTTTAGAGACCATAACTGAAAGAGTCAATTACCATGTCAGCACGCTATGTGGATAAGGATATCATCCTGGAGAGGTCGTCACCCCCATGGGCCTGAATCCAGGGGTCCCAGATATTTCGAAAAATGTCGAATCAGATCTGATGGCTTCTATTTTCTCGTATAACATTATCAAATTAACCCTTCTCTTCACCTGCGTTATTGATAGCGTACTAGTCTTCCATCTGCTAGCTATGTGGTTTCTCGTTGCCATTGCAATAAAGTCAATAAGACGGCAAGTCCCATTATTAGCATTGATTGGTCTGTCTCCCAGCAGTAGTACTGACGGCGACAGAGGCAATTTCTTACTCAGTAAATTGTCAATTAGTTTTACCACATCTTTCCAGAGAGACTTTACAATCGGGCATGTCCACCATATGTAGAGAGTATCCCCACTATCCGTGCACCCTCTAAAACAATTACCAGGGACTGAGTGGTAGATATTGTGCAGGAAGCTAGGTACGTAGCGAATCCTATGGAACAGTTTAAGGGATGTTTCAGTAAGTGAAACTTGATTGCTACCCCTCATTATATTGTCGTAACACCTGTACCACCTTTGTGGTGTGATGGAGATTTGTAGGTCTGCTTCCCATTGCTCCATAGATTTCAGTTTAGAGCCGTCTCTAGGTTGATTAAATATAGAATAGAGGTGGGATATAAGGCCATTACCCAGGGGGTCATATAAACATTTTAACTCGTACGTTGTAGGTTTTATGTTTGGTGAGCCTACTGTTAGGTTTTGCAAAAAGTGGAAAATTTGTTCCAGTCTGAAAGCCTCAGACCTTGGGACTTGGTATTTTGCAACAAACTCTTGTTTTGACATTAGTTTAAAGTGAGTCGATACATTTTGCAGCCTAGTTAATTTATTCTGCTGCCACCACATGTGATTCCGAGACGTAATTCCTGGCGGAAACATAGGGTTATTAAACAGATTTAAGAGTGGGGAGGGGCGAGATTGTAGTGCGAATTTGAATCTGTTTGCCCTCCAGAGACGCAGGGAGTGAAAAGTATACGGTGAATGTTAAGCCAGATCCTTCGGTAAGGGTCCTGTGGCCCAGATTAGGCTCTCCAAGGAATAAGGTACTATCTGTGAGTTTTCTATTTGTGGCCAGATGGGGGCGTGTTGTTCTGCATTGACCCCTGCCAGCTGGGCAATCTGGGCCGCCCTGTAATAAAGAGTAAAGTTTGGCAGAGAGACTCCTCCCTGTCTTTTGTGTCTGAAAAAAATTTGCTGGGAGATATGGGGCTTTTTATTATTCCACATAAAACGTGTTATGTGCGAGTTTATCACTTTGAAGGTCAGCGGAGGCACTGGAATGGGTAGAGATCGAAACAAATATAAGAATTGAGGCAAGGTGACCATTTTAATTGAATGAACTCTTCCCAAAAAGGAGAGAGACGGGGAGGACCACTTTGATAAAGATTGCGTTAATTTTTGGAGTAGATGGATATAGTTATGCTTAAGAAGTCAATGCAAGAAAGCGGACGGCACCGATGTTACCGTGCTAAGGTCCGTGGCTGGCAGCAGGCGGAGAGCTCACATCCAGGACTCCCGGGTGCTTGACCTCGTAACAAGACGAATGTAGTTTCCAAGAGAAAAAGGTCGCACTCTGCGGGATAATGATGAATGTTTATTGACACTGAATTACATGTCACGTCGGAGATGTGAAGGAGAGTGTGTCAAATGGCTGACTACGGCCGTTTCACGCTACTCGAGCGCTTCCACGGGTCCAAGGAGAGAGACGGGGAGGACCACTTTGATAAAGATTGCGTTAATTTTTGGAGTAGATGGATATAGTTATGCTTAAATAACGTGGATTTGGATAGTGTAAGGTTGATTCCTAGGTAGGTAATATTGTGTTTCGCATGGCGGAGATGGAAGTTCTCTAATATTGAGGTTTGTTCAGTAGGAGAGGTATTAAGGAACATGACTTCTGATTTATCAACGTTGACCTTCAAACCAGAAATTTCCTCAAAGTGTTTAAGTGTATTTATAAGGTTAGGCAGGGACACATGAGGGTTCGTCAGAGTCAAAAGAAGGTCGTCGGCAAACAGACTGACCTTATATTCCTGTTTACATATTGTTTGGCCTATGATATCCGGGTGTAGGCGAATCTTTTGCGCCAATGGTTCCATTACCATAGCAAATAGAGCTGGAGACAAGGGGCAACCCTGCCTAGTTCCCCTATTAATAACTATTGGTTCCAGAGAAGTCGAGGGTAATTTTAAATATGCTACTGGGTTATTGTAGAGGAGCTTGAGTGAGTTTATTAATTGCTGCGATATCCCCAATTTGTGCATTATATTAAACATATATGACCATGAAACGGTATCAAAAGCTTTTTCTATATCTAAAGCAAGTATAGCTAAGGGGGTTTTACGTTTGTTGGCGTTATGAATAAGGTTTGGGTTTTTGCGGATATTACTTGGGGCCTGCCTTGATGGGATGAGTCCAACCTGATCTTTATGAATGAGGCTAGGCAAGCATTTATTAATCCTGTTGGCTATTATGGAGGAAAAAATCTTGAGATCCACGTTCAATAGGGATATTGGCCTGTAGTTTTTGTGAGTAACGGGACTCTTCCTTGTTTTGGGATAACAGTGATGTGTGCTGTGTAAAATTCCGGCGGCAGTGTTTGGCCTGTTAGCATGTTATTGCAATATATTTGAATATGTTTAAGCAGGATGTTTGAGAATTTTTTATAGTATAGTGCAGTCAAGCCTTCAGGCCCTGGAGCCTTCGCAACTTTTAGATGGCTTATTGTGGATGTGATTTCCTCTTTGGAGATAGGAGAGTGTAATGTGGCAGCGTAAGTCGGGGTCAGGGAAGGTAGCGGTACATTAGTTAAAAAGTCCTCCAGCTTGAGCAATGAGAAGTTTGCACTATCAGTGTATAATTTTTGGTAATAATTTTGAAACGTTTTATAGATTTTATTAGGATTAAAAGTAGTTTGGAACTGTTCGTCTTTTATTGAAAAGATGGAGTTTAATCGTTCTTTCTGTTTTAATTTTCGAGCAAGCATTCGATCCATTTTATTAGAGAACCGATAAAATGTCGCTTGCGTCCACCTAATTGCTCTGTGCGGGTCGTTAGCAAAGTGTTTAGTTTTAGGCTAAGTGCACACGTTGCAGAAAATTTCTGCTCAAAAACCTGAATCCCTTCCCAGAAACCGCACCTATTTTTCCGCTGCGGTTTTTGCGCGGTTTTGATGCATTTTTTATGCGTTTTTTTCCGCAGCGGTTTCAAACCGCATGGAAGAAGCCAAAACCTCGGAAAAATCCGCAAAATTAATTAGCATACTGCGGTTTTTACCGCGATGCGTTTTTTTTTGCGGTAAAAAACGCATCAATGTGCACAAAAAGTGCAAAATGCATAGAAATGAGTGGGAAGCTTATTTTTAGCGGTTTTATAGTGAAAACTGCGGTAAAAACCGCTAAAAAAACGCTGTGTGTGAACACAGCCTTAGATCATAAATTTGCTTAGTTAAGTATAGTGAGGGAAGCAACTGGTTGGCAGTTTCTAATTTATAGAGTTCATTCTCAAGAGTCAATTGCTCCTGGAGACGATCTCTCTTTTTTTGGGATGCTATCCTAATTAACACACCAGTGATGTATTTTTTATGAGCCATCCACACATTACCCATAGAAGTGTCAGGGGTGATATTAGAGAGGAAAAAGGAATTGAGCTCCTGTTCGACCAATAGTCGAATCTGAGGATCGGACAGTAAGGATTCATTCAATCTCCATGTGTACAGACGTGTATTCGCTACGTCCAGTTTAAATACAGAGATTACACTATCATGGTCAGAACATGAAAAGGGGACATGTCTGGAATACATTAGCGATGGTATATTCTCCGAGATAGTGAGAATCCAGTCTATCCTGGAGTATGAATGATAAACCCTAGAAAAATAAGTGTAACCTCTAGACTGTCCATGGGATTCTCTCCACGTATCAACCAACTGATGGGCTTGGAGGATATTTTCAAGTAAAATTTTATCCTTCCTTGACATATCAGGCCTCCTATCATTAGAGCTATCAAGGGTTGGGTTTAAAATCAAGTTGAAATCGCCTCCCCATATGATAATATCATAGGGGACGGACCTAAAAGACTTTGCAATAGATTTAATCGTTTTCATTTGTAATGTCGGAGGCGCATAACAATTAACAAGGCAGAGTCGCTTCTCCTGTACCGTACCCCAAGGGATTATGTATCTACCCTTAGTGTCCATAGTCGCACCCTCCTGCAAAAATGGGAAAGAATTATGGAGGAAGTAGAGCTTATGAAAAAATTTGGGGGACGATTTATTGGAAAAATGAGTTTCCTGTAGAAATAACACATCAGGGAAATGTTTCAGGTAGTCAATAAAGAGAAATGGTCACAAGCAATGACCAGTATGCGGGCTAAAGTGTGCCAGCCCATTATTAATAGGGCCAGAAGCAGCAGCAGCGCAAAATGGAGTGGCATATTTACTCCAAGGGCACAGCGCTCGATAACAGGAAAAGAAAAAACAATATTAAGTGTAAATTGTCAAGAATCACATCAAATAGTAATACTTATCAGAACAATGTCTCAGCATTTTGAATGTTCGATGAAAGTGTTCCAGCACATTCGCCGGCAGCGGTCTTAAGAGATAGACTGTTGTGCTGCGGTTTATTGGGTCTAGTACGGCGAACTTCTATCTATTCTCTGCGAGGCTTCTGTCTTTGCAGTAAGGCCCCCAAGTCTGGGATAGGGATGCCAGCTTTTTCCAGTGTTTTTCTACCCTCTTCACAATTTCTTGGAGAGTAGGTGGAATTATTATGTGAGATTAGAGCATGTGGGAATCCCCACCTGTATTTGATATTTGCTTTAATTAAGGCAATTGTTACGTCTTTCATGGCCTTTCTCCTCAGAGTCGCCGGGCAGATGTCAGGGAACAAGGAAACAGCGTCCGGAACGCCTGGTAATTTGGTCAGTCTGCGAGCAGCGGATAATATCAGGTCTCTGGATTCTTCATGATGCATTTTGAGGACAACATCTCTTGGAGAGGCGTCAGGTTTGGGACCTCCCAGGGCCCTGTGGGTTCTGGTTATTTTTAAAGAATTAGGGTCTGCCTGAGGTAAAAGGGTGCGGAAGAGGTTCGGGGCAACTTCCATTAGGTTGGAATTACTTTCTGGAAGTCCTATAACTCTGATGTTACCTCGGCGCGAGCGGTTCCCCAAGTCTTCACACTTAAGCTCCAGAAACTCGAGTCTAGCATCTTGTTCTTGTAGTTGTTCACTATTATGTTCAGTGGCATCAGCAGCGTCATCCATTCTTTTCTCCAAATCATTGGTCCTTCGGGCAATGTCTTGAATTTGTTGCGTGAAATTATCCACAGCAGATGATAACTCAGCTCTGAATGTTTTCTGAATGGTGGCCAGGAGATTCTCCATTGTCATTGGGATCATGTTTGTTGAGGTGGCCAGATCAGGTTGCTGTGATCTTTGAGGGGAGCTCTTGGAGCCCAGTGAAGCGGATTTTGACGCCGACATAGTGTGACTTGTTGGTTTTGTACGTTGAGACAATAGTTGTGTGATTGATCGAGTATTCTCTGAAGTAGATTTTTTGGGGCGCATTGCTCAGAGACCTCCTGCATTCTGAAAGTCATCACATGACAATTACTTATAGGAGAGAGCGCATATTTTTGCCCGTGGCGACAGACCTAGTGTTCCATTATCATAGTCCACCAGGAACGTCCATGCCCTCCGAGTTGGATTTTAGTAAGATATGGGGTAAACTTTATAGGACATAGTATGTCTCTAATGCAGCTCTGTAGTAATCCCCCTTTAATATTTCAGAAATGTGGGGACGGGCGAGCCAGAAAATCAAAGCGACAGAAGATATTGCCAGTCCATCCGTGTTGGATTTTAGCAGGATATGGGGTAGATCTTGTAAGGCACAATACGTCTCTATTGTGGCTCTGTTGCAGACTCAATGAACTGTGTACCCCTTAAAAATTTTAGGAGTGAGGGGGTGGGGGGCCCAGCATATCAAACCAGCAGAAGATATTGTGGCACAAAAAAGGAAAAAGAGTTAATAAGGGTAATGGTAGATGGAGCCCCTGTCAGTGTAATGTGAGGCGGCAGCTGAGAAATATCTCTCACTGTGCCTGTTGAACAGCCTATGCATATATAGTCCGTGTGCTCTAGATTTTCTCAGACAACTGTAATTACACTTATTGTTGCCTCAAGAGCCTTTATATGGGGAAGCAAGTGTCCACTAGTGTGTCACCAGTCTGTTCTGCAGAAGCTCCTTTTGGTGTCTGCCCCACCAGCCTCCCTGTGCACGGCTCCCTCTCCCTTGGAAATCTGTATGAACACTGGTCTGCCTGCCACCTCGTGCACTGATAATCCTCCTGTCACCACCAGGGGAGGGGGGAAGCGTCCGACTGCTCACCTCGGCTGTCTCTCCTCCTGAAGTCCAGGCCGCCCCCACTCCAGCTGCCTTCTTTCCAGCCTGACGCTGCTTCTCTGTTAATCTGCCTGTCACAGTGGGGGAGGGGGAAAGTGTCTGGCTGCTCACAGCGGTGTCTCTGCTTCTGCAGCTCCAGCCTCCCCAGGTCAGCTCTCCTGTCCCAGTCCAACACTGCTCCTCTAATAGTCCTCCTGTCACCGTGGGAGTCTGCCTGCAGGTGAGAGGTGCAGGCCCCACCAGGCCCCATGCTTCCCTGCTGGTCTGGTGTTATCCCCTGGCAGCGGGGGTTTCCACTGTTCCAGTCAGGTCTATATGGCCTTGATGAGGTCTATATCTAGGCTGAACGCCGTTCCTCGCCCCTGGAGCCCTTTTTTTCTTCTTTTTGAGGCTAGATGGCCTGGATTGCCTCAGTCAGATAAGGAGCTCTGTGTAGCACGTCCTGCTGGGTCGGATCTCCGATCTACATGATTTTTAAGAGCATCACGAGGTCTTCTAGGTATGGAAAGAACAAGTTGGTTATATATTGTAACATCTATCGTTTTACATTCTGCAAGAACAACTTTCTTTCTGGTACCAGTTAAAGAAATACGTGTGAAACCAACCAGAATGCGTTTCAATATCGACTCCCCACATCTAAGGAAAGCTTTACACTAGCCTTCTCTTAAGCCGCTTCATCCGGTAGTCACTTAGAATGACTTTCCAATGACTTTCCAAAAGACCTGAAAGTGGTGCTGAGCACTTGTCTGCTTTACCTTCACTCTGCAGTACAACTCAACTCAAACCATCTCTATTGAGTTGAGGTCAGGCAATTGTGGAGGCCATGATATCTGATGCAGAGCTCCATCCCCCTCCTTTGTGGTCCCATAATGTTCACATACCCTGTTTGACGCTATTCACTACTCACAGACAAGCCATGAGGCATGGTAGTTAAGAGGTCTTGGGTCAGATACCAAGAGAGCTTATCGTAAACTAAGGGTAAAGTCAGAGTCGTAGTAAGGTCATGGACCAAGATCAGAATTCTAGGAAGGTAGCAGATAAAGGCAAAAGGGGCTAGGTAAATGGATAGTGAAAGACCAATCTAAAGTCGGGCAATAAAGATCAGAATACAGAGCAAACACACACCACTTCAGCTAAGCTACCACTGTCAGTAATTGGAGGCAGAGAGCCAGCTAAATAGCCAGGTAGTCACTCAGAACATGAGACACATAACAGAAACCCTGCATGTTCCATCCCTAATTGGGCGGCTGTACCATCACTCATAACACCGACAGCTCAGCACGGCCCAGCCTACGACTGTACAGCTGAGCTGTCTATCACCATTCTGACAATTCAGCATGCCCCAGTCCTAGATTGGATGGATGAACTGTCACTCACTACGTGACAACACACCAATAAGAGGAATCATGACATACGGAAGGTTGTTTTGGGTTATTGTCGTGTTACCACACAAATGATGGCCCCACTAAAGGCAAATCAGATGCTATGGCATGTCATTGCAGGATAGATAGGAGTGAATGGAATAAATCAACAGTGTCACCATCATAGCAACCACACATCATTACACCATTCCTTCCGTGCTTCACAGTTAACCCCAAACATTTTGAAACCATCTTTCTCACCTTTTCTGTATCTCACAGACAGCAATTTGACCATAAAGATCTGATTCTCGCAGTCTCTTTGGGACTGCTAATATTGAGTTTTGATTCTTACTTGATGTCTGTGCATCATCTAAGAAAACTGTAATGTAAAGTGCTACCAATTTGCATTTTCCAAGGCTGGTAACCGTGATCAGCTTATCCTCTGCAGTAGAGATAATTATTGGTCTGCATTTCCTGGGGCCATATTCAAGAGAGCCAATATCATCTTAGCAATTGATGGTTTTCATAACTGCACTTGAGGATCCCTTTAAGATTCTGGCAATTTTCCATAGTAACTGTCCTTCATGTCTTAATTTTCACTGCATTCAAAATTATTACACAAATGCTTTTTTCATCTGATTTTCCTAAATGGTCAATGCAAATGAGCCAGTATAAATGTTCAAATCAACCGTTTGTAAGAATCAGAGTACGAAACAAATTTTATTGTACAAAATCAAATGCCTTCCTGATGGTATTAAATGATGAATAAGTATCTGTCTGTACCTATCAGTAGTGAGGACACAAAGAAATGGGCAATCATGAGGTCTGTAGACGCCGTGGTTGGTTAAGAAAACTTGGTGCAGCAGATGAGAGACATCATGCTTACATCCCTTCAAAATGGAAAGATGTCCATCAGTGCCATCAGCTCAGAACAAGCAGCAACCAGTGGGATCCAGCTACAACCATCTACTGTTCGGAGAAATCTGTCCAGAAGGTGCCTTCATGGAAGTATACTGGAGGTTCCTTGCAAGATTGAGGCTAGATTCCAGCAAAGGGAGTTCGGAATTTGGTCAGGAATAATGTTGTCCTCAATACTGAGAAATACAGTCAAATAGTTATCCATCGTGAAATATCATAAGTGAGAAAGCGGATTGGCTCAAAATTTATTTTGCAAGAAGATGATTACCTGAAACAGAGATCCAATATCATTTATATCTATCTTCAGCATGAGGAGGAAAAAGGAGTCCTGGAAGGGATGATATGGCACTAAATTAAATTGTGCGTTATAATGAGAAATAACAGGAAAAAAGTATTGCACGCATGAAGAAAGGCCCAAAAAGCCACGGAAAGTCATTACACCAAATGAAATCTATAAGACATTAGAAAGCAATCTTGTCAGTTAAAAAAAACATCAGCTAGCCTCTAAAAACGTGTCTCATTACCAAGGTGCCACACAAGAAACATCTCACAACAGTAAGCTGTCTCAAGACCTTTGTAATCTTATTGTTGCAAAACGTACAGATGGAATTGACAGAAGAATTTCTAAACTACTGAAGGCTCCAGTGAGCAACATTGGGGCAATAATTCAGAAGTGGGAAGAATATCATTTACCATAAACTGGCCATAACCAAGTCCTCCATGCACGATTTCAGACAGAGCAGTGAAAAGAAATATCAAAACAGTTACCCAAGAGCCAATGACCACCTGTGCAGAGCCACAGAAAGACTGTCAGCAGGTACAACTGTCTCAAAGAAAACTACAAGTAATGCACTCAACCTCTATAGCCCGCATGCATGCTCGCAACGCAAGACTCCACTGCTGCACAAAAAGCATGTTCAAACGTGTTTAAGGTTGATCAACAACATTTAGATAAGGCTGTGAAATACTGGGAGAATATAGTCGGGTCAGATTAGACCAAAATAAAACTTTTTGGATGCCATAATACACACCATGTTAAAATACCAAACCAATAGTGAAGCTTGGAAGTTGGAACATTATGGTATGGGGCTGTTTTTTAGCATACGGCACTGGCAAACTTCATGTCATTGAATGAAGGATGAAGGGACAATTGTATGAAACATTACTGATAAAAATTTGCTGCCATTTACCAGGATGATGAAATGAGGGTGGACATTTCAGGAAGACAGTGATCCCAAACATACAGCAAGGAAACTCTCAATTGGTTTAAGAGAAAGAAAATAAAATCTGCTAGAATGGTTCAACTAATCACCTGACTTGAATTCAATATAACATTTATGGAAGTAATTAAAGTTCAGAGTTCTTAGAAGGAGCCCACCAAACCTTCAGGATGTGAAAAGTGTTTGTGTGGACGAATGGGCCAAAATTACACCTGAGCAATGTATGCAACTAGTTTCTCCATCCAGGAAGCATCTTGAAGCTGTCAACACCAACAAACGTGTTTGTAAATTTCAATAAGTGTGTACAATACTTTTTCATTGTGTCATCTCTCATTATTAAAAATAACGTATTTTATGGTCATTTGTGGTTTGATTTATTTGCCTGCGTGGATTGAATGAGTTATCAACATTTGGTGAGAATTTCATGTAACTAGCACCTTTAGAAACATATTTATTTATTAATTTGGTGATGTGTTCAATACTTATTTCCCCCGCTGTACATATATTATATATATACTTTTTTTTTTTTTTACATTAGCACAAAATATTATAGTATATATCTTAGAAATACAAATTTGGTCTGTAAAATTATGTTCAAAGGTTTTAACATGTAGTAATTAATAATGATACAAATAAGCACATCCAGTCTTTCATATAGGTAATTAGGTGAGCAAAAAGAGAGTTCTTAAGGCATTAATATATGCACATCCCAGTTTCACAGTGAAATTACCAGAAGACAATTAATTCTGGGGGCTGCATCCCTTAGGATATCCTTTCCCACTGAGATAATATGAATATACCTTGAACTAAACAACAAGCCAGTAACATATGAAGCTGAACTAATTCCAATTCTTTTAAATATCTGGACGCTGCTACTGCATTTTGCTGTCCTCTGTTCTTGAAAGGTGAGCTTTAAGTTATCATCTCTCTGGTTTTTCTACGTCAGTAATGCAGAAGGCAGCCTCTGGAGCCAAGCATTACCGATATCACACCTCTATATATTGGCCTGCGCTTGTCTGTACATGAAAGAGCTAATGTGCCAGCACCTAGATCAGACATTATTTTCTGCTGAAGCTGTACAATCGCATAAATATATGACATTTCTTCCACTGGAAGCTTCTGTATTATCTTACGCATCTAGAGGATCAGATTTAATTGTGTTACTACACTTCAAACATCATTTATTTACTGGGAGATGGAGTATAAAAGGTTGGATACATTGATGGTGGAATAACTGTATGGCTCATCATTTTGCATAAAAATCCGCTCTAGTGACTGTTACTTGAGGACTATAGGTCTATTATGTGCATTGTCCATGCTTTAGATAGCACTGAATGCAATTGCCGTATATACTCGAGTATAAGCCGAGATTTTCAGCCCATTTTTTTTAGGCTGAACGTGCCCCTCTCGGCTTATACTCGAGTTATTGTCCCGGGGGTCGGCGGGGGAGGGGGGGCGCAGCTATCAGTTCATACACTCACCCCCTTCTGGCGCGGTCTCTGCAGACCCTGATTCTCAGATGGTCTCCGGCGCCCCAGCTCTTCCTGTGTTCAGTGGTCACGTGTTACTGCTCATTAAAGTAATGAATGTGTCCATATTCATTACTTTAATGAGTGGTACCACACGACCGCTGAACACTGGAAGGAGCTGCTGCAGACCATCGGGGAAGCAGGGACTGCAGAGACACGCCAGGAGGGGGTGAGTATGGAGGGGAGGACGGGGGGAGCCATGCAATATTCACCTGTCCCCGTTCCACTGCCACGCGCCGCTCTGTCTTCTGCGTCCTCTGGCTGTGATATTCAGGTCAGAGGGCGCAATGATGTGGCTAGTGCACGCCCTCTGCCTGAACAGTCACTGCAGAGACTGGGAAGACAGAGTGGCGCACGGCGACAGGTGAATATCGCAGGTGTCGGGGGCCTGAGCCAGCGGCAACACCAATAGCTCGCCAGTGTCCCCGCCTGCTCAGGACACCGGCACCTGGCCCCCAGCGACAAGAGGTGAGTATGTCATAATTTTTTTTTTTTAAATCACAGCAGCATATGGGGCATATTATTCTATGAAGCATCTTATGGGGCCATAACCTTTATGGAGCAGCATATGGGGCATATTCTATGGAGCATCTTATGGGGCCATCAAGATATATGGAGCAACATATGGGGCATATTCTATGGAGAATCTTATGGGGCCATCACCCTTTATGCATTACATGGAGCATCTTATGGGGCCATCAAGATATAAGGAGCAGAATATGGGGCATATTCTATGGAGAATCTTATGGGGCCATAACCTTTATGCAACATTATATGGGGCGTATTTTCTATGGAGCATCTTATGTGGCCCATCATGAACTGTATAGAGCATTATATGGGGCGTATTTTGTATGGAGCATTATATGGGGCTCCTGATTCAATATGGATATTCAAAAATATTTAACCTATTGATGTCTCAATTAATTTTACTTTTATTGGTATCTATTTTATTTTTGAAATTTACTTTACCAGTAGCTGCTGCATTTTCCACCCTAAGCTTATACTCGAGTCAATAAGTTTTCCCAGTTTTTTTGTGGCAAAATTAGGGGACTCAGCTTATACTCGAATATATACGGTACTTTACCTTTACAATAAGGCTGAGTTCACACGTGGCGCTTTTTTCGCATTTCCGCGGCGGTTTTAACCACGCGATTTTGCCGCGAAAACGCGAAAAATAAGCATCCCATGCATTCCTATGGGATTCTGCAATGCTGTGCTAATGCTGCGGTTTTTACAGCAGCAAAGCGGAAAGCGCAAAGCGGAATCGCTTTGCGGTAAAAAACGCAGCATGCTCATTAATTTTGCGGAATCGCGGCGATCCCGCACCCATAGGAATGCATTGTTCTGCTTACTTTCCGCATGTGGCTGTGCACACCATGCGAAAAGTAAGCAGAACAACTGTGGTTGGTACCCACGGTCCGGAGGAGAGGAGACTGTCCTCCGGGCTTTGGGTACCATATCCCTGTAAAAAATAGAATTTAAAATAATTTCCCGCCTCTCTCCATGCTCCCGTTCCCAGTAATCCTTTGCGAAAATGCCCGCGATGTTGTCCGTTCTCGCAGGATCGCGAAGTCTCGCGGTCATTCGCGCGACGTCATCGCGATTTACCGCAAGACGTCGCGATCCCGCGAGAACTTACATCATCGCGGGTATTTTCGCAAAGGATTACTGGGAACGGCTGCGCGGGACGTCGGAAGGTAAGAATAACACCATTTTTTATTTTTTTTTATTATTTTTTACATTTTATCTTTTACTACTGATGCTGCATAGGCGGCCTCAGTAGTAAAAAGTTGGTCACACTTGTCAAACACTATGTTTGACGAGTGTGACCAACCTGTCAATCAGTTCTCCAAGCGATGCTACAGATCGCTTGGAAAACGCTAGCATTTTGCAAGCTAATTGCGCTTGCAAAATGCTAGTTTTTTTCGCGGGAAAATCGCGGGAATTTAAAATGCGATTTTCCCGCGGAATGGAATTCCGGAACTCTCGCGGAAATTTCCGCGAGAGTTCCGCTACGTGTGAACCCTGCCTTACTGTACAAAAGATCTTCGACAACCCCCACAAATGGCCGGACAACAAATTAATAAAATAACGTGTAATTGGTGATGAATAATTAAGATGAAATGTTACAGGGGGAGTATTTTAACTTTATATCCTAGCGCTACTTTTTAACTCATGGGCTCCGTACTAAAGCAGAACTGTAGATCTTGTTATAGGGGAACAGCACAGAGCAATGCTGGTGGTTATGTTAAAACTAAAGGTTTATTACATCCGTTATCATAAATGTATTAGGTTTTGTCCAATATTACATGATATGTATGGACATAATATCAAAACACTTTTCATTACTATATTCGCTATCATATACTACTCACAAAGAGTTAGGAATATTTGGCTTTCAGGCAATATTTATGGAAAATATAAACAGTTCACGCTACTGTGACATTTTATCATGAAAGTAGGGCATTTAAGTAGAAGCATGCAGTGGTGATTTCCTCATCTCGAACCATTTATTGAAAAAAAGGCCAAAAACAGTGGTGGGTATACATCCCAACAAAAAAATGTCAATGTGTCAATAACTTGCCCACTCTACAGAGTCCCCACTTAGTCTATATAGTTTCCTGAAGAGGTTTGTGGATCGGGAGTGGCCCGAGGTAGATGATGAGGCCTACTTCTCATCATAGCTCTCTCCCCTGAAAACCAACTCTCTGAGTCAGCGTCTACTGGGCTTAGCAAGTAAACGAAGATGTTCCTAATCTAATTACATCACTATTAGAAAATTTTTACCATTTTAGGTATTGTCTCTGGTTATTCAAGGCATGTTTTCATGCATATTGTTGACTATACAGTATCTAGGTATTCGCTCTTAGTTAATAGATTGCCATTATATCAATTTTCATCATATTTCGGTCTAGTAGGAAAAACTTTACTTATTGTCTATGCTTTATAGGCTTACTTCTAATTTCCATTATATCTATAACAGGATATTCTGTGGAATATTTTGTCATGCACTAAAACCTCAATAAAATTTGAGTTTATGACTTATGACTAAAACATGTATGAGATTTTTACACAAAAAATTTGCAGAAATATAATCCAGCTGCTAGTGGGTGTAAATGTCTGTTTGAGGCACATGCACAGCCTAAAGAAGCACCAATTAGGGTATGTACACACGTTGTGGATTTTGATGCGTTTCCACAGCCTTCTTGAAGGCGCGGAATTGCCTCAAATCCGCAGTGCAGAGTGCACACAATGTTAATCAATGGGAAATCCAAAATCGCTGTGCACATGCTGCGGAAAATTCCAAGCAGAATCACAGCGTTTTATTTTCTGCAGCATGTCAATTCCTTTTGCGGATCTGCAGCTGCGTTTTCCATTCTGGCACATAAAAATTCTCTCCCTCTCTCAGAGAGTCACAAACCGAATCCACACAGCAAAAATGCATTAAAATCCGCAAGAAATCTGCATGAAAAACACAACATGTGCGCATACCCTTAGGAGTTGTGCGCAGATTTGGCACATCTTACACTACGTTCAGTGGCTCTGTTGGGGCTTATGTCCAAAATTACACAAAATGACATTTGAACGTATGTGCAGACGGGGCCATTGACAGTAATGATGCATGCAGAGTCACAGTGTGGTCTGTCGGGCATCATTTTCCGCAGTATGCACCTAGTTGAGGCTGTAAAAAAGATGTAGTCGACTATGTCTTGCTTCTCGCCTCCAATAGGTATATGAAGCTGAAAACTATTTACAACAGAGCACACTGTGACTCTGCCTGCATCATCACCATCAATGGCCTCGTCATCACATGCGTCCGAAACCAGCTTTGCGAGGGTTCAGACATAAACCCCGACGGTGATATGGAATGTAGATAAAAAGCTATGTGAATATAGCCTAACTCCAGCAGCATTTTGTTCAAGACTAATGTAAAAAAAACTCAATGTTAAAGAGTTCACAGCTATGAGTTTTTAATTTACAGAAATTTTGAATTTTTTTCTAGGAATACTTTTAAAAAATCTACCCGAGAAGTTTATCTTTTTAGGATCATTTGAGGAAATATTAACACATGTCTCCAGAAGAAATCTTAGTTTCTGGAAGCTTTCATGTAATACCTGCATACCGAATAGCAGATCTGTACAAATGACTACGCAGAACCTAACATATTCTCCATATTTGCATATTAATATGGATGTGTATTGGCCCGCTCTTTTCCCCCAACAATAGATGAGCATGAATGCTCTCTGTAGAATGTTTCTGAAATAAAGTAGCTCCCCACTTTCTTACAATTTAGCATGATAATACATTCTGAATTATGCAACCCCATTTTCAAGGATTTTCTGAATCCAACTGTCATATTCTACCACTTCCATTCTGTATTATAGCAAAATTTCTTTGGTCGCTGGTCTCCCGCTGGCCAGCACGCATCGCTGTGTGTGACAGCGGGAGACCAGCGATCAGGTGTAAAAAAATAATTAAAAAAAATAAAAAATATTGTTATTCTCACCTTCCGATGTCCCGTTTAGCCATCCTGCCTCTCTCCACGCTCCGGTCCCAGTGATCCTTTGCACGAATGACCGCGAGATGTCACGGTCTCGCGGAATAACAAAGTCTCGCGGTCATTCATGCAAAGGATCACTGGGACCGGAGCGTGGAGAGAGGCAGGATGGCTGAACGGGACATCGGAAGGTGAGAATAACAATATTTTTTATTTTTTTTTATTATTTTTTTACACCTGATCGCTGGTCTCCCGCTGTCACACACAGCGATGCGTGCTGGCCAGCGGGAGACCAGCGACCAAAGAAATGTCCAGAGGTTTCTTCCAGCGATCAGCGAAACCGGCAGGGGGGCCGCTCGCTGATCGCTGTCACACACAGCGATCTCGCTGGTGAGATCGCTGTTACGTCACAAAAGTTGTGACTCAGCAGCGATCTCGCTACCGAGATTGCTTAGTGAGACGGGGCCTTTAGACCAATTACCACAATAAACAAAGATAGACTAAAGAGATCAACCTAAGTCTGACACTGTTCTCTGACACACGGTGAGTCTCTGAAGACTTGCCAGCTGTCAATGCGTGTTTAAAGCCCTAGATCAAAAGAGGTGACCCATCCCATGTATACAGCTACTTAGCTCATGGTAATAAAAATCTAATGTTTTATGTTCTCCTGAATTACTGCATATTATGTCCACTTTCTCTCTATATAAATTTATATCCTAAAGAAAGTGTATATGTACTTCATTTGACAAGCTGTGAAGTTGGTGGTACAAACCATTAACTGGAGAATTCAGCAGTCTAGGCTTCACTTATCTGTATTCCTCTTATTCTAACCCTGTCCTCAATAAGGCTGGTTTCACATTTGCGTTTTTTTTCGCGGTAATTTAGCGCTAAATAGCGCATGCTTTTTTTTTCCTATACTTTGCATGGGATGCGCTTATGTGCGCATACACATGCGTTTGTACGCGTTTTACCGCGCATGCGTTTTTTTGCGGTATGCGCTCGGACGCACAAAATGCAACTTGTTGCATTTTTTGTGCGTCCGATTTGCCTCAAAAAAACGCATGCGCGCGCAATGCGTTTTTTTACAGCAAGACACCCATTATAAGTCTATGGTGAGCATATGTGCGCATTGGCATGCTTATGTATGCGTTTTTTTGCACATGCGTTTTTTTTTTTACCATTAGTTTAGACAATGGAATTTAGGGGTTTGGGTAAAGTTAGGGTTAGTTAAGGGGGTTTAGGGTTAGGGTCAGGGTTAAGTATGGTTTGGTTAAGGGTTAGGGTCAGGGTTAGGGTTAAGTATGGTTTGGTTAAGGGTTAGGGTCAGGGTTAGGGTCAGGGTTAGGGTTAAGTATGGTTTGGTTAAGGGTTAGGGTCAGGGTTAGGGTCAGGGTTAAGTATGGTTTGGTTAAGGGTTAGGGTCAGGGTTAGGGTTAAGTATGGTTTGGTTAAGGGTTAGGGTCAGGGTTAGGGTTAGGGTCAGGGTTAGGGTCAGGGTTAAGTATGGTTTGGTTAAGGGTTAGGGTTAGGGTTAGGGTCAGGGTTAGGGTCAAGGTTAGTTAGGGTTTGGGTTAGGGTTAAGTATGGTTTGGTTAAGGGTTAGGGTCAGGGTTAGGGTTAAGTATGGTTTGGTTAAGGGTTAGGGTTAGGGTTAGTAAAGTCATGGTTTGGGTTAGTGTGAGGGGCCACCTAATGTTGGAAAAAAACGCAAACGCGGTAAAAACGCACTAAAAACGCATACAAACGCATAAAAACGCTGCGTTTTTTTCATGCATGCTCATAAAAATGCTTGAAAAAAACGCAGCAGTTGTATGCTTTTGTATGCGTTTTTCAATGCGTTTTTTTGCGGGAAAAACGCGCTGCAAAAAAAAGCAAGTGTGAAACAGGCCTAAGGCTTTCATATTTCCTGACCTCAATAAGGCTTTAATTTTCTTCTTTAAACTTATCTTTTTAGGACAAAAACCAGTGCACATCCAACAATTCATATGGAGAAAGAAAATGCCAAAAACAAACAATAACGAATATCCATAATACATGTCTATGGCTTGGAAACTAGAATGTAGACATTAGCAGCATTTACTATGAACTATGCAACAACTAAGATGTTCTGGTCACCAGAACATACAGATGTCTCATATTTTTATTGAAGACACTTGTCAAAAATTCCACTAATTGTATAAACTGTCTATAAAATTGGGAACGGTTGAAAATCCTGGCAAATCTACCTTACCAAGACTTTGGACAGATTAAATAGATATTCCTATTGAGGCACTAAACGGCATACTTATACCACATAGCAGAAATCTTGGCATATATTTACATAGAAGAAATGCTTATTTCTATGCCCGCCAAAGGCTTTCCTTAACCTTTTCAATGTCAATAATGAATTACACAGTTCCTCCAGCTAAAGTACAGCCAACAGTGCAGGCAGCAAAAAGAAGAGAATGCTTAATTTGAAGTGCTTTCTAATTCACGTATAAAATTAACTAAAATGTAGACCCTTTTACCGATCAAGTGGCTCCTAAAATCTCTGCTAATTCAACATACCTTGACGACTATGAGACTATCATATTTCAAGATTTATATTGTAAGGTTATTCTCTGCTGCATAATTTTGATTTATTCACTGCTGTACAATGTTGATTTTGAAAATCTTTTATTATCTGAAAGGGAATTCTCATCTCAAAGATTTATGGCACATCCACAGCATTATAAATGTCTGACAGGTATATTTAAAATAAAAATCCCAAACATGGTGTGGAGGATAGTCAGTGCAGTTCAATCTTAAAGCGTTTCGAAGTTGAACAAACTTCTTCCTTAGGAGAACCAACACGGTAGGGCCCAGGATAAATGACAGACTTCAAAAGTTTAAAATGTAAATGTAAAAAAGAGCACCAATAGAAAAAAAAACGTCCCAGTGCAATACATGTGATCAGACACTTGTCAGATATCAGTAAAGTTGGGAGAAGAAGAAATTTAAAATGGGTAGTTGAAATGTGCATTTGTAAATTAAAAAAAAATTTTCATGAGCCTAACACTTTGACAGTACTGTACTTTTATTTATATCAATAAATACCATGAAAAAAATCATTTGCTTTTGTGTCACCATATTCTGACAGCTATAAGATGTTGTTTTTTTTTTTATCAAGTAAGATATATGAGGGTTTACAGTGGGTACAGAAAGTATTCAGACCCCAGTTTACACTCTTTGTATCATTGCAGCCATTTGGTAAATTCAAAAAAGTTCATTTTTTTCTCATTAATGTACTCTCTGCACCCCATCTTGACTGAAAAAAAAACAGAAATGTAGAAATTTTTGCAAATATATTAAAAAAGAAAGAGTGAAATATCACACTGTCATAAGTATTCAGACCCTTTGCTCAGTATTGAGAAGTACCCTTTTGAGCTAGTACAGCCATGAGTCTTCTTGGGAATGATCCAACAAGTTTTTCACACCTGGATTTGGGGATCCTCTGCCATTCTTCCTTGCAGATGCTCTCCAGTTCCATCAGGTTGGATGGTGAACGTTGGTGGACTCCAGAGATGCTCAATTGGGTTTAGGTCAGGGCTTACGCTGGGCCAGTCAAGAATGGTCCCAGAGTTGTTCTAAGGCCACTCCTTTGTTATTTTAGCTGTGTGCTTAGGGTCTTTGTCTTATTGGAAGGTAAACCTTCAGCTAAGTCTGAGGTCCAGAGCTCTCTGAAAGGTTTTCATCCAGGATATGTCTGTACTTGGCCGCATTCATGTTCCTTCAGTTGAAACCAGTCATCCTATCCCTGCAGCTGAAAAACACCCCCATAGCATGATGCTGCCACCACCATGTTTCACGGTTGGGATTGTATTGGGCAGGTGATGAGCAGTGCCTGGTTTTCTCCACACATACTGCTTAGAATTATCACCAAAAAGTGTTATCTTCGTCTCATCAGACCAGAGAATCTTATTTCTCATAGTCTGGGAGTCCTTCATGTGTTTTTTTAGCAAACTCTATGCGGGCTTTCAAAAGTCTTGCACTGAGGAGAGGCTTCTGTTGGGCCACTCAGCCATAAAGGCCTGACTGGTGTAGGGCTGCAGTGATAGTTGACTTTGTGGAACTTTCTCCCATCTCCCTACTGCATCTGTGGAGCTCAGCCACAGTCATCTTGGGGATCTTCTTTACCTCGCTCACCAAGGCTCTTCTCCCATGATTGCTCAGTTTGGCTGGTTGGCCAGGTCTAGGAAGACTTCTGGTGGTCCCAAACTTATTCTATTTAAGGATTATGGTGGCCACTGTGCTCTCAGGAACCTTGATTACTGCAGAAATAATTTTGTAACCATGGCCAGATCTGTGCCTTGCCACAATTCTGTCTCTGAGCCCCTTGGCCAGTTCCTTTGACCTCATGATTCTCACTTGGTCTGACATGCACTGTGAGCTGTGAGGTCTTATATAGACAGGTGTGTGCCTTTACAAATCAAGTTCTATCAGTTTAATTAAACACAGCAGGACTCCAGTGAAGGAGTAGAACCATCTCAAGGAGGATCACAAGGAAATGGACAGCATGTGACTTAAATATGAGTGTGTGAGCAAAGGGTCTGAATATTTATGACCATGTGATATGTCAGTTTTTCAGTCAAACAAACAAGCATTAAAGTATGCAATGCAATAGATAAATGTAATTTTTGAGACGTTTTATGTCAAACAATAGATTGCTGCAATATAGCCTTGTCATTAAATCTGCTGCACTTGTTACCTCTTAATAAAGAAAAACATTAGTGCACTTGAATTGGCTACCTCACTAGTGGTTTTAGGCTGTTTCATACATTCGAGGTTCATGGTCTGTATTCAGAAAATGATTTCTGGACCAGCTGCGGGTGTCTGGACTCGAGCTCAACAGCCTGACATGTGGCTTCTTCGGAAATCATGGTCTGTACACAGATCATGAAACTCGGATGTGTGAAACTGGCCCAATACTGTACTTATCCAATAATGTTTATTAATATTCTCTAATAGCTCATAAAGACTTTTTAAAGGGATTTCTCCTTGGATGAGTGGGGAGCTGTTAACAAGCAGAACAGTGTATATAAAAATATCCACACACCTCTGTTAAAATGCCAGGTTTTTGTAATATAATAATATCATACTCAGAAGAATAATTTAAGAATTTTTTCCACCTTTAATGTCACCCACCATCTCTACAGCTCAAATGAAAAATAAACTGAAATATTTTTGGGTGGAAAAAGAAAAATAATGAACTAAAATAATGTAATATAATATAATAACATATTTTGCTGAAGTACCCTTTGTCGTTATGACAACATTCAATCTTTTTGAATAGGAGCTTATCAGCAGAGCACATCAAGACTTGGCAAGCTTTTTCCACTGTTCCTTGCATTGGTGCTCAAAATCACAAATGCATCTCTTGTGTATAGCACTCTTTTTAAGTCATCCCACATATTTTCTATTGAATTCAAGTCTGGACTCTGGTTGGTCAATTTCAATACTTTGTTTTCCTTCTGGTAAAACCTTTTTTGTTGATTTGGAGGTATGCTTAGCGTTAATATGGTGCAGAAAGGTGAAATTCCTTTTACTCTTTAGCTTTTTAGCAGAGACCTCAAAGTTTTGTTGCAAAACTAACTGATATTTGGAAGTGTTCATAATTTTCTATCTCTTGAATAATGCCCCAGTTTAAGCTGCCAAAAAACAACCTAAAAGCATAATGCTGCCTCCACCATGAATCACTGTGGGTATAGTGTTCTTTTGGTGATGTATAGTTTTGGCTCTGTGCCAAACATACCGTCTGGAATTATGGCCCAAAAGTTCTACTTTGGTCAGATAACACATTTTCCCACGTGCTTTCGGCAGACTTAATGAATGTTTTGGCAAAATATAGCCAGGTTTAGATGTCTTTGTAAGTAACAGCTTCCATCTTGCCTTTAATGTTGCTGCAGGCCTCTTGGCGGCCTCCCGGACCAATTTTCTTGTTATTTGTGCATAAATTTCTGAAGGTTGTCCAGTTCTAGGTAATGTGACTGTTATGCCAACACTGTGAACATGGTCATGAAGTGGCTTAAATTTGGCATGTCTAATGCCTTGGACATTTTTGTACCTTTCGCCTGATACCGTATTTTTCGGACTATAAGACGCACTTAATTCCCAAAAAATTGGGGGGATTATGGGGGTGCGTCTTACAGTCAAAATATACTTACCAATGCTGAAGCGGCAGTGCTCTGGGCGGCCGCAGCTCTCTGTGCTGCGTGGGGGGCTACACCGGCATTTTGTCAAAGCCCGGAGGCCCCCGCAGCTCCATTGATGTGATGTGGTGGCTTCTGGGAAAATGGCTGCTGGGGGCGGTGCATGCTCAGATTCCGATCTCTGCAACGATATCTCGTCCCGAAATCTGAATTTGAGCATGCGCCGCCCCCCAGCGGCCATTTTCCCGGAGGCCACCGCACTGCAGCAATGAAGCTTTGGTGCCTCCGGGCTTTGACAAAATGCCGGAGGAGCACCCCACGCAGCACAGAGAGCCGCCGCCCCCGAGCAAAGAAAGCCGCCCCAGCACAGAGCACTTCTGCTGCAGCACGCATCACCACAGCCGCACCAGCCTGGAATGGGATTTCCCGGAGGCCACTGCACCAGCCTGGACCACCGAACAACCCCGTTACCACTCCTGCACCTGTACCGATCTGCCCGGTAAGCTGAATTCAGACTGTAAGACGGACCCCCATTTGACACATTTTTTTCTCCCCCATTTTGTTTTTGAAAATTTGGGGTGCGTCTTATGGTCCGATGCGTCTTATAGTGCGAAAAATACGGTAATTTTCAACATTGAGATCCTTTTGCTGTGTTGTAAGTTGTTTATGAACTATGGCTTTTGCTGTAAAATGCAACTAAGAAATTGTAATGGAAATCCTACTAGAACAGTTAAACTTCATAAGGAGTTAATCAAAATCACTCTTTATGATGTCAGCCGTGTACTGACTACTATTTAACATGAGAATGTGCTTGGCTATTTCTGAACACAAGCACATCACCAATTATAATTGCAACCACATCATTTTAGTTTTGAATCTTTATTTCTATCCCCCCCCCATCCTAATTAATTTACGTTTCTCAGTGAATTTTCACAGATTATAATCATAATGGTCTGGAAATGTATATTAATACCATTCAGCAGAATGGTGCTGAGCCTTAACATGGGCAGTTCTAGGGCACAGTACTTGAAATTGCTAGCAGATCCAGTTGATGCTGAAATTTGCCAACCCTTGTAAGTTCAACTATGTGAAAAAAGGTCAACAGCAAAAAACAAAAGGTCTTTACTTTCTTTCTGCCCTACATCTACAACTAAAACTGCCCTAAAGGTAAGGATTATAAAATAATGGGTGAATGCATTAACTGATTGTTCATAGGTTTGGATTCCAGCAAGGTCTATTCTCAACAGATCTGCATACATATTATAATAGGAGAAAAAAGAAATAGGAATACATCAGGGAAATATAATGTATGAGGATCTTATAAAAAGAGGAAACTGGCCTAGTTTAGAATATAGTTGTTCTTGTAGATGCTCATAAGGCGGATGGGAGGTCTGGCCTTCAAAAACAGCTAGAACCGCACTTGACTGCAGTTTATATGAATGCACTCCAGGCTTTAATATTGTGCTCAGTTCTGACGTATTGTGAAATTCTAGTAAATGAAGAGAACAGAGATACTTCACAAAATGCTGAAGCAAAAACAATGACTCAAGGTCCTGACATGAACTGAAGAAAGACATGAGTACAGCAATAATATGATTACATTGTTCTGCCCATGAGACATTAGTTCTGTTCATCCCTCCAATTTTGGACAGTTTCAAAAAGAATTAAATGGAGCCTGTCATCTGAACCATGAGCAGCATGAATCTGACACTGGCTGTATTATCGTCATCATACACATTTTAGACTGAAATGCTGCACAGGCTGAAACGCCAGCCGGATACTGGGTGTCTTGGATGACCAGTCTGAGGCAGATCTGTAGCAGCTTCTAACAGACCCAATCCACTAGACTGGCTGGTGAGATGTGGCCAGGGACCTTATTCGGTCTTGTCATCTTAGACACAGTCTCTGGTTGGCTTTTCGAAGTTATTAAGCGTTGCAGCGTTTTAGAGTAGAACATATATGGTCTTGATAGCACAGCAAGTGTCTTATTCATGCTGCTCATGGGTTGGTCTGTATGAATCAGATGACATGTTCCCTTTAACACAGAAAAAAATACAAAAACTTGTATACTTATAATTCCCTAGTCGGATTTCCTGAATGGATGGAAATTCTCATTTGGAAATGCTGAGTAATTTCATTCTGAGTAGCAAAGATTCATCTATGGTGGGCTAGCAAACGGACAGTCACAGGGCACAGCCTATCATCGAATTAAAAAATGACAAACTATAACCCCTTTACGATCAATAACAAACATAGCACGTCATGAGGGCGTGTCAGTTTCTGCTCCATGACATGCTATGTCGGTCAATGCCTGTCGGTCCTGCAGTCAGATCGCTGTGATCGGTCAATCTGAGAAGTAAAAATGTAATTATTGTTTCTTCACTGCCCAATGGTATAAAATTCTATGAGTCATATGTGGTGTCAACATACTCAGTCATTACACCCCTAGATGAATTTGTTGGGGAGTGTAGTTTGTAAAATGAGGTCACATACTGGGGGTTTCTGTTGTTCTGGCACCTCAGGGGCTCTGCCAATGAGACATGGCACCATTAAACCATTCCAGCAAAATCTGAACTCCAATATGGTGCTTCTTCCCTTCTGAGCTTTGCACTGCGCCTTAAAAGTAGTTTTCGACCACATATGGGGTATTAGTGCACTCAAAAGAAATGGCACAACAATTTTGGGGGTCCATTTTCTCCTGTAACTTTTTTGAAAATAAAAAAATTTGGGGATAAAAGAATTTTTTTGTGGGAAAAATGTTTTTTTTTTACTTTCAAGGCTTTACGTTCTAAACTTCTGTGAAGCACATGGTGGTTCAAGGTGCTTACCACACATCTAGATACATTCCTTTAGGGGTCTAGTTTCCAAAATGGGGACACTTGTGGGGGGTTTCCACTGTTTAGACACATCAGAGGCTCTATAAACTCGATATGGCGTCGGCTCTCGATTCTAGCCATGTTTGCGCTCACAAAGTCACATGGTGCTCTTTCCCTTCCGAGCCCTGCCGTGTGCCCAAACAGTGGATTTCTCCCACATATGGGATATCGGCATGCTCAGGAGAATTTGATCAACAAATTTTGGAGTCCATTTTCTCCTGCTACCCTTGTGTTATTAAAAATGTGGGGCTTAAGTAAAAAATTTTTGTGATAAAAGTTAAACGTTCATTTTTTCCTTCCAAATTCCATTAATTCCCGTGAAGCACTGGAAGGGTTAATAAACTTCCTGAATGTGGTGAAGTGGAGTTTCAGGGGTGCAGTTTTTAGAATGGGTTTTTTTCTGTCATATAGGCCCCCCCAAAGTCACCTCAAATATGATGAGGTCCCTAAAAAATGGTTTTGTAAAATTTGGTGTAAATATGAGATATCGCTGGTCAACTTTTAATCCTTATGACTTCCTAACTAAAAAAAAAAATATGTTTCAAAAATTGTGCTGATGGAAAGTAGACATATGGGAAATGCTATTTATTAACTATTTGGTGTGACATAATGCTCTGGGTAAAGGGCATAAAAATTAAAATTTTTAAAATTGTGAAATTTTCACAAATACATGCAAGTCATATCGAACAAATTTTACCACTATCATGAAGTACAATGTGTCACGAAAAAACAATCTCAGAATCAATGGGATCCACTGAAGCGTTCCAGAGTGATTACCACATAAAGTGACACTGGTCAGATGTATAAAATTAGGCTAAGTCATTAAGGTACAAAGTGGCTTGGTCCTTAAGGATTTAAGGCCCTCAGTTGTCATACAAAACTCATCACCACCCTATATATCATGCAAGCTGCATGCCTCTGTCTAACTGCTTACCGTATTTTTCGGACTATAAGACGCACCGGACTATAAGATGCACCTAGGTTTTAGAGAAGGAGATTAGGGAAAAAAAAAAATTGAAGCAAAAAATGTGGTCAATTCTGTACTCCTCATCCCTATCCTGTTAGGAATGGTCCCCCTCATCCCCATCCTGTTAGGTATGGTCCCCCTCATCCCCATCGTGGTAGGAATGGTCCCTCTCATCGCTATCCTGACAGGAATGGTTGCCCTCACCCCTATACTGTTATGCAGGGCCCCATCTGTACACTAGTATGATTGGCCCCATCTCGGTCCGGGTATGATTGGCCCCCAATCCCGGTCCTGGTATGCATGTCCCATCCTTACCCTGGTATCATTGGCCCCCAACTCCGGTCCTAGTATGCATGGTCTCATCCTTATCCTGGTATGATTGGCAACACTCCCATCCTGGTATGCATGGCCCCATCAGAAAACATTACAAAAGTAAACCATTACACTTACCTTCCAGGTGCTACCTTGCAGTATCCTGCTCCGATGCCAGCAGCTGTTTAATGCTTGTAAGCAGCTAATGGCAGGGACGTCATGCGCTGCTTGCAAGCAGATGCGCAGCTGCCGGATTGCTCAGTACTCTGCACGCCAGGACTGTGTGCACAGAGAGCATTCTTTGCTCTCTAGCGAGCACATTGTCAGTCGGAGCCTTTCTGCTGTTGCCGGCGGTCACATGTGCCGATACATAAGAGAAATGAATATTCACGAACCGCTCCTCCACCTGCCCACCATAGCCAGAGCCGATACATCCGGATTATAAGACGCACCCCCCATTTTCCTCCACATTTTTGGATGAAAAAAGTGTGTCTTATAGTCCGAAAAATACAGTAGATAGTGCAGTCGTTACTAAAGTGGCATCTAAGGAGTTCAATGGCCGGGATTGACACTGCCTTTGATGGCGGTTGTTGCAGGAATGTGTTAGCATGTCTCACCGGACATGTGATGTTGTTGATGCAGTAGATATAGGGTGCATGATGGAGAAAAGGAATGAATCTTTAAATGGCCCTTGATAATATCATGATCACAAAGTGTCCGCTTGCAGAGTCACTCAATGATTGACTGAATTCTGTGAGAAAACTTGTCTATAAGTGTATAATTTTCCCAGCAGACCCACAACCACAGGGTCAATATTAACCCATACATAGATGCCATTTAAATTAATTTTTTGCCCATGTAATGCAGGACAGGACAGGCCCTCCAGACCTGAAAAGATTCTTGGAAAATGTTTCCCCATGCTGGACTAGAGAACAGAGAATTCCCTATCAGGGTGTATGAATATGCATTGTATTGCGTGTAGACGTTTCAGGCATACAGCAATATACTATTTAGCACATTAGTTTATAAGTATAGATGTATAGTATGTCATGAGGAATACTTAAAATACAGAAATTCTGGGAAAAATAACGTTACCGCTAAGGAAACCAGTGAATTCCATTAATTGCCAGCAGAAATAAATCTGTCGGCTTTGTGCTATTTTCCTTGAATATAAAAACAAAGACTTGAGAATTGGATTACTAAGCCAGCAGACTTCCAGAGAGTGCAGACAAGAAGCAAAACCACACTGGATTACTGCCACAGACCGACGCATGGATCGCATCTGTGCATGGAACTGGTGGCCATCTATCTGTACGCATCTACAGAATGATGCACCATAATCCCGATATATGACTACATGTGATACAGTAGAAAGCACAGTAGGATAATGGCAGGACTAAGCAACAAAATAGGAAAATGCTACTTTTATTGTTAGTCTGCTCACATTCAGGATTGGATTTCACTGGAGCTTAAAACACTACTTATCATAAACTCTTATTTATTTTTTAATACACTCACTTAATGAAGTGAGTGGAGCCGAAATACTACTTCAATAGAATGGGGGACACAGTCAGAGGAGAAGGAGGGAAATTGATATATGCCATTTAGGGTCTTTGGCAAATGTGAAGAAGAATTGAAGATCCTTCCAGACATAATAATGGTCTCAGTCAGTGACTGTCACCTTTAGGAGTTTTGTATCAGTAGACCAAGATAAAAAAAGGCTAAATAGAATAATAACAGATATTAGTGGCAGAACTATTCTCAGACTTGCACATAAATGAAATTCCAATCACTCCACTGATTTCGGAGCGCTACCTTATGTATATGGAAGCAGGAAGAGTAGACTCTTCCTCAACAACAGATATCTGGGTAATGAAACATCTTAAAGACCCCATCCCCTTATTGAAAACACAGGCATGTTTAGCCAGGCTATGTGTGCATGTACACTGCTCAAAAAAATAAAGGCAACAGTTAATCAACAGAATATAACTCCAAGTAAATCAAACTTCTGTGAAATCAAACTGTCCACTTAGGAAGCAACACTGATTGACAATCAATTTCACATGATGTGCAAATGGAATAGACAATAGATGGAAATTATTGGCATTTATCAAGACCCACTCAATAAAGGAGTGTTTCTGCAGGTGGGGACCAGAGACCACATCTCAGTACCAATGCTTTATGGCTGATATTTTGGTAACTTTTGAATGTTGGTTGTGCTTTCACACTCGTGGTAGCATGAGACGTTTCTACAACCCACAGAAGTTGCTCAGATAGTGCAGCTCATCCAGGATGTCACATCAATGCGAGCTGTGGCAAGGTTTGCTGTGTCTGTCAGCGTAGTGACCAGAGGCTGGAGGCGCTACCAGGAGACAGGCCAGTACACCAGGAGATGTGGAGGGGGCCGTAGGAGGACAACAACCCAGCAGCAGGACCACTACCTCTGCCCTTGTGCAAGGAGGAACAGAAGGAGCACTGCCTGAACCCTGCAAAATGACCTCCAGAAGGACACAAATGTGCATGTGTCTACACAAACTGTTATATACCGACTCCATGAGGGTGGTATGAGGGCCTGCCGTCCACAGATGAGGGTTGTACTCACAGCCCAACACGGTGCAGGACGCTTGGCATTTGCCACAGAACACCAGGATGGGCAAAGTCGCCACTGGTGCCCTGTGCTCTTCACAGATGAAAGCAGGCTCACACTGAGCACATGTGACAGACATGACAGAGTCTGGAGACGCCGTGGAGAGTGATCTGCTGCCTGCAACATCCTTCGGCATGACCGGTTTGGCAGTGGGTCAGTAATGGTGTGGGGTGGCATTTCTTTGGAGGGCCGCACAGCCCTCCATGTGCTTTCCAGAGGTAGCCTGACTGGCAATAGGTACCGAGATGAGATCTTCAGACCCCTTGTGAGACCATATGCTGGTGCGGTTGGCCCTGGGTTCTTCCTAATGCAGGACAATGCCAGACCTCATGAGGCTGCAGTATGTCAGCAGTTCCTGAAAGATGAAGGCATTGAAGCTATGGACTGGCCCGCCCATTCCCCAGACCTGAATCCGATTGAGCACATCTGGGAAATTATGTCTTGCTCCATCCACCGACGTCACGTTGCACCACAGACTGTCCAGGAGTTGGCGGATGCTTTAGTCCAGGTCTGGGAGGAGATCCCACAGGAGACCATCTGCAACCTCATCAGGAGCATGCCCAGGTGTTGTCGGGAGGTCATACAGGCACGTGGAGGCCACACACACAATACGGAGCCTCATTTTGACTTGTTTTAAGGACATTACAACAAAGTTGGATCAGCCTGTAGTGTGTTTTTCCACTTTAATTTTTTGGGGGACTCTAAATCCAGGCCTCCATTGGTTAAGAAATTTGATTTACATTGATGATTTTTGTGTGATTTTGTTGTCAGCACATTCAACTTTGGACAGAACAAAGTATTCAATGAGAATATTTCATTCATTCAGATCTAGGATGTGTTATTTGAGTGTTCCCTTTATTTTTTTGAGCAGTGTATATGGAGCATACAGGGGGTAGAGTTACCAGAGATAATTGGCCATTTCAAGTAAGTTTTGTATTTTTACAGGACATCATTTCACATTACAGTGCTGGTTTGGTTGGACATTTATCTATATGATTATTTTTATTAATATTTTTATTATCTATCTATAATGATCTGTTAAACCAGTGTTTCCCAAACTCCAGTCCTCACAGCCCCCAACATGTCATGTTTTCAGGATTTCCTTAGTATTTCACAGGTGATGGAAGTATCATCAAGGCATCAGGAATTCTCTCACATGTGTAACACTATGGAAATCCTGAAAACATGACCTGTTGGGGTCCATGAGGACTGGAGTTTTGGAACCACTGTGTTAAACAGATCAATCTTCTTTCAGATAGGAAACATTCAGACGTCCGAATACCCAGTCCGATTGCTGTCTGTGGAAAAAACGTACTTCACACAGGAAAATTTTATGCACTTGTGCTAATCAGATGACCGGTTTTCCACGGGCTGGATCGTCCATATAGCATCCAAATGTAACGAACACATTGCAAATCTTTAAGTCTTTAATTACATATGACATATACAGTAGTTACGTCATATGTTGGCTCCATGCCTTTGATGTAGGCTCAAAAACTCAGCCAGCTTCCTTCTCAGCAGATGATGGCTGCGATTTTCAGAAGTCATCTTCCTCTAACAGCTCCATCTGGGGCTGCTAACCTGTTAAATGCCGCCGTCAGAGATATTCCACAGCGCTTTACAGACATTGCCACTGCTGTTCCTATTGAGGCTCACAATCAGCAAATCACAATCAGCAAATCGCTGGACTGTTGAAGGAAACCGGATAATCCGAGCAAACATGGAAAAAACGTACAAAATCCTTGCAGATGTTGTACAAGATGACATCGCATCAGGATGGAGTTCCGTGCACCTGATGGTCTGGTTGGAGAGCTGGCTTTGGTTTTATACCATTTTCTTTTTATAGTTGTTCTTGGTGGGTGTGAATCCAGGACCTCAGTGCTGCAAAGCAACAGTGATAACCACTGAGTCATGATGCTGCCTTAAAGAAACACTACTCCCATCAAAGTTTTCCTCTTAACATATTGCAGTCATCATATTATATAGCACTGTATACTTACAATTGCTCATTTTGCCTTTCCACCCAGCTAATTCTTCTCTTTTCTCTACTCTATGTAGAAACAGGAAGTTTCTTATCCCTGATTTTATCATCCCCCTCTTCATCCCCTGACCCAGCTGCTCTGCTCTCCCCTCTGCCATAGACTTTTTCAGTGACTCATGACTCATGCAGGGAAAATTGACCTCCTGTTAATACATAGAGCATAGAAGGATTCAGCTGGTCAGTTTTTAATAATGTGATGTCATAGACCTCATGGAAAAGAGAAGCATTAAATGTGTAGAAAGGCAAAATGTGCAATTGTAAGTACACAGTGCTATATAATATGATGACTGCAATATATCCAAAGACATACTGATAGGGAATTTAGATTGTGAGCCCCATCAGGGACAGTGATGATAATATGTTCAAACTGTAAAGCGCTGCGGAATATGTTAGCGCTATATAAAAATAAAGATTATTATTATTATTATTATTATTATTATATTAAGGGGATAAATATGTTGATGAGAGTGCTTATTTTATCTTAATCTCCATATATGAGAGATGACCACACTGCTTACATTTTGCTGCAGCACACAAATACGGTACTTAGTGCTGAACAATCAGCATAAATTAGAATATCTAGACACAAAGTGGAAAGAAACACAGTTAAAAAAAATAAAAAAAGCTGTACAGGAGGTAAGAGCACAAATTATACAGGAATGTAAAGAGCAGCACTGACAGTAGTACTGAGAATCCAGCCAATAACTTCAGCAGAGTCTAAGCCTCCTAAGCCAAATATGTCTTGGTTACGTTTCAGATAAATAACGAGAACCTCCCAGTAAAACATGCATCATTTACCTGTTGATATGGGAAAATTGTAGCATAATAAATGGAACCAGGCTCTGTGACTACAAAGGCAGCTGATTCCAATCCTCAGCCCATGGATAAGACTAACCAAAAATAATTTACTGCCGGCAGTCAATGGGCCATGAAAGAGAGAAACACTTTAGTTGGACACTTAGTAATCAGCAGCTAAATGAACTGATATTAAGAAAAAACACAACTGTGCTTATTAGATCATAATGAAATTAATTATCGCAGTTTTTAAAGGATCCATCTGTCCTCTGCATCAGACGATTAGTTTTTATATCGAGAAGAGCAGCTCTCGGTCTTGCCCATAACCGAATGTTTGGTCAATTGAGCACTCAATGCAGTTCTGCAGCAGGCAGTGGATGGGGAAGCCATGCATATTAATCTGATTAGATGTGTCAGGATCTCAATCTCCGCTTGCCTTCATTTTAAAGTCATCTGACACTTTGGTCTTCGGAATCAGCTAATAGGAAATGTCAGCTTTTCCCTTACGCAGGAATAATTACATTAATTCAGCCCTGCTCGGGATGTGAGCGGTGTGTACTATAAGCTGGCAGGACTGCCTATTCAGCCTGCCACGGGCGGTGCTGCACGGAAGGGACGTGTTCTAGAAACTGGTCTGGCTGGTAAGTGACCAGGTATACCGCTCACATTAACCCATTAGTGTGCTATTCACCCAGTACGGAAAGTCAATGGTGGTCATGATGGAGCATTTCAGTCATTCCATGGCAGAATAAAGCATCTTTAATATCTTCACCTGGACTGGAAACTGTTCTCATTTTTCCTGAAGGCTCTTAAACATGGGGCATACAAGATATAATCATCACTTATTTACTGAAAAGTAAAGTGCAACAGCTAGGTCCAAGCGCTGGGAACCCCACGATCCCTACAACTGGGAACCTCCGCACTTATCCCACCTATAGGCGAAGTCACACTGTTAGCTATTGAAAATAAGTGCCATTTACTTCATGGTGAAAAGTAATTCATAGAAGAGTTGTGAAATCTACTTACACAGTTTGACGCCACCTGGTGTTCAAAGTCTATAGCAACATGCACGCCCACCTGATAGGCTAAAGGTGGGTGGACACACGTGCTCAGTCACTCTGGATATGCTTTCTTCTGAGGTCTAGCTGGTCAGTAATCAATCACTACTTGATTTACCTCCAAACCCCATGGTATTATGTAACCTCCAAAAGAATGTACTGCTATGTACAGATGTAGCCATGTTTAACTTCTCAAGCTACGCTCCTACTTGGTAGCTTGTCACAGAAGGTTACCCGTCTTAAGAGGATCAAGAAAATGTAACATTGCACAAGCCATTGACTGCGGGTTGGTATCAAATCACACATATTTTGCGCTGTGATATCCAAGTACTGGACTATCTGTGCTAGGGTAATCTTGGTTACATCTGTAGACAGCTGCTAGAGAAGGGAAGGGGACCTAATGAAAACTTACAGGGGGCTATACATATGGCTACCAGAGAGGGAAAGGAGACCGTGAACTGGGGGCTATACATTCAGCTACTATTGACTGGGAGAGATCTTACAGACTGGGAACTTACTGGGACTATATATGTATCTACCAGAGAGGGAAGAGGATTGAATGGGGACTAGATGTGTATCTACCAGAGGGGGAAGGAGTTTGACTGGAAACTTACTTGGGACTACATATGTATCTACCAGAGAGAAGAGGACTGTGAATGGGGACTAGATGTGTAGCTACCAGAGGGGGAAGAAGACTGACTAGAAACTTACTGGGGACTATATATGTATCTACCAGATAGGGAAGAGGACTGAACAGGGACTTACTGGGTACTATATAAGCAGCTACCAGAGGGGGGAATGGGGATACATATTTCCCAGTCAGTCTCCTTCCCCCTCTGGTTTATATAGCTGGCAGAGAGAGGAAAGAGACTGACTGGGAACTATATATGCAGCTACCTGAGATGAGAAGGAGACTGACTGTGAGCTACACATGCAGCTGCTAGAGAGAGGAAAGAGACTGACTAGGAATGTATTAAGGAATATATATGTGGCTACCAGAGAGGGGAAGGGTACTGACAGAGGCTTACTGAGGACTATACACTATATAATTTAATGATTCAAAGAAGCTTTATTGGCAGGACTAAATACACATTAGTTTTGCCAAAGCAAGTGTACAGAAGGGAATAGGGATAGGGACTGTAGGGATGTTGGGTAGGGGCTGTAGGAAAGGTGGATGGGGCAGATCCAGGATGAGGCTATAGAAGTCCATGGCATAGGGAAGGTGGATGGGGGGTTGGGGCATATCCAGGGTGGGGGCCATAGAAGTCCACGGCATATCATAGTTCTCTTTCTCGCAGTCTATGACATTCGCTCACATATTGCGCTGCTATCTCCACTGCTCTCGCTTCTTCCCCCAGCAGGATATATGTTTGCTCTTCCTCCTTCATGGTGGTGAAATCCGGGAAGAGATGTGAGAGTCTCTTGAAGTGAGTCTCCCTCACTGCTGAGTACTTGGAGCAGTGTAGCAGGAAGTGGGTCTCATCCTCCAGGGCCTCCTGGTCACAGTGTTGGCACAGTCTTTCCTCCCTGGGCTTGTAGCTCTGCCTGTGTCGGCCGGATTCGTTGGCCAGACTGTGGGCACTGAGTCTATACCGGCTCAGGATCTTGCGGTCTTTGGGTTCCGGGAGTTTCTCCAGGTATGGAGCCAGTCTGTAGTCTCTCTGTAGACTCTGGTACATGGTCAGTTTCTGTGAGCTGATGATGCCGTTCTTCCAGTCACTTACGTACCTCTCATGGCCTTCGTCTACCATCTTCCTGATTCCGGCTTTTGTCAGGTTGTTGTGATTGGTGTTCTGGTCAGGTTGGGTTTGGGTGAGCCGTTCTGAGGGTCCTGGTTTTTCTGTTTCCCCTACATGTGTCAGGGCTTTATGGTGATGGGAGTTTGGATTGCTCCTACGTAGGTGAGCCTGGAATGACACTGCCCTCTTTAGAACCATTAGGTGTAGAGGGAATCTGCCCAGCTCGGCCCGGCAAGCACTGTTGGAGGTGCTCCGATGAACTTGGAGAAGGTGCTTGCAGAATTCCAGGTGGAATATTTCTGTTGGGCTTGAATCCCACCTTGACCAGTCTGGGTAGGTGTGAGGACCCTAGACTTCGCTGCCATATAGGAGGATTGGGGCGATGATAGAGTCCAAGATTTTTAACCAGACCCTCACTGGAGGCTTCAGATGGTAGAGTTTATATGTAGCTGCCAGACAGGGGAAGGGGACTGATTTTGAACTATATATACAGCTGCCAGAGAGGGTAATTAGGGGAACTTACAGGGGATTATATAGCTGCTAGAGATGGAAAGGAGGACTGGTGGTGAAGAGGAACCACGGCGGGTTGAATACAAAGTGCATGAAAGGGATTTTGGGATTTCTAGGCAGAAAACGAAGAAGTGTTATGTAGCTTAAACCCAATAGCACAGTGATGCTGACGGGGACATATAGAAAGGAAAAGCAATCATTTTATCATTTTTCTGCTTCATTTTTACATACAGTTACATTCTTTTTGGAAGCCACACCATTTTCAGTATTCTTAGTCACGTCATTAATGAATACCTCTGTTCAATAAACCTGTGAATTATAACTGACTCATGAACATTTGGATCTTGCATTTTTATTTTATAAACGGAATTAGAAAGTCTGCAGCCTGACAGCTCTGGTGACAGAAAGCAACGGATATGACCCATCTACAAAATGCACGACATTACAGATGGGCAAACAAGCATACAGAAAGCACTGTAAGAACAGAATGAGCATCTCAGGATATCAGACTGATTGGCTGCCATGAATTATCACCCTGTAATTGTATTTAGATATGGTTGTGAATGGCACTCATGTATCTAGTGTTTCGTGGTGAAGTGTCCCTGGACTAAAAGTTCTGATTATTTTTACCCCTTACTTGGAAAAAGCAGCATCAGGTAAATGAGCTGATCTCACACTAAGCCCAATTTGGAACACTATTCAGAGATGACCTAAAAAGTGCAGAATAAACTGTGACACATCACGGGGTAAAGTAACCATAAAAGAAGTGTCCTATCCTCTCACACAAAACATGGAGCAGCTGGAAAAATGCGCAGAATAAGTGGAACCAAACAATGACTGAATGCTCCTTAGAAAACGGCTTGTCTGTACGGCCTCATTATAGGGCTCCGAGCTGTAACATTGAGAGAGAACCAATGCATTTTGCACTCCCATTCTCACAAAATGGCCTTGTTATTTGTATTTAAGAAAGGGCAGAACAAGTCAATTATATGCTCGCCAATATTTTTAGAAATGATTGTTTCTGGGTAAAATGGAGTCCACAAAGTCCCTGGCATGTACCTGCATTCCCAGTGAAATTTTCAAAATGTACTCACTGTGCATTAAATAAAGTATATTCTTCCTTTACTGCAAGACAAAGTAAAGTGAGAGATATATTCAGATTTCTCAAAGAGGCTTTTCAAAGATAAACTCTCCTTCTTGGGTCAGGCTATATGGAGAGACAAAGGAGTTTAGAAATAAAGGTGCACGAAATAAGATAAAGAACGGACTGGAATTTGGGTAACGGGTAAAATTGCAGGCACTAGTCTCAGGAGAGAGTCGGAAATGGTTTATAAAAACATAGTAATGGCTTTCAAATCTGAAATTTACTCAGCTGACATATTTGTTGCACTTTTAGGACATAACACTCAGTGATCCTATTATATAAGCGCTTAGTTCTAACTATAAACTAAAGAAAGCAAGTGCAGACGGAGGGGACTCCTGGATTCTGCCCGAGAGCATTGGGGGCCACAGACCTTCAGGCTAAACAGTGCTTTACATTTATATTGAGATAAAGATATTTTTTTGTTCTACAGATGCAATAACCACAAATTCCTCTACTCCCCATCGCAGTAAGCAATACAGTTCAGGCAGTCTCTTGCCATCACTATGGGAAGCTCACTGCAACATACAGTCACCACTGATCTTCTGTGAACAGGATAACTGCATATCAACTTTGTATTGAGAATAGTAATTAGCTTACTTGCAGAATAAAAAAGACAATCTCACAAACTACCACAAAGGAAAAGTAGCTACAATTTAAGTCAATGTCCGACTCTTTAATGAGCCTTGCAACATGACCAGGAATAAATTACAACCTAGAAACTCATGTACAGAGGAACCTGCTTCAGGGTCCATATACTTCATAGAGAAAAAAGTCTGGCCGGCTGAGCACGACGCCCTTAAGGCAATATAAGGGAAAGTAGAGGTTCTCTTTAAAGAGGATCCTTCATTATTTTCATCATGTTCTCGCAATGACTGAGCTGACCGCAAGAACTGCCACGCGTGTGACCGTCGGCGTTATCTCTGGTCACTAGGCAAATTCTCATGGTCAGCTGACCGAGAGGACTGCAGTGCAAGTGACCGTCGGAGACTGAGTTATCTTCGGTGGTCATCTATAAGCTCTGTTGTGTCTGGATGTCAGGCTGACCCAGGCATCCAGATGTAGCAGATCTGGACTCGTCGTGGGACACTCGTTATTTAGGACTACGTAGGACAGCAAGTATTTGTGTTGATTAATTTTTTATTTTTTTTTCCAGGAGATCGAGGGCGTCACATGGATTAGGTGTATAATAAAAAGGGAAAACTGTGCTGTGTTTTATTTCCATAAAATACTTTATTCTGGCTGTGTCTTTATTTATCATACAACTATAGGGGCGGTCCGGTCGGTTGGGTGTTGCAGGTCCGGGTCGGGCGAACCATCCTCTTGCGCCGCCACTCTCCTGCTTGCTTCCTTGCTCCCAGCATCAAACTTCTGAGCAGGCATACTTCTCTGCTCTCTTGAAGGCAGAGCAAAGTACTGCAGTCCGCAGGCACTGGGAAAGGTCAGAGTCCCAGCGCTTGCACACTGCAGTACTTTGCTCTGCCCTCAACAGGGCAGGGAAGTACGCCTGTGCAGAAGTGCGATGACGGGAGCGATGAAGCAAGCAGGACGACGGCATCACAAGAAGATGGGAGGCGCTGGACCCGGACCTGCAACACCCATTGGACCGGACCAATCCCCCCCAGGTGAGTATAAAAGTTGCAGATAGGACCGGAGGCTTATCTACAGCATTATAGAATGCTGTAGATAAGACCTGAAAAGGCAGCGGCTGCATCTTATAGCGGTCAAAACAAATGACAGGTGCACTTTAACATACTTTAACTGGTGAAGTCTTTTTAAAAAAAAACAAAAAAAAAAAACAGTTGAAACAGTTGCATATGTAGTCTTACAGGCGATGCTCCACGGGAGAAAAGTATGCAGAACAAGAGAGAGTATATAGCAAAGTACCACCTAAAAGAGATGGTTACCGTATATGTCAAATCCAACCCTCCAACAAGACTAGGAATATATGCCTATATGCCACTCTGCTCTACACTAAAGAGGGCCAAACACTTCAAAATAAGCTGCCTGTGGATGCGTTTCTGACTTGGTATTGAATTCTGATAATGATGAACAGCTCGTTAAAGGGTTGGATTTGACTTACAGAGTAGCCACGTCTACTGGGTTGCATTTTGCAAAATAGTCTCTTTTGCGCAAAAAGAGAACTAATTTGCATACCTTTCTACAAGGGAGCATTGGCTTTAAGACGACTTACTCAGCAGATCTTTTTAAGGAGGATTAATATACACATTGATGCAGAGTTCACACTAATGCGACGATCCAAGGATACTTTGTGACAGAAGTATCAAATATGATTGGAACATTTCCTGAACATTTAAACTGGACCAAGCCAGAAAGACCCCATGTATTGCAGTTACAAAATGTTACCCATTATAATTACATTCTCAAAAAGTGCCTTCACTTTACATCTGAAATGTAATTTACATGTCAGCATTCAAAATGATAGACTGCGCTTTTCATCTTCCTGAGCAGAACCCATGCCACTGTTCATAGTGATCTGTCTGCTTCCGCAATATAAGGTTTGGTCAGTACACCTCTGCAACCTTACACAATGAGGGTCTGTTCTTTGAAAACCATTTTCTGCCAATTAAAACGTTTTACATAAAATTTTGTGGAAAAACTGTTCTCAACTATTTATAGGAACCAAATGCTAAAAATTGCATTTTAAGTAGAAATCCAATAGTTTAATAAAACAGCACACCAGGGAGGAAAGGGGACAAATCTAATAAAAGCAAATGAGTAAATCCGATTATATAGGAAGCAATAACACCATCCCACCTTGTTTATGACTGTATCTCAGTACATTCCTTCCCAAATGTCTTCAACAGCAAGTTAATATTTTCAGATTTGCCGTAATGAATTGCTCAGTGCAGTTTCTGATCCAGGCACGCTTGTCCTGGAGGGTCTACATCAAGATGAGTACCTAATTAAATATTCTTCAACAGCCTTTAAAAGACAATTCAAAGCCTGTAACAACATTGACAATCATTGCCTTACTTTATGGATGGCAAATGTAAACTAGATTAAAGTGAAATCTGATAAATGACTTGGCCTCCAGCAAAAGAGGTTACAGCATCTTCAAACGGGTAAGACATGGAAGAATAAAAGAGATTAGCGAGGAAAGTCAGAGATGGGAAATTAACTCCAAATTTGACAAAAACTGAATTTGCACTGCATGATTATTGTGAAGAAGCAATACTAGGAACACTCGTGTTTATGATAATTCTGCAGTGAAAACAGGCTGAAAATTACCGAATGAGTGAACAAAACATTTGATCGTCAGGTGAAATAATCTTTTAGTTTGTAGAAAAGATTATTGTTCTTGGCTGTGCACCGTCCTGTGTAAACAGTCCCTGCACTACTGAGCACACTAGCAGCCTTTGCGCACTGAATGATTTATTATAGACCGTTCAGTGCCGATCTGAAGCGTGGTCTGCCTGTGTAAATAGGTAATCAGCGACCGCCAATCGGCAAACAAGTACCTGATCAATGGTTGTTTAAAGAAACACTCCCACCAAAATAGTCATCATATTATATGGCACTGTACATTTGCAATCAGGGCTGTGGAGTCAATGAGTCAATAAGCCAAACCTCCGACTCCCACTCCCTCATGCATAGCTTATGTTTAAGTGATATATTTAGTGAAGTAAAATGGTAACATAAGACTTCTCATCACCATTATGATACAATAATCAAGCTATTTAGATAGAACATAAAATATATTTATTGGAACACATTTCTGAGATGAGTGCAGGCATTCTCTCCCAGTGCCTTTTTCCTCTGATCGGTAGAGGTGGAGCTTCACTACTGAGCATGTGCATAAAGTGCAGCACAGATTCATCTAAACTAACAGCCACAATCCTTAGATCAGGAACAGAACAGACATTTATAGAACATTTCATAACTTTCTCAAATTCCTATGAAAAAATATTCAGCACTGAACTACTGAATCCTATGTATTATATATTTTAGGAGTAGGTTCATTTTATACCGACTCCAGTAAAATGTACACCAAGTCCAACTCAACGACTCAGATTCCAAAGCATTGCTTCCAACTGCTCATTTTGCCTTTCAATCCAGTTAATTCTTCTCTTTTACATTAGGTCTATGACATCACGTGATTAAAAACTGACAAACTAATTCCTTTTTAGCTCTATATAGAAACAGGAAGTCGGTTTTCTCTGTATGACTCATCAGCCACTGCATAGGTCCCTGGCAGGGGGAGGAGCGGAGCAGGCGAGTCAGGGGTTTAAGAGGGGAATGATAAATGCAGGGGACAAAATACTTCCTGTTTCTACAAAGAGCATGTGGCTGTCAGAGACTTGCATTGAAAAGTGACCTCCAGCTCTCTCCAGCAACCCTGGAAAGATCTGTCATGAATTCTGGATACTGACCGGAGTGGCGCGAATAACAGCAGAAGACGGTGGATGGTGAGTATAAAACTAAGTGCAGGGGCCTTATATTAGTACCATCACTCAAGCGCTGTAATAAAAAAAAAACACACTGAAGTGGTGCTTTAAAAAGTAAAACGTATCTGTTTATTTAGGCATTGAAAAGTTATACATTTTTGTAAAGTAGTTCATTACCTTACTTTACTTCTAACTTTCCAAAATACTGCGCTGTATTACCATGTCACATGGTCACTTCATGCTCCTTTAGAAACTGCTTATAACTGCTGCTCAGACAAGATCTTTACTCTATTGACAATCAGACTAGGGAAATTCATAGCATTTCAGGCTAATTCCTCTCTTTGGGCTCATTCCGACTTGTGATGAAGTCAGACGAGTGTAATGTAAAAATCGTATTGCATTCAGACCAATGTTATACTATCATTGCGTGTTTATCTGCAATTTTTTTTCCAGCTTGGATCAGATCACGATTGGACTGGAAAGAAATCGCAGCATGCTGCGATTATAATCGGAAATTTGATCGCATCCCCGCAATAGAAATCAATGGGTGCAAGAAAAAAAATCTTTACACACCGATCTAATTTGAAAAGCCGGCAATTCATCTGCCGCGTACAGTAAAATCACAGCTTTATAGGTTACAACAGAATAGGTATATATACATAGAATAGATAGATATATAAATGTCAGTGACACACAAATATATTTATATATATTAGATACAGTTGTGCTCAAAAGTTTACATACATTGGCATAAATTTTGCTTTCTTTGCCTTTTTCCAAAGAATATGAATGATAACACCTAAACTTTTTCTCCACTCATGGTTAGTGGTTGGGTGAAGCCATTTATTGTCAAACTTCTGTGTTTTCCATTTTTAAATTATAATGACAACCCAAAACATCCAAATGACCCTGATCAAAAGTTTACATACCCTGGTGATTTTATGCACAGAAGTTGACACAAATGGGTTTGAATGGCTACTAAAGGTATCAACCTCACCTGTGACCTGTTTGCTTGTATTGTCCGGGATCCAGACAGACTCTTGCATCTTTCATCCAGCCACTGACATTTCTGGATTGTGAGTCAAGGGGAAGCAAAAGAATTGTCAACGGATCTACGGGAAAAGGTAGTTGAACTGTATAAAACAGAAAAGGGATATAAAGAGATATCCAAGGAATTGATAATGCCAGTCAGCAGCGTTCAAACTGTGATTAACAAATGGAAATTCAGGGGCTCTGTAAAAACAAAACCACAGCCAGGTAGACCAACAAACATTTTGTCCACAACTGCCAGGAAAATTGTTTGGGATGCAAAGAAAAACCCACAAATAACATCAGCTGAAATACTGGACTCTCTGAAAACTAGCGGTGTGGCTGTTTCAAGATGCACAATAAGGAGGCACTTGAAGAAAAATTAGCTGCATGGTTGAGTCACCAGAAGAAAGCCATTACTGCGCAAATGTCACAAAATATCTCACCTAAAATACTAAATACAGCACAGAGACAAGCCTCAAAACTTCTGGAGTGATGAGACCAAAATTGAACTTTTTGGCCACAACCACACACATTACATATGGAGAAAGGTCAAAAAGGCCTATGATGAAAGGAACACCATTCCTACTGTAAAGCACGGAGGTGGATCACTGATGTTTTGGGGTGTGTGAGCTACAAAGGCACAGGAATCTTGGTCAAAGGTGAAGGAAAAATGAATGCAGCACGTTATCAGCAAATACTGGAGGCAAATTTGCAATCATCAGCCCGGAAGCTGCGCATGTGTTCCAACATGACAGTGATCCAAAACAATCCTATAAAGAGAGCACGGCACTCAGGAATAGTTTGGTTGTTGGTGCTCAAGTCGGGTATCCAACCCATCAATCAAAAATGACAAAAATCTTGGCACTCAATATGTGAAATATTCAGACATCTCTCTCTCCTTTGAATTTTTGATGAAGTTGGAACATATATTTTTGTCATGTCTTTTGTTAGTATGTATTTCTGTGATGATGCGGACAGCAATTAACGCCTTGTTTTTGTTCTTTTTTTGTATGTATATTTCAGTAAACGAGATTCTTCTGATGAAGGTCCTATGCTGGACCGAAAACGTTTAAACCTTTCTGTCTGGATGCACAAAATAAAAGTGTCTGAATATTTCACATATTGAGTGCCAAGATTTTTGTCATTAGTGATCCAAAACAAGTCGACCTGTAGCTTGCTACAGCAGAACAAAGTGAAGGTTCTGGAGTGGCCATCTCAGTCTCCTGACCTCAATATCATTGAGCCACTCTGCTAAGATCTCAAGTTAATGTTAGACAGCCCAGGAATTTACAGGCACTGGAGGCTTTTTGCCAAGAAAAGTGGGTAGCTTTACCATCTGAGAAAAATAAGAATCTCATCCACAACTACTACAAAAGAGTTCAAGCTGTCATTGATGTTAGAAAGGGCAATAAACGGTATGAAGAAATGGAGTATGTAAACTTTTGATCAGGTTCATTTGGATGTTTTGGGTTGTCATTATGATTTAAAAATAGAAAACACAGTTGTTTGACAATAAATGGCTTCACCCAACCACTAGCCATGAGTGGAGAAAAAGGTTTGGTGTTATCATTCATATTCTCCTGAAAAAAGGCCAAGAAAGGAAAAATTCTGCAGGGGTATAGATAGAAGAAAAAACGGTAATTCAGCAGCCACGTACAGAAAAATACAACAGGAGCCGAAAGGATAGAATAGATGGATTACATACAGTAAATACACATAAAATAGATAGATATATAGATGTCTGTGACATATACAATTAGTTGAGTGCGTGTACAGCTTACTGTACATGTTTTTAATTATTAAAAGATTATTTTTATTGAAAAAAATGGTGTGGACGCGCATGTAATTTTTTTAACCAACAGAGGGAAAGCCGACGGCTGGTGGCAGATGTTTATAGTCTGGGAAGAGGGTCATCTTGGAGGAGGAAATTTTGTTTTTTTACTCTAGCAACATTGCGCCGCCAGCGCCTGTGCAATAGCAGCTATCGGATCACCTCTATATACACTGATAGCTGCTACTGCGAAGGTGCTAGGTATACTAACAGATCACAGACTGAATATGAGTCAACAGTGTGATGCAGCAGCAAAAAAGGCAAATGCAATTCTAGGATGTATTAACAGAAGCATACAGTCTAGATCACGTGAAGCCATTATTTCCCTCTACTCCTCTTTGGTCAGACCTCATCTGGAATATTGAGTCCAGTTTTGGGCACCACATTTTAAAAAAGACATCAACAAACTGGAGCAAGTTCAGAAAAAAGCGACCAGAATGGTGACCGGTCTGCAAACCCTGTCTTATGAGGAAAGGTTGCAGGATTTGGGAATGTTTAGTTTGCAGAAGAGAAGACTGAGAGGAGACTTAATAGCTGTCTACAAATATGTAAAGGGCTGTCACATTGTAGAAGGATCATCTTTATTCTCATTTGCACAAGGAAAGACTAGAAGCAATGGGATGAAACTGAATGGGAGGAGACACAGATTAGATATTAGAAAAAACTTTTTGACAGTTAGAGTGATCAATGAGTGGAACAGGCTGCCACGAGAAGTGGTGAGTTCTCCTTCAATGGAAGTCTTCAAACAGAGGCTGTACAGACATTTGACTGGGATGATTTAGCGAATCCTGCTTTGAGCAGGGGGTTGGACTAGATGGCCCAGGAGGTCCCTTCCAACTCTACAATTCTATGAGACCGGCGCAATTTTAAAATTTATGTTTTTTACACTCCTCAGGAAAACCTCAAGCACATTTATTAACTACACATGCAATTATGCTGCAGTGCAGGTGCCAAGGCTGGCATCTGCCTGCAGGTTTTTTTTTTTCATTTGCAGTATGTACACATATTCATTATGTAATTTAGGGGGCAGGTCAGTGAGTAAACCTTTGGAGGGATTTGAAAATCTGTGTTGACCAGCGACAGGCCCAAAACATCACTGCTCTAGAGGAGATCTGCATGGAGGAATGGGCCAACATACCAACAACAGTGTGTGCCAACCTTGTGAAGACTTAAAGAAAACTTTTGACCTCTGTCATTGCCAACAAAGGATATAAAACAAAATATTGAGATGAACTTTATTTAATGACAAAATCCTTATTTTCCACCATAATTTGCAAGATAAATTTTACCAAATCAGACAAGGTGATTTTCTGGATTTGTTTTCTCATTTTGACTCTAAATCTACCTATGATGTCAATTACAGGCCTCTCTCACCTTTTTAAGTGGGAGAATTTGCACAATTGGTGGCTGACTAAATACTTTTTCCCCCCACTGTATATTTTTAGGTCAGTTAGAGTTCCTGCGATTTGAGGAAAATTTATTAATCTGATTCTTTTAAAAATTTGTCTGAATCTGGCAAATTCCAATTTCCAACTCATCTTTATTTGCTACAGAATTTAAATGTCCTCCAGAAATTATCAGACTGATGAGTGACATTGTTGGCGGTATTTTTGGAGCAACTTTGCAGTTTCAAATGCATAAAGGAGAACAAATTGCATGTCAAGGGCAAGAAACAAACAGGAGGAGGCCCCTGTCCCAGAACAGAATATAGGTCACCTGCTCTCCGATATCTCATTATATAGCACCTTTTTATGTATATAAAAAAATTGCTTATCCTAAGTCATATTCCAAGACTCGTTAAAGGGTCGATAGTGACTTGTAGGATTGCTACTTCCAACAGATGGCGCTATAGAGTTCAAGTCCTCATTCTCTCTGAAGAGGCAATTTGCATATAAAAATTTCCTAATAATTGTGAACCACAAATGGTAATAGATCAGTGCCTACCATGCCATCTAATAGTCAGAAACTAATGTAAATGTGGCAGAGGCCCCCTACCCTATTAGCTCTTTCTAGGGGTACAGTATGCCCGCTCCTGTATGTGTCTCGGTACGTTCCTATACACGTTTTCGTTGCACATTTACACTATGGTTACACTACCATAGCTGCAAACTCAAACATTCTACTTAATCAAAAGAGACAAAGCCAAATGAACACAATATAAAATGGTCGAAACGATACAATAAATGTGTAAGTTCTTTAATATTCAATGCACTGAACTGCGAAAGTCACCACGCTTCATTTATGCTTCAGAAGCCATACTCAGTATTATTGTTAACATTTTTGTACAATGTACAGTTGAAAAAAGTCCAGAGCAGGAATGTCTTAACTTTAAAATAATACTGTCAATGGTCTATGTAACGTAGATATCTAGTGACACCCTTCCCTTGTACCCGGAACGTCTTTCTACACCTCAGTCAGCAGGTAGATGGCACTTGGACAACCGTATTCAAAGCTACATCACATCAGTGATGCCTTGGTTGTAACAATGAAGCAAAGGTAATGTACTGAAGACACAAAGGCTGGAAATTGCAAGAGTTTGATAAAGCATATGAATTGACATTCACACTGGATTCATACATGACAGCGTCTCAGTCAAGCATATGATCTGTGAACATTAGGCCCTTGTAGGAATATGGCGAGAACTCCATGTCTTTACATCTACTGAATACCATGAAACGTGAAAACCCCCTTGATAGGAGAGTGAATAGGAGATAAACTTGGATAAAGTCAAAATCTATCAGTAAAAGATGAAGAAAATTCAGATGTCTGACAAGCAATAGTTAACACTAATAAATCCAAATTAATAATCTGTAATTTGGTTTTTGGGCAGGGAGGAAAAATCAATAAGAAAGTTTCTATTTTGTGGAAATATGGGCTCTTATGGCACAAGAAAAGCATAATGATACCCTTATGCAATATGCCAGCTATAGTGCACACAGTGAAGGATGCTTCAAAGGAGTCCGTTACACCCAAAACTCCAACTAAATTACAGATATATGTCAGACTTCTCTATAGGAATCATGCCTGCCCTATAGATTATATTGCTTTCGCTGTCCAGAAAAAATTATATGTTCAACATGAAAATCAGGGCTTTTCGATGCACCCTTGCCAAGGCCTCTGAAGCATCCCCTCCTTAGCTTGATTGACAGTGCTTGTCCACCCAGAGTGAGTGCTCCTTAACTGAATCACATGTGCACAGAGACTCCTGGATCTCAGCAGTGCATTCACAGTGTTAGCGCGTGCACAGTGTTAATGCGTGCACGCTCTCCTTCCTCGCCCCTGACTACAGCAGCCACTCACTACACTGACTGGTATCACTCTGGAGCAAAGAAGTAGAACTTGCACGCACTTAATGCTCCTTTACATTTAGTGATGCACTAGCGATCCCGACCATGATACGACCCGGTCAGGATCGCTGGTGCATCGCTAAATGGTCGCTAGTGAGCTGCCACACAGGCAAATCTCACCAGCGATGTAGCGATGCTCGGCGGTCGTACTTACCTTTCAGACGAAGCGATGACTGCCGTCTTCCGCCCGCGTACATGGCTCGCTCGTCGGCGCCAGCAGGAAGCCATCGACGAGAAATGGACGTGGACAATCTCGCGAAATCAGCGATAGCCAGCGGGGGAGCCGGTCGGAAGTATCACATGTAGCGATATCGCTAGCGATATCACTGCTGCGTCACAAAATCGGTGACGCTTTAGCGATATCGCTATGTGTAAGCCCCCTTAAGGGTACTGTTACACATAACGATGTCTCAGCGATCCCACCAACGATCCGATGTGGATGGGATCGCTGGGACATTGTTAGCTGATGGCTGGTGAGCTGTCACAGACAGCCCCTCCAGCAATCAGGACAAGCGAGCACGCTGGTTACCAATAGCACGCTGGTTACCAACGTAAACATCGGGTTTCTAAGGGCCGCAGGGCCCTTAGAAACCTGATGTTTACCGTAGATACCAGCGTGCACTGCAGGCAGGGCGGGAGGTGGAGGCAGAGAGGCGCAGACAGACCGGCGTAGCTCTGCTATCTGCTACTCTGGTCTGACAGACTGGAGTAGCAGATAGCAGAGCTACTCCGGTCTGTGCGCCGCTCTGCCTCCACCTCCCGCCCTGCCTGCAGTGCACGCTGGTATCTAGGGTAAACATCGGGTTTCTAAGGGCCCCGCGGCCCTTAGAAACCCGATGTTTACGTTGGTAACCAACGTGCAGCGTCGCTCATCGCTGGCTCACGCTGCCACACGCAGCGATGCACGCTGGCCAGCCGGAGACCAGCGATGAAAAAACGGGCCAGGACGATCCAGCACGATCAGCGATAACCCGTGGGGGGGCAGATCGCTGCTGGATGTCACACACAGCGTTCTCGCTGGAGAGATCGCTGATGTGTCACAAAATCAGCGATCTCACCAGCGAGATCGCTGTGTGTAACGGGCCCTTAACACTGTGTGCACCCCATGGGGTACCAAAGGTGTCCGCTCATATGCCAGATTCAGTTAAGGTAGTGCTAGCTTAGGACAAGAGAGTGCTGTAAATCAAGGCAAGGAGCAGTGCATATGCTAATTGTGAACAGTGAGAGTGTGCCAAGGAGCATGGATTTACATATTAACAAACCTAGACAGCAAAAGCAGAATCATTTATAGTACAGGCACAATTATTAAGGTCCTAAGTTCCTTATATGACAGTACCAGAAATGTAATTGAAATTTGGGGGATTGACAGACTTCCTTTAATAATGTTGAAAGCCAATTTCTATATGCTGTAAGTTGCTAACCCCGCAAACGTAATTTTGATTGTAGTGCCTAGTGTCAGTAGTATATCAGCCAAGAAGTCAAGTGCCAGTAATATGGTTTATAGCGTGAAGTGATATTTAGTAATGATGACAATCATATTTACTGCATGGAGATCCAGTAGTCTCTGTCGCTGATATAGCAGCCGAGCTCAACAGTTGACCCAGTCTAGAAGTCTCAGAAGCCACTGAGCTGTGATACCCAGTGTCGGACTGGGGTGCCAAGGGCCCATCGGTAACCAACTCCAGGGCCCCACTTCTGAGCTCCATGCAAATGTGACATTATCTTCAAATCACAAATTCACATCACAATGAACTGGGTAGATTGATAAATGAATAAGATGCCGCCTTTGTCTGTACATGGTGATTCAAGAATATTGTGCCAAGTACTGCTCATATAGTAGGGTAACGGCCACTCCTGCACTGTGGCCCACCAAAGGATTCTCCTGTGGGCCAGTCCAAGCCTGGGTATACCCTCCCAGAGAAGACTCTGAAGAAATGCCCAGTTGCACTACAAGCAGACATTTCACATACTGCACTCCAAAAGCAACAAATGTGAATACCTCTGCAATAAAACAATGCAGTTGAAAATGAAAAGGAGCTGTTCAATTAGGAGCGCTCAGGGAGTCTTGAAATGTATTTTACACAATTTTTTGAGCAAGCAGCAGTTCCTCTGTAAGTGCTGTCCCACCCCTCACATCATTGGTAAAGCGACCAAAAATAGAAAAGCCATATGCATGAAACCCCAAGATTCTAAATACCTTAGAGGAGAGAATGAGAGACCAGAGCCCCCGACTCCACCTCAATCCATAACTTAAGCAGAAGCTGACAAACACAGCACTACGGCACTGCTTAAGCTCCATCCCATAACTTTTCATTGTGGTCATGCAGTGACGACGAATGGTGGGCATGGCATCCTTCATCTGGTGATCACTGGGTTCCCCAGTAAACCTATATTTATATACTCATCTTAATAAAAAGTCTCCTAATCCCTGAATACCACATAGCTACTCCAACCATGTCATCACAGGACCTGAATGAGCGAAGGCTGGTGTCAGTAGAAAACACCTTTTATTCTGGTACCCAACACCTCATTTCTGAAATGTCCTATATATATAAGAAGTAATTCATATGAAGCGGTGGCGTTGATAACTGGGGGTAGCAGCGCAATCATCAGCAATACGGCGTGCTGTTACATCAAAGCTGCGAGGCTCACATACCAGGGTAAAAAGCCAAAGTGGCTGTGAAATAAAGCTAAACCTACAGACTGCCTGCATTATTGCCAGTGGAACGACCAGTTGTGTGACATTTACATCAGCATCTCGGATGGCATTGGCACTCTCTAACTAATTCGGTGGTTTTCCTGAAGCAGCAGGCGAGATGGACGCTTCCTGAACTCTAAGCGGCACATTCCCAAGTCTGAGCTTTATACAGATCTAGCGCGGCACAGCTCTTATACCGGACACTTTGGTTTCTGGTCCCAATTTATCAAGCATGTCATCTTCCATTAAATATCACCAGATGTCACACAGAATTGGAAAGCAGCAATAAGATCCAACAAGGGCAAAATCAATTTAACTTCTCCCAGGTACCAATTTATTTTTGTTTTGTACGTGCCCATGCTATCACGTCAGCTTACTTGTGAGATGAAGTGAATATGGCATGGAAGCTTGGCAATGCCCTGACCGGACAGCAGAATGTCTGACTACCAGAATTACTGGCTACTCCCTATATGATAGGAACATTATCCAAACATTACAGATTTCTAATACAAATATTTAAGACAATAGTTAATAAACAGTGTCCAGCAGAGTTACCACATTGAAATTGGTTTCTAACGAAGGGAACACAAAAATGCCAGAAAGTAAAGCATGGGTTTATATTTACAGTGGTTTACAGTTAACAATTGATTTTGGTGCAGTTATATGAGATCCAAGACCAAGATGGCCACAGTGTAACCTGGAAGACAAATCACAACTCCTGACCCTCTAACCCCACAACAAAGAAATGTCACCGTGGAAAGCATAGTGGGTGACACCTCAGCGCAGGCACTTTGTCGCCCTAGCCTGGGCAGAAAGCAAGCGGCGTATAACAGTAATAAAGTAACGCCCCCTGAGTATACCCACTTTTTGTAAACTAAGTAATCACTTTCCAGAACATGTGCATGTGAATCCTGCAGCCAATCACTTGCCTCTGTAGTCATGTACCAATCTTGTTACCATCACCATTGTGCGCGGTGTTTTCTGTATTGGCGACATGCCGCTCTGGCTGTAATAGGAGAAAATTAGGCGGGAATGTTGAGGGAAGCAACCGGAGCAATCTATACAGTGAAGAGAATAGGCAGGGATTGTTAAGGCAAATTTGACTCTTTTTTTTTACACTTTGATGGATGGTTTAAAAAAAAAAAAATTCTGCAGCCTAAACAGGAATTGTACAGAAAGCCTGGACAACTCCTTTAAGGGGATAGTGTCAGCAGGACTGTGCACAGTAAGCTACAGACAGTGTCAGGTCGGCGCTATTATACTGATTACAATGATACCTTGGTTGATGAAATCCATCTTGTGGTTGTTTCTTTATCTTCACTTTTGAGTTAATGATATGCCCGTGCCCCGGGGCGGCCTGTGGGGGGGTCTTCAGGTGGTGGACTGATTAGATATTCATAATGCAGACTGCTGACAGGTCTCTGATCCCTCACTGACCTTGCCCCCTATTTTACATACTGAATATTATATATATCTTGGGGGAAAAATATTCTCTTTCAGCATGGTCGCATATGTAATATGTATATTATTCATTGGTTTGAGGTTATCCTGAAATTCATAAAAAAAAAAAAGTTTGAAAATGGCACTGGCAGCGCTTGCGCAGTAGTGGTTATCAGTGTTCCAATAGCTGCTACTGCGCAGGCAGCACCGTCGTTGTAGAAAAAAAAAATTCCTCCTCCAACATGGCGCCGCTTGTGCAGTAGCAGCAACACAACACAGCAGCATCTGAGCTAGAATGAATTGCAATGATAATGTAAGGTGGAGAGCGTTTAACCCCTTCTAAAAGTGTAGTTCCCAGTGCACAGATGTTGGCGTCGGCATCTATAGTACAGGGATGCTGATACATAGATTTCTATACATGTACCGAATATGAACCAAAACTCTAGTGGTTGGCCATTCCAATAACACTGGCGTCTCCACGGTCTATAGCATGCTGAAATCAAATAGAAACCCAAATAGCTCAGCATCTAGGAGCCCTTGTGCAGCTTTTATGCATTCACAGTAAATTTGTATATATACGATTATGCTATTTCCAGTTATATACTGCTATAGCGCTGGTCTACAAACCTTGGAAGCCAACCAAGCGGACCCCGGCAGTTTTCTACACTTTATTGTCTAATTATTTCATTGAACGTCTGGCAGCTTAAGCACATTGTATTTAATTGACTGATACCCTGTTACCAGTGTGTTATGGAGTACGGCTAGTTTATGTGTGATCGTATTTTTGGTCTGCGGACTTCAGAAGCCTACCAACCCGACCTCAGCAGCCATTAGCACAAATCTCGCCTTTATGCATATCAGGTAGAGTCTTTCTGTGTCTATCATCTTTACTACCCCAGGGTTTTATGAACTATTGAATGGCTTTTTATTTGTAAAATTCGTTTGCAGTGAAACCGTACAAGCAAATTATAGAGAGCTCTAAAGTACATCATGCTTCTACATTGGGAAGATATTTTAGACCTGTTATTACAGGAGAAAGTCATACAAATCTAGGAGCCAGTGTGTCAGCGCTCACAGCTGTGGGGTATCCTTATATACGGTAGCTTGCGAAAGTATTCACCCCCTTGGCTTTTTACCTATTTTGCTAGTGCCCAGCAGGTGATGAAGTTCAAAACATCTTTACTTGAGTTGAAACGTTACATCCTGTGTATGGAAGAATAAAGATGTTCTGAACTTCATCACCTGCTTTATGCGGTCTACTATTTTCCTATCCATCACTATTATAAGATTGGTGTGGGTACCATACCCAGCACTCCCACTGATCAGCTGATATCTTCTCCGGCAGTGGATATAGGAAATATATGGAGCAGAACGCCACAGCTCTGAGCATCGTTTAGTAGTAATTAGTGTTGAGCGCGTATACTCGTTGCTCAGGTTTTCCCGAGCATGCTCGGGTGTCCTCCGAGTATTTTGGCGTGCTCGGAGATTTAGTTTTCGTCTTCTAATCTGCATGATTTGCGACTTGTAGAAAGGCTGAATACATGTGAGAATTCCCTAACAAACAGACATTCCACACATGTATTCAAGCTGTCTAGCAGTCATAGCTAAAAACTAAATCTCCGAGCATGGCAAAATACTCGGAGACCATCCAAGCATGCTCGGAAAAAAACCTGAGCAACGAGTATACTCGCTCATCACTAGTAGTAATGCTTTCCTGAGTGCTATGCCCATTTGGCTTGGTTCAAGATTGCCCAGCTTCTCTCAGAGAGTTGAGAACAAGGAATATTCAGAAGTTACGATGGTGGCATTGTATTACAGGACCAATTCAATACCTATATGCTTTATAGTATGGTTGATTGGTTGCTGTTAAGCCTCCAAAGTTAAGGTCCTAGGTGTAACCCAATGTATAAAACAATGCCACACCATGTGTCTGATAAAGGGGTTCCTTTATACCATGAAATGCATTGTACGGTTGAGACCATTAAAAATTCATTAGGTTTTGAAGAAGTGCTGACTTCATTGATGGTGATCATTTTCCCAAGTACAGAGGGATTGCGACAGGCCTGCATTTTTCCTACCTCTGTCTTATTCTTCCATGGGATGCAGATTTCATGGCAGAATTTAGGGTTGAGCAATAAATGATAACTACTAATAAGTGCTTTGTACTGTTTTGGGAGTTGAGAACTGAAATCTACTTCCTGTCTAAGACGAGATTCAATCTGGTTCTCCACCATACTTTAAACAGCGGAAAAGGTGAGCTATAGTTTAAAGAAAAATAAATACGGTAAATCAAATTTTGTAACAGCAATTGTGGCGCCCCTGAGGGTTCAGTTACCCACTACCAAGGTAAGGTGGTGGCACCTGACCACACTCTGACACCTGCATCCCACACACACTTAGAACAGCAGGGCACCCTATATGACCCCTGCTTGGTTCATGAAGGGTGTTGGGAGGTGGGTGGAGCTTAGGTTTAGAGCAGGAGAACTGTAGGAAGTTAGGACAGTTCCCCTTAGGGGGAGGAAGTGAGAGGACGTGTCTGCAGCAGCTCCTAGTCAGGAGGTGCTGCTGGACAGAGTAGCTTTGGAAGGAAGTTCCCTGAATGGGAAAGGGGTTCTCCCAGAGGCATGGGTGTACAGGGCTCCCCGTGGGGCTCGTTCCATGCTGACAGACGTCAGGTGGGGGAGAATCCTGCTCGCAAAAGGGTCTCAGCCCCTAGCTTAGTGGAGTGGACAACACAACTTAACTAGTAAGGTGACAGCTGTGGCAACTTTAGGGGCCATTGCCAACAACCACAGTTATCTTCTCCGGAAAGGCAGCCAGAAGGAATTAAGGAAACAGTGGGTCTCATTATCCGACAGGGTTCACGGCAGCTGGCTTGGGACACTGACTGTGAGGTGCTGGAAGGGAAGGCAAGTGGAAAGCAGCACTGTGGAGAAGGCTAGGGAAGGCACATATTGAAGGGAGTGCTGGAAAGGTGTACATCATCTGCTTGGGAGTTGACTGGGCCCCTCACCTGGAGGACACGGCACGAAAGCGGGCGTCTGTGTGCGCCACAACTGTGAGTAAAGCTTTGGAACTGCATCCCACTGTGTCCATTGAATTCTTGCCTCAACACTCACTCAGCACTGCTACATCTACCATCAGCAACCATTTCATCTTTCATCAACCACAACTGCCCTGGGACAACAGCTCTGCCTGTGGAGAGCTATTCCAACACTGCTGCATCACACCATCATTCCCAGAGGATCTGCACTGCAGCGCTGGTCGCTTCTGACCAGAAACCACAGGTGGCGTCACAAACACTTAATACAAAAAAACTCTTTATTTCTCATTCCCTAGTAAATACACCCCCTTTTATTGGACGCCCAGGGCCACGGACCGGGTCACCGCCGCTGTGACACTGCCCCTTTACGAAGCGGCCCGGTACAGAGTACCCCACTGCCCTGGCGGGCGCTCCACAATTATAACATCAATTGTTTTTCCCAAGTAACTAAATCACTATGAAAAAAAATTAAGTGCCATTTGCCACACATACACTGAGGCAATGAGCTGCAATATGGGCGATCTGATCATCTCTTTTAGCAAATTGTATATTGCTCATTCACAAAATCACTGAAGACCTTGACCTTCTCAGGGATGATCTCACAGGGGACATAACTCAAAACCCGTTTTATGAATATGACCTATACTGCATTCAGACTCTCATTTAATTGCTAATAACTTGTGAAATGATCTAGAAAACCTTTTATTTTAGAACATTTCTTACTGCTTGACCTCACTAATCAGAGGTTTCAGGTTTTTAAACCTAAAGACAGTTTTAAAGTCCTCAAGATAAAAAGGGACTATGACTTTTCTCTTAATAAAGATTGACAAGAAGTTATTGGAAGTGAGTCACGGGACCCCAACACTTTGACATTAAAGGGAACCTGTCAGCAGGATTGTGCATAGTAACGTGAGAGAGTGTCATGTTGGCGCCGTTATACTGATAAAATGATACCTGGGTTCATGAAATCCGTCTTGTGGTTTTTGTTTTGTTAGATGCTACTGCGCAGGCGCCGCCGACATCATCTTGATGGAGCATCATTTTTTTTCTCTAGGAAAATGGCTCCACCGCCTGCGCTGTAGCATCTATCAGAATGTGATAGATGCTACTACGCAGGCGCTGCCGCCATTTATTAACCCCTTCACGCCGCAGCCCTTTTTTGTTTTTCGCTCCCCTTCTTCCCAGAGCCATAACTTTTTTATTTTTCCGTCAATATGGCCATGTGATGGCTTGTTTTTTGCGGGACGAGTTGTACTTTTGAAAAAACACCATTGGTTTTACCATGTCGTGTACTCCAAAACGGGAATAAATTCCAAGTTCGGCGAATTTGCAAAAAAAAAGTGCAACCCCACAACTGTTTTTTTGGATTATTTTTTACCATGCTCACCAAATGCTAAAACTGACCTGTCATTATGATTCTCCAGGTCATTACGTGTTCGTAGATACCAAAAAAGTATAGATCGTTTCTTAGAAGAGTGAATGCTCAGAAAACCTGCAAAGTGGAGACCAGCTCTATATTAATGACAAAGGATAAGAATGGGATTCCAAGCTCTGCTTTCTTGGACAAACCAGTACAGCAAAGGAGCACTATGCAATCTAAGTAGGAGGTAATCTGCATTCACCCAGACTGTCTGACTATGGAAAAATACCTGTTTACCAGCCATGTGAAAACTTTAACTCCTGTATAAGACTGGAGGCACAGATCCCTTTGTGCAATTCTGAGTCTCCACGATATAAACGAGTTATCCTTCGTTATAAGTGATGACTCTAGAGGATATCCTGTAAAATGGCATGTCATGAATTATGCCACAAATCAAAGACACATAGAGGTACAGTAAGGCCCATGAACCTCTAGGGATGTCCTATGCTGTGCTGCAAAAGTTGCATTTTCCCCAGTCTAAAACAGCAAAAGTTTTTTGAAAAAAAGTATTCTTAGCCCATTCAAAAAAGACAAAAACAGCCAGACATTACTGATTAACAAAGTCACTAAAAGGGAATTAGCTGTCTTAAGAGGTAATGCTATTATATCTCATATCTTTGTAGGTATAGTCTAATTTAACATCAAAAGTAATGCAGAAGTTGATACAAAAAGATAAAATTCTCTATTTCTGATGCATACTTTACTCTATTTCCATGGAAATATGCCCAGTAGGGGATAATGCGGCGAAATCAGGTTCTGTGCAGACTGCACATAGCACTGATAAAATCTAGAAATACATGAATCTGATACATGTACCTTTAAAACCATCACAACATCAAAAATGGAAAGGTTTGAGCACACTTCAAAAGCTCTGCCGACAGTGTTCATTATTGAAAGCCTACCCTTGCTTTATAAACTCAATCCATATTCTAAAGACAAAGACTGTGACCTCCATCTACATACTTAATATACCAAAACCAATTAGGATGCAACCGGGGAGCTGCTTGAGTACAAAAGATTAATTGCAGCAATTGATGGTGCTCGTATATACATAGGCATTAATTGATTCACTCTTCACTGTACTTAGGTGATCATATTCTGCGGCTTCTGCACTACAGAGACCCCGTCTTCATATTTCCTGTACCACAAGTCCAAGAAATATTCAGATTTATTTCCACATTGCTAGTAAAGATGTAGAGAGATGCTTACGAGAACGTCCTGACATAGAACTGCAAAAATATGTATTCAGCTTTGGAAAATGAAGCGCGACATTTGCTAACCATTCATGTGCAAACGCAGTCAATGAACTAACCAGCGTAGCTGATTAATAGGTAGCGGCGCGCACGGAAAGGATTAACGCCAGGAACTTATCAGTGTGCGTTTCATGTTCACTTCACTTATTATTCGGAACTAAAAAAAAAAAACATCAAATGAAGAAAAAAAGCTGAAGTGGCTTAAGCATGGTAAAGGAGACAAAAAAAAACAGAAAAAAAGAAAGGTTTATGCAAAACATCAGCTGGAAAAAAAACAGAACGAAATACACGGCTTGTAAAATAAATCCTGCTCTAAAGGAAATTGGAATTGTAAATTTGTAGGTGAAAATCCATTGTGTGAGGAAGGGGGAAAAATGTGGAAATCAGCTAGTGCAATCTCTAGGCTGCTAGCAGAAAGATGTGCGGAGAGATAAATGATTAGCTAGCATGCCAGAGAAATGGAGATGCCCCTTCCCTGCGAATGCGGTGTGCACACAGGTTACAGCCCATCGGGCGGTGCAGCTAATTTGTGAGCTTCATCAAGCTTCAGCCTCGCAGTTCTGGAGGTAATAGTGATATTATGGAGCTGGCTGCTGTATTTTATGGCAAAGTAATGAAACTGGACTTCCTATTTTACGTTTCTGCTCCATTAACAACATTTGCACATGGTCATTTGTACCGGTCAGGCTAGCAGCCAGGTACCAACCCTGGGCATGAAGCAATCATTTATCGGTGTAACATTGAGGCCGGATACGCTACAATAAAAAGATTATTGATTACTAAATATATTTGGTCAGTTTGGAACCAGGTTAAATGAGATGCGCAATGCAGGTACGGCTTGTTATGGCCCCTCTCTAGGGGCTACTGGCACTCATGTTGTAAGAAGGTGCAATACCTACAGAGGAGGTTCAGTCCATATTCTTCTCAGTGGCTGCTCAGGTTCATTGTCAAGAACAATAACTGTGGCCTAATTTTGACTTGTCTGGTTTGTTTAAAGGGTTGTTTCCAAAAGAACAGGTTATCTCCTATACACAGGCTAGAGCAGGGGTCCCCAACCTGTAAGCTTGGGAGCCACAATTGGCTCATGGTCCCATGAATTGTGGCTTGCGGCTGTCTTCCAGCTTGGTGCATTAGCTCCAGGTCTAGCAAACAGGTATGAAGAGCACATCTCAAATTGGTGAATTTTGTGGGTAGCCCTGCACAGAAAAGCAGATCTGGATGCACATATCCTGATCTTAGGGGTTTAGAGATAATTTAAGTATGGTACGCTGTAGACAGGATGATACTACCAGTCAGAGAAGGTGCGTGAAGATGGATGTGAGTGTGTTGGGGGTTCTGGATGGGAGAATACTGAATGGGGGAATTGTGGGAACCACTGGATCTAGGTACTCTGCTTCGGGATGATTTCTGGAAAACTTTGGTTATCATTATACCCTTAATGGTGGATTTGGTTGCCACTACAGTACTGTGAGTGGAGCTGGATGTGGCTCGTGACCCTCTATCAGAGCTGAATGTGGCTCTCTAGGTCAGAAAAGTTGGGGACCACTGGGCTAGAGGATGACACGCTGATTGCTGGGACCTCCAACGATCCCAAGATCGGGGCTTAAGAACCCTGAGAATAGCTCTGACCTGAATGGACTGGAGGTGGGCATGTTCGGCCTCCACTCCATTCATTGTTTATGGGACAAGCCAAGTGCTGCCCTCAGCAATCCTATAGGCAATAAAGCTGTATTCAGAACGGGTCAGCAGAGCTCTGTTCTCAGAGCCTGCTCATGGAGCCACTAAGGGGACCAGTGGTCATACCCCCAGCCTGTTATCCCCTATATGATGGATAACTTGTTTTTTTTCTGAAATCTGAAGCTTAAAACAACACTCGCTAATTAGAAATGTGACGCTAGAGTCAAGCAATGTGCTGACACCTGTGATGGATGCTGGACCTTAATCTATGTATAGGCTATTAAAAGAGTTGTTCTATTCCAACAAACTTTGGCCAAAATTCTCAGCTATATGTAAAAGAAAAACTAACTGACTTTTACTCACACTGCCTGGGCCCAGTGCCCAGTCTCTGCCATGGTTTCTGTTGATTGGCTGCAGTGGTGATGTCACATCAACAGCACTGCAGCTAATCTCTGTGCTTAGTGGCTCATTGGTCAATCCTCTTGACATTTATTTAAGTACAATAGCACCTTAAAGGGGTCATCTCAACTTCAGAAATGGATAAAATTGCAAAGTGTCTGTAATAACCAGCACATTTGCCATTCATCCATTATTAAAAATCGTAATCCATTCTCAAGAACAGATGGATTTCTCATTTTATAGCATACAGCTGGATGCCGAGGTCACTGGTCACTCTACAGTCTCAGAGTGGTCGGTAACTTAGGCAAAGAGTGAGAGGTGTAATCAGGCGCCGTGATTTAGAGCCTGCTCGCATCACTCTGAACCTGGTTGGATTGATGAATCCAGACAGCTTCATTCCTCTATGCGTGCTACTGAGACAAAGCTACCTCTGCTAGCAAACTGGGAGAGAGCACAGTTAAAGGGAATCGGTCACCCCATTTCCCATTTTTGCCTATAAGATACGACCACAGCCATCAGGGGCTTATCTACAGCATTCTGTAATGCTGTAGATAAGCCCCAGATGTAACCTGAAAGAGAAGAAAAACAAGTTAGATTATACTCACCCGGGGGTCCGGTCCGGTCCGGTCCATCGCCTCCCATCTTCTAGAGATGACGTCCTCCTTCTTACTTCTCCCGCGGCTCCTGCCCAGGTGTAATTTATCTGCCCTGTTGAGGGCAGAGTAAAGTACTGCAGTACGCAGGCACGGAACCTTTCAGACCTTTCCCGGCCCCTGCGCACTGCAGTACTTTACTCTGCCCTCAACAGGGCAGACAAAGTACGCCTGCGCCATAGAAGTAAGGAGGACATCATCTCTAGAAGATGGGAGGCACCGAACCGCGACACCCAGTGCACCTGCGTGAGTATAATCTAACTTTTTTTCTCTTTCAGGTTACATCGGGGGCTTATCTACAGCATTACAGAATGCTTAAGCCCCTGATGGTGGTGGCCGCAGCTTATAGGCCAAAAATGGGGTGACAGATTCCCTTTAAGACCAATGGGCGAGACCATGCCACTGGTCCCAACAGTCAATCTTCAGGAGCATACCACCCCCACCCCAGCCAGGAAGATCTGAAGATACATTTTGAGAACACCCCTCTAGTACACAGCTTAAAGGGAACGTATAATCATTTTTAAATTGTACTTTTGTGCTGCATGTATTTTTTACTCTTGCCAATTTTTTTTTTCAATTAAAAACAACAAAATCAGATATCTTGCAAATTTCACACTGACCACAGGGACTAGTTTATATTCCTAAATTCTGCATCTTTAGGAAAAGTTTACTGCAGTTTCCATACAATGACAGAGAACACCTCTCTACACAGCTGATAGCACAGGCTCCACCAATCACGACAGACGATGCCACAGCTCCCTGCTCCCCCTTCCTTCTATACACAAGAGAGGGTCTGAGTCTATTTCTGCCTCTGTGGATGTGTCCTGAAAATATGTGAAGTTAAGATCTAAAATAGCCCTGATGGCTGGTGTGATCATTGCAACATGTCTATTTCTATCTTTAATACAGTGTGGTATGGAAAAAAACCCAAAAATAATACTAATTAAAATATATACATTTCACACAACAAACACAGAAACATTTTCTCGTCTCCAAGCTACATTAACAGCAGCACCATTGTATTTAATCAATGCAACAAAGCGGCAGGGCCGGGAGGATGCTACAGACCCCGTCTTCTAGCAGCTGATTACGGCTGCCACTGATGCTTTTTTCACAGTACTGATTGCTGTGGGTTTTATAAATTAGGCCTAAATGTCTTCATATTTTTGTCATTAAAGCATCGGCAAACAGAGGATAAATCTGGACATGTATTAGGGAGTCATTGGGGTAGTAATTGACTGGACCACGCTGACTATATTACTGGAGAACTGGGGGAGCCATGGAAAGCTGTTTTGCACTCCCCGGGAGATACTAATCTAGTTTTTCCCTTAATCTGCTGGCTTATATTTGTTCATAGCTTCATTTCATAAAAGGTGTGATGAAGCCCCATTACACGTACAGTCACTGGTTAGCAGCCTACAGCCAGCACTGCTTCACCCCGTAGACGGCCAGAATAATGCCGCTCATTCTATCGGCACACGAGGAACTCCCCGGAGAGACATTTATTCAGCCTATTACCGAACGTTGACATTTAGCCTCCAATACTCGTTTTCTACTTTGTTCTCAAAGGATGCAATAATTAACTGCTCTGATATTGTCCAATTTCTTGCATCCTCCGAGAAAACTCAATAAAATCGCACATCAGCAAACATCTCTCTGTATTTATGGCTGTAGCAGGCATATTTTATTGGGATTTTTATCAAGAAAAGTTACCACGTGCTGTATATAACGTCAGGAGAGCAGGAGATTGCACAAAGGCAGCACTGAGATATAAGAATGGGCAAAGTCTAAAATGCTGATTACATTAATGGAAATGATGACCCAAAGAATAATGCCCGTACATAAACCTTGATAACTAATCACTACCGGCTAATGAACGTTTCTTTATATTAAATCAGGAAATATTGCCTGGAAACGGCATAATCTTGATTTATTCCTGAATTCTGCCGGATGTGGGATTACTACTATAATTTTCTTTGGGCCACATGTCTGCAAAGCTCCATAAATCAATGTGCAAAAGCAAATACTTTAAGCCATAGTCGCTATTTTATCAGCTTGCAGTTGAAAAACATTCAGTTTAATAGAAATGTGTCTGAAAAAGTTCAGCTTCTACTTGTGTGTGTATATAAATATATCAGCCAAAATATTAAAACCCCATGCTTGGAACATACGCTATCCAGACATATGGGTTTTTACTTAGTCCAAATTTTTATGGCGCTTTTCATGCGGGCGTAGCAAGCAGGGTAACAATGCAGAGCAGCCTAAAGACACACTACCGGAGAAAAACGATAGAATTAGTAACTCAATAAAAAGGCTCTGGTCGTTATGATCTATCTTTCGGAGCGTGGAGGCTGCCTGCTTTAATTCCTGCTGCCTCCCTGAATATTATGGAACCGTATGGCAGACTTAAACTAAAAAAATAAAATCTATAAAAACAAAATTAAAAAACCTGGGAACACTCAGGGGAACAGTGGGAATTACATAGGAGCAAAACTGATGCCTTCTGAGCAGATGGCAGGCCTGCATAAAGTCCTGTAAGTTGGGAGGTGAAGCCTTCATGGATTGGAACTGTTTTTCCAATACATCCCAAAGACAGTACTGCCTCAGACTGAAATCTGGGAAAATTTGGAGGCCACCACCTTGAACTCTGTAATATTCCAAAAACCATTCCTGAAAATTATTCTTCAATGTGGCAGGGAACATTATCATTCTAAGGCCTGTTTCACACTTGCTTTTTTTTGCAGCGCGTTTTTCCCGCAAAAAAACGCATTGAAAAACGCATACAAAAGCATACAACTGCTGCGTTTTTTTCAAGCATTTTTATGAGCATGCATGAAAAAAACGCAGCGTTTTTAAGCGTTTGTATGCGTTATTAGTGCGTTTTTACCGCGTTTGCGTTTTTTTCCAACATTAGGTGGCCACTCACACTAACCCAAACCATGACTTTACTAACCCTAACCCTGACCCTAACCCTAACCCTGACCCTAACCCTTAACCAAACCATACTTAACCCTAACCCTGACCCTAACCCTGACCCTAACCCTGACCCTAACCCTGACCCTAACCCTGACCCTAACCCTGACCCTTAACCAAACCATACTTAACCTTTACCCTAACCCTGACCCTAACCCTAACCCTTAACCAAACCATACTTAACCCTAACCCTGACCCTAACCCTGAACCTAACCCTTAACCAAACCATACTTAACCCTAACCCTAACCCTTAACCAAACCATACTTAACCCTAACCCTGACCCTAACCCTAACCCTGACCCTAACCCTTAACCAAACCATACTTAACCCTAACCCTAAACCAAACCATACTTAACCCTAACCCTGACCCTAACCCTAACCCTGACCCTAACCCTTAACCAAACCATACTTAACCCTAACCCTGACCCTGACCCTAACCCTTAACCAAACCATACTTAACCCTAACCCTGACCCTAACCCTAACCCTGACCCTAAACCCCCTTAACTAACCCTAACTTTACCCAAACCCCTAAATTCCATTGTCTAAACTAATGGTAAAAAAAAAAACGCATGTGCAAAAAAACGCATACATAAGCATGCCAATGCGCACATATGCTCACCATAGACTTATAATGGGTGTCTTGCTGTAAAAAAACGCATTGCGCGCGCATGCGTTTTTTTGAGGCAAATCGGACGCACAAAAAATGCAACAAGTTGCATTTTGTGCGCCCGAGCGCATACCGCAAAAAAACGCATGCGCGGTAAAACGCGTACAAACGCATGTGTATGCGCACATAAGCGCATCCCATGCAAAGTATAGGAAAAAAAAACGCATGCGCTATTTAGCGCTAAATTACCGCGAAAAAAACGCAAATGTGAAACCAGCCTAACAGAGGCCACTGCCACGGAGGGATACTACTATTCTGAAGGCCTTCACAATGTTCAGGTAGGTTGCAAAGTAATATCCAATTGATGTTTAGATTTTCAACCAGTTATTACAATTATATGATTATTCAGAACAGGACCCTGTTTTCTATAGCACCTTAGTCTAGTTCTGATGCTCACATGCCCACTCTAGGTGCTTAGAGAGGAGGACAGAGGTCAGCATGCGCGCTTTGACCAGTCTGCAGATATGCAGAGCCGTACACAACAAGCTCTGATGGACTGGATGTTTTGCATTTTCCTTTCATACACGTAGCGATAAAGAGGTTGTCCATACCTTATTTTTTTATTGAAGGCCTATCCTTCTGATAGACGATCAATATCTGATCGGTGGGCGTGCAACACCAATGAGCTGTTACCAGTGACAGACGTAAGTTCTCAGATGCTGTGGGAACACAACAATTGGTTAAAACCATAGTAGCTTCAGTCGGGTATGACAGACCCATCTCTTATTCATTTGATCTGCATGTGCAGGTAAAACGGCAAAACTCGGTCGCGACCACTATAGGAATGACGGCGCTGCTGTGTTCTGGCAACATCTGAAAGCTACTAGTCGACACCGGTAGCAGCTGATATGTGGAGGTGCTACACCCAGCAACCCGGCCTATCAGATACCGATGGCTTATCCTAAGTAGTCAAAAGTAGCGAACCCCTTTACATTTTTTAGCTCCCCACTCTTATTAATGAGCCTTGGGCACCCATGATCCTGTCATTCTTTGGACCACATTTGTTCGGTACTAAACACTACATGCAGGCACTCCTCACAAAACCTTCTGGTTTGGAGATGCTCTGACGCAGACAAAACACGTGGAATAGCACATACACAGCACACCAGTTTACTAATGGTGCCTGCACTTTCTCTTCAATTCAAGGCGGTCAAATTAGATCAGCACCAATAGGAAGCAGTTGGGATATCCCAGCGTCATGCCATCAATGTTTTTAGTGGGACCGCCTCTTTTAATTAAAGGCAAAATTCCATCTTTGGAACACAACAGAATGAGGTACGGTAGTAGCTTTTCACCTGTGTAAGTGACATTTATTGTGTATTTGACAACACAATTCACTATTTCACCATTATTCCTCCGATTCCTATTTGCCTGAGCCACATTAGTTATTCTCACTGTGCATCCAGGGGGAATCGTGTTACTCTTATTTCCCATTACAAGATCAATTTCCATGTCCTGCTGACTATATGCAACATAATAAAAATCAATACTCACAAAACCCACGTTGTCCTTCCAATTTGATAGCAAGTAAAATATGGAGGACGAGCAAATACATTTTCAAAAGTGCATAGTTTAATTCTGGGTTCCATTTTGCAAAAAAAAAAAAAAAGCATTTTCTATCACAGATGTGAACTGGGAAAATTACCCAAATGAATTGGACTTCAGATTCCTATTACTTTACAATTTTCATGTGTCAAGGAGAAAGAACTGAATGAATTTCTGCTAAAATGATGGTTCTGTGAAATCATTTCCCATTAATAGACCATGTTCCTACTTATCACATCCCTAATGTTCTGACATACCAAGCAGTGATGTCATCATAATTCACGAAGGTTATATATAAATGCTGTCACCGTGCACCCAAATTAAATCAATGCGGAAAGTCAGTGAAAACTAAATAAAATCATCACCATACAAACAGTGCAGGTATATATTATACAAAAGGTAGAATGGAAAGCTTTTCAATTTGTCAATGTTCTTTTCTCAGTCAATTTATCCTGGCCAAGATCCCACCTGTCATAGATTACTTGTAGTGAGTATAAATCTGTCCTGATCACGTACATGATGGCCCACAGATGATAATTACTATACATTTACCAGACAGGAGTTTTTGGAGTTGTTCCATGCACCTGCTTCACGTAGGCAAGACAGATTAAATAATGGCATGCGGAGATCTTGACAACCATGGGTATTGGATCAGAAAGCTGCAAAAATTACATAAATTTTGTTCTACAAAAAATTACTCGTTGAAAACTGAAGTAGGAGCACCTCTTGAAGATTTCTTAGAAGTAAAACGTGTTCAGTTTCCCTTATATACAGTGGAAATAAAAATCTGTCACATAAAACCTGTTCTGGATAGTAGTCTAAAAGAAATGGTCTTTTGAAGAGGTCTCATTGACTGACCATCTAATGTGTATGGTGGCCTCCCAACTATCCCCTGCGTGTATGATTAATAGCAGAGTTGTCAGTGAGATAAGCTATCTCCAGATGTAGGCAAGGATCCCACATATGTGTGTCGAGGTCCGAATGCAGAGTACGATGCATGGATTGGCCGCAAGTCTCCTGACCAGAATTTGGCAGCCTAATATATGTCTATGAGGCTGCCGAGTTGAGGACTGGAGACCCGGGGATGGTCTGTGAATCATTGTTAATTGCTGTTGCAGTTAAATTAACATGCTTGTATGGTCAAAATACGCATGTGTGTGCATGGGGGAATCTGGAGAGATGGCTGTTGGCTAAATTGGGTAAAACCGTTTGATCACAAAAGTGTATGGGAATGACATAGCAAGTGGGATGGAGGCTACCTCAGGCTGTCCTTAGACAATGCTGGCAATCACTGATCATCACTTTGCTAACTACAGCTATGCAGACATCCATCTGAATGGAGGGTAGGTTGACCATGCCAAGCACCACTCCATTCCAAAAGTGCTATGGGACTAGCAAGCAGCCATGTGTTTTACTCAGCTTTCTTCAGAAGTCACATAGGCAACAAATAGAGTGAAGGAGCGCGTGCTCAACCTCCGTACCTTTCAGATGGAGCACCATAGAGCTGCATTCTTAGGATCGATGGGGTCTTGCTCACCTACCGGCTTCCACTTGGATCCGGCACAGGCTCCGTGGTGTGTGCAGAGACAGGAAGCGTTAATGTCACCATTCCACCAGTCGCCGGACTGCTGTGGCCTGTGTGTGGCAGTAGCGGTCTGGTGACTTCAGCAGTCATTCATTGGATGTTTTATGGTGATGTGTTGATCACTTCTTGCCTCTGGCACAGACCGGCCTGCACTAGATCCAGGTGGGTGTTGGCATATAAGCATGGCCGATTTTGTTATTATTCACATAACCCATCCCGGGGGCACAGTTTTATTTTGCCAGCATATCCCCATAAAGGGTTTGCCCACACATTTTTAATATGGACAGCACAGATACCCAAAGAGTATAATGGAAATATACATCCATCCATTATGTTTAATGGATCCATATAGCCATTCCATTAACCCTTTACTGACCAAGTGATTTTTCCAAGAGCCTTTCTTTTGACGGGATGAGTGGTAGTTTTGAATGAGACTATATTTCACCCTACAATGTGCTGGAGCAGGAAAAAAATCCATGTACAGTGATATGGCAAAAAATAAGATGCAATTTAAACATTGCTTTTTAATAGAGTTTCTAGTCTAGTAGAAAAAGATCAGGAAACTTGATTCAGCAGCTCAGTACAAGTATGGTGATACCAAACTTGTTACCAAATTCAATTTTCCGTCTGTTTTTGCAAAATGTCAATGGGAAAAAAAAGTTTAACACCTTCAGTTTTTAAACCGAATAATGAAGCAACATGGATGCAAAACAAATGAGATGTGGGGGAAAGAAAGTCTGTTTTTGCCGAATGGAAATGGAAGTGTCAATGCAGCCTAAGACTTTGGTCAGACGAGCAAGAATTGTTACAAATGGAAAAACCGATCCGAGTGTCATTAGTGTCAGATTTTACCATCACAGGTCAGTGGTCAGTGATTTTCAAATGTAAACAAATAAACCCATAGACTTATACGGGAAATTTTGATCAGTGACTGATCTAAAATGGATGGTCCACAAAAAACCTCAGCTATGCAGTATCTGTGAAAGTCAAAGGTAGAACACGCATGTGATTGACAGACATCTGAATGGGGCGTAATGTGTTTTACCTGTCTAAAAAAAAAAAGTGTGGCTAATTACCATAATTATAAATTTCTATAAAAAGACATTCTTTTTTAATATTCTGTTTGTTGCTTAAAGAGGGCCTTCACCAAATATTCCATGTTGAACTGGACACACGATTTAATATCAGAATAAAAGCTGAAAACGCTTAATATAGTGGAGCTCAAGTCATTACAAAAGGAGTGCCACTAAAAATTACAATATTAAAACCAAGTTTTCTGTTTTCCATATCAGATCTATATTACTACATTGGACTTGCATAGTAATCCACTAGATCTAATCTGTACCAACTGACGCAACTTTTTAAAGTCCAAATCCCCCATCACACACAGCGAGATCGCTAGCGAGATCGTTGTTGAGTCACAAGTTTTGCGATGCAACAGCGATCTCACCAGCGACATCGCTGTGTGTGACACGTATCAGCGACCGTCCCCCCTGCCGGGTATTACTGATCGTGCTCGAAAGCCCTGGACATTTTTTTGATCGCTGGTCTCCCGCTGGCCAGCACACATTGCTGCGTGTGGCAGGCGGGAGACCATGGATCAGCGAGCTGGAGCTGGTATCCAAGGTAAACCGCAGGTAACTAAGGGCGCGCGCCACTTAGTTGCCCGCTGTGTACATTAGATACCAGCGTGCTAGCGCTGGGAGCTGGTATCCAAGGTAAACAGCTGGAGATGGAGTCTCTATATAACACTGAACTAAGAAAATATTCACCCTTAGAAGAAAAATAAAAGATGACATTTATATGAATCGGACATGAAAATTCTCTGTATACCTCAGTATGAAACTGGAGGAACACAAGAGGTACAAGAGCTATACTATGTACTATGGCCCCGTACATGCCCCGGAGGGTCTATGGAACAGGGTGCCTGTGGCACTGAATCCTAACTTTTTTGAAACACTGCGAAAAAGGTGCTAACAATGTTCAGAAATATGCAAGTTATATAGTAAGACCCAACTTGCTGATATAGCTGGGATATATCACTATTTACACCTGTTATGTCACAAGTTCTCTGTACTCCTTGATGATCATTACACATGTCTGGATATATTTTGCGCATCGCAATGATCTGATGTGCTTGTTTTCATCCGTGTCAAACACACCTGAAAATAGACCGCCAAGCTTACGACTTATGTAACACAAGCAACGCTACTACCTCCATCCTGCCGGCAAGAAAAAGTCAAATCAAGTCGCGTCTGTCAGCTGCTCCTGGTCTTATTCCTTTAGGTCATGATTGAATGAATAGACAATGTAGTGTACAGGTATTTTCAGGATCCCTTAAAAGATGGGATATAATAAGTGGCACATTTGATTTGTATCAGTTTCTTACCACATTTAGAGGTTTGATGTCTGCAGCCTGAGGATTATGGGATGTGACAATGCCGGGGAAGCTCCATGAGCTGTCTATTAGATACCAGATGAGAAGACTACATAGAGGATACAGTAATAAATACTCACTATGCACATTATGAAAATCACCTAATAATACGATATGTCTTCGCTAATGTATCTTTTCAGGTCTCTTTGATCCATGACCTTTGGGACCACAAGCTGGGTCATTACAGACTCTGTGTACTGAAGATGCTGACGAATCTATACGTCACGCGGTTTCCATGCAGCTGTCAGCAGACAAACAACAGCCTGTATCTGGTAATGCATTGACAGAATTCCAGCTGCCTATGACGTACACAGTCACTGTATATCAAATCCCCTAATTACAAATCAATGAAAGAGACAAACACTGACCCACTGACAACACCGGAAACTGAATGACATCCAGAGGGGCTCACAAGGGTTTCTTTGATGGGTTCAGGAGGAGCCGATCTCCACTACAAGTCTACAACCTGTCTGCCTGCAGCCACCACTGAGTATTTATTCAGCTCCCATTATCTGCAGTGACAAATGTATAAATCTTATGATATGAGCTAACCCTAGTGGGGTCTTAAGGCAGTTAAAATGTTATTGTGTAACTCTATGGATGTGTGCAGAGAAATCAAAACCTTTGACAGAGATAAGCAGTCAGAACCATTACATAGAAAACAGTGTTAGAGTGGGTGGTCTGGAGTCGGAGACTCCAGGAGTGGACCCTCTGGACCGTGGCACCGAGGGGCCCCGGGCGAGCTGCCAGGTGGAACTGACCCCAATACAGGGACCGTTAGGAGCAGGCCCAGGGGTTCGAGTACCACGGTAGCCGGTACCGAGAGAGGCGGCTCAGGATGGACCAGAGTAGGACTGTGGAACTGAAGTACAGAATGACAGAACAGAGCTGGAACCAGGAGACAGGAATGGAGTAAGACAATAGACTGGAACGAGGAGGGATGACAGGAGTAGGAACACAGGAGAAAAGATGGGAGGAGGACGGAAGGACTGAAGCAGGACGGAACAGGAACACCGGAGGCAGGACTGGAGTAGGACGGCAGGACTGGAGCAGGATGGAACTGGAACACCAGAGGCAGGACTGGAGTAGGACGGCAGGACTGGAGCAGGATGGAACAGGAACACCGGAGGCAGGACTGGAATAGGACGGCAGGACTGGAACAGGATGGAACAGGAACACCGGAGGCAGGACTGAGAGGCTGCTGCAGGAAACAGGCGAGGACGGGAGTATCGGGGTGCAGAGAGCACAATAGGGTAAGGCAGAGTACTGGACCTGAATAGAGCGCACGGCCAGGCAGAGCCACAGCAGACCAAGCCAGGAAGCAAAACAATAATCAGGCACCTCCCATAGGGGGAGGTAGCCTGATATAGCACATGAACGCTACAGCTTCCGGGTCAGGTCCTCATGCATACACGGCATGGGGGAGATGGAAACCTGTGTACGAGAAGTGCGCATGTGCACCAGATGGGACCCCCGGAGTGGGCGTGGCTCCGTCGGGACCAAAGTCCCGCCTCCAGGTGAGCGCAGCGTGACAGTACTTCCCCCTTTACGCCCTTTCTTTCTAGGATGGGAGAACTGCACAATGTCTTTAGGAAAAGAATCCAGGGACCTCCTATTTGCATGTGGTCCTATCTGATCCGAAGTCTCACCACGAGAAAATTTGGCCTCCTGCCATACCCTGGAGAACTCCATGGACAGAGAGTCGGAGGTTGGTATGCCCGAGACAGGACGAACCGGCAGAGGCACACTGAGATGCTTGGAGGTTATCGTATATCAATTCAGCCTTAGGAAGCAAGCTAGCTACAAAGTCTTTGACATCCTGAGAAATAGACGGCCACCAATAGTAGTGGGATAAATGGGAGAGTGTCCTCTTGACTCCAACATGGCTGGCAACCGGAGATGAATGTCCCCAATATAACACACTTTTTCGGTTATTCTTAGCCACAAAGGTCTGCCCCGGGAGCTGGGACGTCAGGTTGATGGAAGCCACGGTAATTACTTCGGGCCGGTTGCTAAGGCCTGTTTCACACTTCCGTTTTTGTGTCCGCCAAACGGATCCGTTTCCGTTTTTTTGACGGAAACTGATGCAAACGGATCCGTTTTTTTGACGGATCCGCGGTAACCACTAATGGAAGTCTATGGGACAAAAAAAACGGATCCTGCAAAAAAATGGCGGATCCGTTTTTTTACGGAAACCAACGGATTTTGACGGATTTGAAAAAACGGAAGTGTGAAACAGGCCTAAGTAGATGTGGGGACTGACTCTCAGCCCCCTTCTTGACAATGTCACTAGTCATAGACCGGTAAGCGGACGGCGGACCTGTAGATGTCGAAGACGGGCAGGTAGAGTTCACCGGAGGGGCGGACAGTAGGCACTTTTTCTGACAGGAAGGTCCCCAGCGGAGTACATCGCCGGACTGCCAGTCCAGGATTGGCCCATAAGTCCGTAACCAAGGAAGACCAAGAAGAAGCGTATGAGGTGAAGTCAGCAATACGTGGAAGGAGATCCTCTCCCGATGACATGTGCCAGTTTGCAGCTCTACTTCTTCAGTGACCTGGTTAACGGTGTCCTGCAAGGGCATACCGTCGACCGGAACTACCGACCTAGGAGTCTCCAGGGATCTGACCGGAATCCGAAGCCTCTCAACTGCCTCGAGATTAATAAAGTTACCCACAGCGCCCGAGTCCACAATAGCCTCCACGGAAAAACTCTTGCAACCAACATACAGTGAAACAGGCACAGTCAGGGGAAGGGAGGAATCACATACACCTGCGGAGACCTCGCTTACCAGTCCCAGGCGGAGACACTTCCCTGGCCTTTTGGGACATGAGCGTAGAAAGTGGGAAGCATTCCCACAGTAAAAACAGAGCCCGTGTGCCTGCCTCTTCTGACGACGCCGTTGGGCTATCTCGAGACAATCCACCTGCATAGGCTCAGGTACCGGATCTACAGAAGAAAGCTCGGGTAACGGATGAGAAGAGTTGCGAGTGGACAAGGAGAGGCGAGAGGACCCTCTCTCTCTGGCCGACTCAAGGGTGTGCTCCTGGAAGCGTAAATCAATGCGTGTCGCGCGAGAGATGAGGTCCTCCAAAATGGTAGGAGTATCTCGGCCTGCCAGTTCATCTTTGATCCGACCGGACAGGCCATGCCAAAAGGCCCCTACGAGGGCATCATTATTCCAACCAAGTTCGGAGGACAAGCTGCGAAAACATATCGTGTATTGTCCATCCGATAGAGTACCTTGACGGAGATTAAAGAGGGACTCTGTGGTGGAAGCAAGGTGACCCGGCTCGTCGAACACCTTACGGAAGGTGTCCAAAAAGATGGAAAGCTGAGAGACGAGCGGATCATCACGCTCCCTAAGGGGGTTCACCCACGCAAGCGCCTTCCCCGCTAAGTGAGAAACTATAAAGGCTATTTTAGCGCGATCGGTGGGGTAATACTGTGGCAGAAACTCAAAATGCAAATGACACTGATTCAAAAACCCGCGACACAACTCAGGGTCACCACTATACCGAGGTGGCTTGCATAAGCGCGGTAGCGAGTGCGGGACCATGGCCTGGGCAGAAACGGATTGTATGGAAAGGAGCTGATTATCTATCGATGCCATATAGTTGAGGATCAGGGCCTGGGAGTCGCGTTGCTGCGCGAGTTCCTGCTGGAGACTGGCCAACTGGGCAGCATTCCCAGGCTCAGAGGACTGTAAGGCAGATTAACAGGACTCCATGGACTTGAGAAATAACATAATTCTAGTCTGGTTTTCCCGGAGGAACGCCAGCTCCTTTTGGACGGAAGCCGTGGTACCAGCGGGGTCCATGACCCAATTATACTGTTAGAGTGGGTGGTCTGGAGCCGGAAACTCCAGGAGTGGACCATCTGGACCGTGCCACCGAGGGGACCCGGGCGAGCTGCCAAGTGGAACCGACCCCAATACAGGGACCATTAGGAGCAGGCCCAGGGGTTCAAGTACCACGGTAGCCGGTACCGAGAGGGGCGCCCAGGATGGACCGGAGTAGGACTGTGGAACTGAAGTATAGAATGACAGAACAGAGCTGGAACCAGGAGGCAGGAATGGAGTAAGACAATAGACTGGAACGAGGAGGGATGACAGGAGTAGGAACACAGGAGAAAAGATGGGAGGAGGATGGAAGGACTGAAGCAGGATGGAACAGGAACACCGGAGGCAGGACTGGAGTAGGACGGCAGGACTGGAGCAGGATGGAACAGGAACACCGGAGGCAGGACTGGAGTAGGACGGCAGGACTGGAGCAGGATGGAACTGGAACACCAGAGGCAGGACTGGAGTAGGACGGCATGACTGGAGCAGGATGGAACAGGAACACCGGAGGCAGGACTGGAGTAGGACAGCAGGACTGGAGCAGGATGGAACAGGAACACCGAAGGCAGGACTGAGAGGCTGCTGCAGGAAACAGGCGAGGACGGGAGTACCGGGGTGCAGAGAGCACAATAGGGTAAGGCAGAGTACGGGACCTGAATAGAGCGCACGGCCAGGCAGAGCCACAGCAGACCAAGCCAGGAAGCACAACAATAATCAGGCACCTCCCATAGGGGGAAGTAGCCTGATATAGCACATGACCGCTACAGCTTCCAGGTCAGGGCCTCCTTTACCATAGAGAGGACTAACCTGAAGACTGAACAGACAGGAGCGCGCAAGCGCATTCACGGCATGGGGGAGATGGAAACCTGACTACGAGAAGTGTGCATGCGCACCCAACAGGACCCCCGGAGCGGGCGCGGCTACATCGGGACCAAAGTCCCGCCTCCAGGTGAGCACAGCGTGACAAACAGTAGAATTATACTTAAATGAAACCTTTCACCAGGTTTGGCCGTTATGAGATACTGCTACCACCTTCCGGGCCTGATATAAGGCATTCTATAATGCTGTATCTGCCCCTAACCTGACTTGAAAGAGAAGTAAAAGACCTTTTATTATACTCACCTGCGGGGTGGTCCAGTCTGATGGGTATCAATGTTCTTGGTCAAGAGCCTTCCTACTTCTTGCGATGCCATCCTCCTCTTTGCTGGTGTGAATGATGCGTCCCAGCTTTCAGTCGCCCAGCAATCAGAAAGTTATATCACCTTTTCTTTGATTAGGAGATAACTCTCTGGGAATAAGCCTAGAATGCCACTGCTGCTCCTGTTGGTTGTAGAGTGAACTATGATGGTATTAAAGGGGACCATTTGGCTTAAAATACTGTATAAAAGAGGCATTGCTGGTAATGATGATGCTAATAATGGGATGGAGTTACTTTATTCGTCATTATATGGGGAAACAATTTATATATCGTATAGTGGCATAGTGTATTTGTACAGCATGGTAGATCAGAACAGTGAATTAAAAGCAAAAAAAATCTTTATTGTGACTTGTTGTAGAGAAAAATTGTAAAATGCATAGATATCTCCAGAGAGGGGACATGTCATTCTCATATTGAACATATAGGTTAACAGGGAAAGTAAGAAAGAGTGGACACTTCATCCTCTATTTAAGTAAAACCTCCTGCGGTGAACAGGTAATTACAGCAGAGATCTGACCTGAAAACCAGATACCAAAGCTCGAATTTGTATATTCAGAGGAGGATAAGTACACTTCCGAGGCAAGAGCTTCCTTTGATCAAAAAGGACTTGTCTCAGACTTTCTGGTGCCATTCAGTGATGAATATTGTGGTTTACATCTATCCGATATATATGGAAGACATATTTTCGGCATCATAGTGAAGGGATGAACAGAACGCATTCACTCACATCACCGTAAGGCTATTCTAACACCTCCAAGTTAATATTGAATCAGACGGATGATGCTATCCATGCCTTGTTTTCTTTCTATAAAAAGGTAAAATCACGATAAGAAACATGAAAATATCTCATGCTTGGGACCTCCAGGGGAGAAGATATCCTGAAAGTTGGGAATCTCTTAATTCTCTAAGGGCTTAGCACATCCCACAACCAGCCCCCCTTATGAGCTCACCAATGGGAGGTATGTGATCTAATAAAAATCAGCGTTTGCATTTCTCTAGTTAATTTATGGAAGACACAGTTTGTTATGAGAGTATTCCAAAGCAAAGAGCTTCCCCCCATAAAGATAAGAGCCACTTCTGCAACATGAGGTATAGAACTTCTCCTTCTTTTAATTTTATGTAATTGTATATAGTATACTGTATTGTTTTGTTCTCATTTTGTAACATCTTTGTATACTTTTAATAAACACTGCCTACTTTTCTGGATTATATATAAAATTGAAAATCTCTGTTCCTCTTGCTTTGTATACCGCATCCATGAAGCCATATGCTACCTGTAACAGGTGTCAAATCAACCTATATAAATGATTAAAGGTGCATATACCGCTCACTGTGAGTTCCCCAATAATTCATCACTCGTCATTCAATTGCGCAAGTGTCCTGATGATTCGCGTCTTACTGACTAATTGTAGAAGAGAGATATTTTACTATGCCTATGCTACTGTTTTAATGAAGGCATAATAAAGAATTGTTTGCTTTTAATTCACTATGCTGGATTGAAAAATCTTCGAACAGAGCTGGTTAATACTTCACAAGTCTTTTCCGTGTACACTGGAGTGTATTTGCCAGGAACCAGATTGGACAACATACGCATATTGGATGGGGTGACCTGTAGCCACAAAGTTTGGTGGCATATTTTCTAAATACACTGAATGGTTACAGGATTCTCTTACTAGTTATGGTATTTGTGTCTATTTGGATTAAACGCTCTTAGCTAGTCTAAATAGGGTATAACATGATGCAATCATGACTGAATATAAAGACAAAAATCACATCATGAATATATTTATAATACCATTGGATAGCATATCACCATTAATACACCATTGCTCTAAAAATAGTCAATTTGTCACTTAAACCAGCTGACATACTTCTAACAGTTTGTTAAAAAAAAAAAAAAAACCTTTCGGGTTGACCTGTGAAGCAGTCGTTCCAGCTCATTACAATCTTCCTGAAGTAAAAAGGCTCAGCATAAATTGACAAGGTAATTCTAAAATTAGAGATCTCAGTGTTTGCAACCTTGTGGAGGAACTTGCATATTAAGTGCGGCATGGTGCAGCCGGCATACAAAGCTCTCAGTCCATTATAATGTCCGCTACCAATTCATTCATTTTCCAATACCATTCCTGGCAGAGATAAGCAAACTGATCTGCAGGACACTGGCCCAGCAGCTATGTCAGTGGTTGCCAGATGGGAGTCCTGCGAACCGCCTCCTCCGACTAGAGTCCCTGCCACCTCTTCTGATTAGAAGGCCTGCCACAAAGTCTTCCTTATGGCATGAAAAGGTGCAGAAAAACAAGGCCGGTAGGATGATGAGTGTAGGCCTTCTATCTGACAGCCGTAGGCTATTGACGGCTGCTGGATCAGGGTGCTACAAGTCCATTTGCTCATCTCTATGACTAGACACACTTCTTTTCTTTATGCCACTGTATTCTTCATTGAAACATTACAAATATAAAGGGGTAATGAGGCAATATTCTTGCTTACATAACATGTCATGTGCCACATTAATTAAGAGTTTTAGTCACTTTTTGCACCTGAATAGACACTTTTACAAAGGGTCTAAAAATGTGGGAGTTTGTAACATACGCCAATTTGTCTTTTGTCTAAAGGTGGTTGTTCTGTCACAAGATACTGATGAATTACACTTAGAATAGTACTGTGTTTGCATGAAACCTAGATCTCCTTGCTGACAGTGACATGACAAGCCTGCCATGTTATGGTGAAGAAACTATAAAGCCTTGCAATGCTCCTTTGGGACATTAAATATACAAATGGTTTCTTCAGAGAGGAGGAGGACTAGAACTCTAGTGCCACCTATTGGACGTAGCAATCCCAAAAGTCAAAATTGACCCTTTAATGAGCCTTGCCACATGACTTAGAATAAGAACCAAACCATAATCTCAGTTTGCAGACACTGTGTTTCAAGGTACAGCCCCTCATCAATACAAAATTTGAGCTCTGGTCTGGCTTGGTGAGGGGCATCTGTTTGGGATCCAAGGGGTAATGTTTCTCCTTGGTTTGGCTTTTAATTTTGCATATGTATGACACCTGGCACCCCCACCAATCAGCTACTATACTCTCAGCGTTGGCCAGATGAAAACATATTGTGCAGAGTTGCACTGTGTAGCTTTATTCAGTGTGTAGCAGCCACTGCAGAGTACTTCAGGACAGTTACCATTCAAGAGAATAAATTAGATGTAACTGAAGGCTAGGCTAAATTTACTCTGTCAGAGGCCAGCTCTATACATCTGACAATAACGGTTCAAGTATGGTCTACTATTTCTGGCCTGGCTGTGGGTCTCGTTACCCGAACTCAACAGCCTCATATATTTGAACTGTGGAGTTCAGGTGAGAAGACCCACAGGCGGTCCATACATGGATGTCGAATGTATGAATCCAGTCAAACAATTACACAGGACTGACGAAACTGCCCCTAAGTGTTTACTCTTCCAACTTTTTCTGAATTCACCATTTTGGTGCCCATTTTTTTAACTTCACTAAAGCGAAAACTGGAAAGGACCAAATTTGTTCTCTGCTTTCTGAAAGCATATAATTGCATCACCAATCCGCCACATGTAGGTTTAACAGTGGGTAAGTGTATTAAAATGAAGATCTGTATAGCATTTAGGGCCTTTAGCAGTATCTGCCATCCACAGTGGTCAACTAGACTAAGAAAACCTACAGAGAGCTACACAGAATAAAGAAGACTTCATGGGAAAAAAAATCAGAGACTTCAGTTATTTTATTACAATGGGGCAATGTTCTTTATTCCTCCTCCTCAGAAGTGGTGCAGTATAACTTGCCAGAGGGTGTACAGTAAAAAATATGTCTTGTTCTCGGTTACTGACTCAAGTTAGGAAGTGGGTTTCTCGGAGAATCCCGGAGTAGCTGCGGCACTGCCAGCTCGGTGCAGTAATCCAGTTCCTGATGGAGCAGGATGTTCAATAGTCGATCCAGCAATACTATTAATTACTTTGGTGACAGCTCCCACTATGACAGTACCTTATACAACCCTCCCGCCCCTCGCAGTCACCCAGCCTCCCTGTCTGTGAGAAAGCCATACTGACGACTGAAGGTAAAAGGAGGAAAATGCCACTTTCTACAAAACCCCTCTGTTCTTTCAGTTCAGTTAAGGTTAAGCAATGGCTTTTTCATTCCCAAACACACACGTGAAGTGCATGCTCAATTATTTATAAAACTTAAGCCAGCTTGACAAGTTGAACACTTCTTCCCATCTGCTCCTTTGCAGTTATGCTTTTCTTTAAAGTGATATATCTATTAAATGCGGTTGAGCACATATCATAGCCCAGGGAATATTAATACACAGTAAACGGCAGGCTGTAATTTCACCAAAATCAATTGGAAGGTTAAAATGTGTGTGGTTTCCTAGCTCATAATCACCGGGTTATGGCTCCTTACACAGCCTAATGGAGCTCTTTCGTAGGGCGCCGGGTCTGGATTAGATATATGATATTGATGATAGAAAGCATTGTCTCACTTCAATGAGCCAGCAATGTGTATTAACTTTCATAGAAATGACAGGACGGTCATCTGCATAGATCCGCCATTCCTCTTTCATGTGCAAAATGACATTAATTTAGTGAAATGAAAGTGGATGCAAGGGGACTGTGTAAATACACTGCCCTCGATTTAGTCCATTAGCTGTTGGATACATTGACAAATGGCTGAGCCATAAGTTCTACTACCACTCGGGTGTGCGCTCTTCTAGTGCATGTCGTGGCAGAATACCAAAAGTAAACAGCGCAGCAAAACTGATGAAAGGCGCTACAGGCAGCATTCCAATATTCACCAGCAGACTGGAAGACATTGAGTGACAGAGCTTTTATCAGCTGAGAAATTCAATGTAAAATTACGCCTCCAACTGGATCCTCAGCGAGAAGAGAAATTTTAGAATAAAGCCTTTCCTCTCCTAATAAAATAAATTCCATCTACTTTAAAAAACAATGATTTTCCAGTAAAATGAAGCAACTTTACAATGAACATCTTTCTATTGCGTTACATCTGTTGTGTTATTTTTCTCCATGGTAACAGACTACACACAAACTACGTGTAGTCGGATCTCAAGGTCAGACTAGTTTCCATCTGTACCCTATTTCTTCATAAAGCATATGTGGTTGGTTAACAAGAAGAAGGGACCAAATGGTTAAGCCCGTGGAGATGCATAGGTTTCCAACAGTGCTGTACACATTGCCCAATAAGAGGGCAACAAGGCGGCTCAGTGGTTAGCACCATAGCGCTGGAGTACTAGGTTCAAATCCCAACCAGGACAACATCTGCAAGGAGTTTGTATGTTCTCCCCGTGTTTGTGTAGGTTTCGTCCCACATTCCAAAGACATACTGATAGGGAATTTTCATTGTGAGCCCCAAGGGGACAGTGATGCTGATGTCTGTAAAGCGCTATATAAACAAGTAAAATTAATACAAAATTGTATTTAAAGGCAACCGTCCATGTGAAAAAATGCTATTAACCTGCACATATGGGGTTAATCTGCAGGTTAATATGATTCTGAGCCTGCCCGGCGCCTGCACTCAGAGCCCTGCTGCCAGGAGGAAATGAAGATTATTCCTCCTGGCAGCATTCAGTCACGGGGGTGGCGCCAGCACAGATTCAGTCACCTCTCTGAGCACAGAGAGCGGCACTGTAACCGCTCCCCCGGCACTGATTGACAGTGGCTCAGCATTAGGGCTGTCAGTCAGTGCCAGGGGAGCGGCTATAGCCGCCGCTCTGTATACACAGAACGGTCACAAACTGTGTCAGCACCATCCCTATAACTGAATGATGAACAATGCGGAGGGGAATAATGCTCATTTCCTCCGGGCAGCGGGGCTCGAAGTGCCAGTGCCTGGAGGAACGCTATTAAAGGGAATCTATCACCTGGTTTTGGCGGGCTATTTAAATGAGGTCTGTCCGGTCCGATGGGCGGTGTTTTGGATCTTTGCCGCCTCCCCATCCTTGGCTGCCGTCCGCAGTTTTTTCATGAATAGGAGGTGTCCGCCATCTTTCGCGCGTGCGCTAAGAATTCTTGGCTCGCGCACGCGCAGTATGCTTTGCCCATTTGCGGGCAAAGCCGAAAAGCCTTACCGCGCATGCGCTGGTTAACTATGCCCCGGAATTATTTTGCTGTGTTCCAGGGCCAAGTTAAGGTTAAGGTCCCAGGCATCCAGGGGGGCCCTATAGGGAGGTACCAAGTGGGAGACTGCCTGGATGAAGGTCTTTACCTGCAAATTGGTAGAAATCCTGTGCTGGAACAGCACAGATAAGGCCGATATCTGTCTCATGAGGGAACTAGGAGCTAAACCTCAGTCTAGGTCAGACTGGAAAAAAGCTAAAAATGTTGAGGAAGGAGAAACTCTGTGAAAAATAACCGCGGTCTCTACACCATGTGAAGAAAACCTTCCAGGTGTGGAGGCAAACACGTGCAGAGGCAGGCATCAGGGTGCTAACCATTGTGGCAACCAAATCCCTGCCGAACCATACCTGGGTCAGGAACCAAGATTTAACGGCCGAGCTGCCAACACAGGGTCCATTGGTGGATCTACCGCTGGGGATTCTGCACACTTCTTTGGAGCTTAGAAACAAACGGCTATCTTGCATCCAGTGCCTTCTGCCCTGAAAAAAACGTTTGTCTGGCCGTCCCCTGTGTCGTTGCACTCTGTCCTCAAATTCTGGGTGAGAGCAAAATACCCTATAAGGCTGTATGGCTCATTTGAATGACACTTTGTGACCACAGGTCAAGGTGGATTCATCATCAATGATTAGGGTCTGGTTGACGGCCTTAATGAGCCTGTCTACTGTTTCCCGGTAGTCAGGAGCATTCAAAATAAGGGGCCATCATTGTCATAATCCGAGCTTTGTTCGCTATCACCCACTGGTGAAGGAGAGCGGGAGGCGGAGCTCATGGATGCCTGAGGGACCAGACGGGCCGGGTGACACTGTATGGGTTCGCTTTCTCCCCTCGTCTGCCTAGCGTGAGAGCGGCCCCTGCAGGACGGAGGCTGTGAGGTGGAGGACTCCTCAAAGACAGGCGAGCCGCTATCCCAGCCCCTATCTGGGGCCCAAAGGGACTCGATAGCTCTCGTTATTGATGCCATAGACTGCGGGGAGGGCTCCTGGGTGCGTTCAGAATCGAAGGCATCACATAGCTGATGACTCTGCATTGCGGGAAAGTGGACCGACGGGCGGTGACTCTTCCCCTAACTTGGTCCCTTTAAACCTGCTGGACCTGCAGCAGTCCGAGTAGCTATCACTGAAAAAAAGGATTGGTGATGCAAGCGGGAGAACCCGTGGTGTGTGGATGGGGGTATAGCAATTACCCCCATCCAGTGCCCCCAAGAGTCCAGAACTGCAGCAGAAAAAGGTCGCTGCCGCTTCTAATTTCCAAAAAATCGCGCCCCGCGAGTGGGCGGGTCAGCCGGAAGTAGTCGCTGGGGCGGAACATCTGGCCGTGGCCTAGCACAGCCGAACCAGGGGCTAAATTTCTGACGTCCGCCTGAGGACCCAGGGGCAGGCCCGCCAGAAGTAGATGTGTCCATGGGGTGGGACTTCCGCCCGAGGCCCAACACCGGCCGGAGCCGGGGCCTAAATTTTCGGGTCTGCCCGGGGACCCGCCGCATAGGTCCAGCCAGGGGAGTAATGAAGACGATACAGGTGGGAGTGCAGACAGCGTCTTGCGGTGGAAGCTGTGGCCAGCGCATGGGACACCAGGCCTTAGTATGGGCCGGGCTGCCACGGAAAACGCTCTCTCCCAGCCCACCCTTCTTTCGTGCCTCCTGCAGTGACCCTTGGATGGAGCGCTTCGGCTGACCAGCTCAGGCTAGAGGGTAGGGGGGGCTGCGTAAAGGACGGTGCAGGCATCCTAACTCCATCTTTCCCTCCGAGGGATGAGGCGAGGGACCGCCCACCACCTTCCATCACCGCAGTCTAGCATTGGTGATGCAGTGGGGGTCGCATGGACTATTCCTAGGCCTCTGTAGAGCCTAGGGTTTCAATACCTTAGGGTGGTCAGGGCTGAGTTCGGCATCTTGTCCCACGTTGTGGGAGAAGATACGTGGAGGCGACACTCCACGTGCTCACCCGTTGTTGCCCCTGTCTCATCTTCATGGCATAAAGAAAAAATGAAAGAGTCTGGAAAAAAGAGTAGACGTGTGTGCCTCCTAGGACACTAAGCATGAACTGGTCTCGCCGGCAACCAGGGCGAGGGTGTATACTGCGGAGGAGGAGCTAACCTTTTTTTCATTCACTTAGTGTCAGCCTCCTGGTGGCAGTAGCATACACCCACTGTCCTGTGTCCACCAATGAGGCAAAGGAGAAAAATGGGAATGGTTGGTGATATCAACTTCCTGTTTGTGGCACATTAGTATATGGGAGGGGGAAAACTTTTCAAGATAGGTGGTGACCATGGCGGCCATTTTGAAGTTGGCTATTTTGGATCCAACTTTATAAATAGCCCATGCAGGTGTATCCATAAAAATGGCCCACCCTGTAGATTAAACCCATACCTGCACGTTAATAGTGTTTTTTTTCACGTGACAGGTTCCCTATAGAAGAGATTTTTGCAATGAAGATGACTTCTATAAGATAATATAAGACTATGATGAGCTATGTAGGGTCATTATAGTACATACACAGTTTCACTCATTTATCAGCCAAAACAGCATAAAGATATAGTGTACTTTCTAAGGCCGATGAATTTATGAGGATAGTGCTTCCGCCCCTCTCCCTCATCTGGAAAGCTTGCTGCTGTGTATCTGTATATACTGTCACCTGTCAGTCACTTTGAGGAGGCTGGGAAAAGATGGGGTAAGTTCTTCCTTAATGAATACACCAATATCCGGTGAATTCTTTCAACACTCCTATAAACAATTTATAACACCCAAAATAAGATTTTATTTATTTATTTTTTTATAGTGGGCAAGCTGCATCAACCCACACCCAACCCTGCTGTTCTGTTCGTTTCCACTATACACTTGTACTGCTCCGGTCATTTTTGACCGGACCTATTAAAATGCTGTTTTAGCTACTTAAAAAATGTTTTTTGAATACCTGTTGCATTATTATACTGTATGTGAACACGGTTGATCATTATAAAAAAAATAAATTAGTAAAAAACTAAATTTTTGTATTTCTTTTGTGTTTATAAAGGTTACAAGGGCTTATTAAATTCTGCACAGAAATTACAAATTTGAGCTTAACTAACTAAAACAACTACTACTACTACTACAACAACTATAACTAACTATAACTAAAATTAATTATAGTATAAAATGCATGCAAACATTTTGAAAAAAATAAAAAAAAAAATCAGTTTTTTTTCAGAAAATCTTCACATAATTCTATTGTTTACATTCAGGACAACAATAATACACAAGTTTATAAGCCTCATACCTGTACAGATTTGCATTCAAGGCTCAGATGTCTCCAGATCTTCTCTCCAACAAAGCTGAGACTGAAATGGCTGGCTGAACTCCTTACTTACTGATAAGATAAGAAAAGAGACACCAGACACCACCCCCTGGAATGCTGAGATAGCAGAGAAGAAAACAAACATTTGGCAGACATGACTCATTAGCTTTTCAGGTCTGCTTTGCACAGAGAACCAACACAAGGAAAATAAAAAAAAAAACTCTTTTCTTTTACAATATGCAATGGTGACAACTGAATTTATTTTTAGAGGAAAAGCAGGGTAAATAACATACAGAGAAAAAAAATTGCACAGAACTGTACTGAAAGCCAATGCTTATGGTTTGTACTGAAAGCATGTGTAAATCTGCACCTAAAGCAACTGTTTACTTCATAAACAATAGTAGATGCAATAAGTAGTCTCAAAAGAAATTATAACTCATCTGTTTTACTCAAAAAATGGCTGAAATTAGCATAAAATGCTATTCGGTCATTTTTGACCGGAACAGTACAAGTGTAAAAAAAAATGTGGCGCAAAATCTAAAAAAAAAAAAAAAAAGGACCCTTAGAAAGAACCCCTCAAATTAGGAAAATAGAGGTAACCACAAGTTTCAGAAATGCATAATGAATTTTTTAAAAAATATCAAAGTTCAAAGACGGTCATTTTTGACCAAACATAACAGCAGGGTTAACCCCTGCAGTGGGAGCTATGGTAGAAATGAAGCTTTATATAGTAATCATTCTTATAAAGAAAAGGACTTCTAGAGCCAATTATTGGATGTAGTCATCCTAAAAGTCAACAAAGACCCTCTAACAAGCCTGATCATATGACTTGGAAGTTCAACTGTAACAGAGGTCCGGACCAGAGGTCAGAACTGGGATATCATGGATATTATTGTTAATCTCGTATTCGGTGAAAATTGTATTAAAATCAGACATTTATGCAGGTTCCAAAATGTTTGACATGTGTGCATGCGCTGGGAAAGGTCAGAGAGGTCCGGCGCCTGCGCACTGCAGTACTTTACTCTGCCCTCGACAGGGCAGAGAATTACATCTGCGCAGAAGCTGCGACAGAAGCAAGAAGGAGGACATCATCGCTAGAAGATGGGAGGCGCCGGACCCGGACCGCGACACCCACCGCACTGGACCGCGCCCCCGATGAGTATAATGTAACTCGTTCTTCTTATCTTTCAGGTTACATCGGGGGCTTATCTATAGCATTACAGAATGCAGTAGATAAGCCCCTGATGGCGGTGGCCGCATCTTATAGTGGCAAAAATGAGGTGACAGATTCCCTTTAAATGAGAAAATTGGGGTTAACTAGGCTTAGTCCCTTGGCCTTTTTTTGCTCCAAAATGTTGGCAGGAGAAAACAGCCAGATGGTATTGCTGCACTACAGTAATATGTGTAGCGGGATTCTGGTAGACCTTCATGGGGAGGTCCTCAAGCTCAGAGTCCTCATTAATTTTAGGGTGTTCATATGTGGAGGCAAGGATTAGCCTGAGGCCTAACTCATCATGTACACAAGTGCTAAGATTAGATACAATTGTGAACTCTGTAGGACCCAGAAATTTGTGAGAAATATAAATACGAGGTATTTAGCATTAAATTTTTAGGACAAAAATTTAAAAAATCTATCATGACCGTATACAGAGATTCCTGCTCTACGTTACCCTGTGCATTGTCAGCATATGCTATTTCTATTGCCGTCCAGTTGAAATCTCGCAATCCTGACACCTGAGTAATTATGTGGAATAATTTCATAACCGGCACCATTGTCATAAGCAGACTCAACAATAATGTGATAAAGAAAATCTTATGAAATGCTAATGTTATAACGTTCTTTCAACGGGTGGAAAAATGACATTCATGCCTTAAATGAAATGTGACAATTCCAGTAATTAATGGTCTAGCAGCAAAAAGCGATGAAATTACATCATTGCTCCTCGAACACAACAAGACAGACCGTAATCCCAGGCTACAACTGTGCGGAGCGCCATATCTTCCCTAAATAACACTAAACCGGGCTCATTTGAATAATTTATAGCGCCACTTGCACGCACGTCAGCCCGGCTGCGGTCTACAGGTGACTATTCTCTGTGACCGTGAAAATATCCAACTGCAATCCGAAAATTCCAGGAAATTATGGTTTACAATCTGCACAGGTGGCTGCCATATTTAAAGGAGTAATAAAAAAAGCCATGATGAAGCTGTATAATCACACAGGACAATTCATATAATCAGGTTATATCGCTTACCGATGAGTGCCACACAAGAACGAGACCGCTGTTCATTGGGATGCTAGAAAGTCTCATCTTTATACCAAGCACTGAACTGAAAAAAAGCTGACAGATCAATGCAGAAGATACCACTGCATAGTAAAAGTTCAGGTGACAGCATTGTGCATTGTTGACTGTTTCTAATAACAACCGGCATAATTGGGAATTAACAAACTGGCATAATGTGATTTAGGATCAAGATGAAAAAGACACATAAATAATCGAGTAAGCAATATTTTAAGAAAGACTAATATTAAATTCAATCAAATATAATACAATAACGTGAGACAGGACATTTAAAAACTAATAAAAGAGTCAAATAAGAAGATCATGTCATGACCCAAGCTTAAAAGTACAAATGAGGCCTCCATCCAAACCAATGATGCATGAGCCTAAACTACAAGTCAGACAATAATAATGTGGTCCTACTTGAGTTAGATAATCAAGAGAAATAGGTTTTTACCACAACCATAATATATTATGCCAATCCAAAAACAGTGGGAATTTGGCAAATGTACAGGGTGTGCACATTGGGGTTATTCAGTTAGGAAAATGAAGGCCTGGTGGGGCGATCTTAATACAATGTAAAAACACAAAGGGACAGTACAGAGATCTTTCAAATGATCTTTTTACACCTAGACCTGCAATGATGTCAATGGGGATCCTCTTCAAATAGAGGAAAGAGGATTTAATCGTAATCACAGATGGTGATTTTTTACTGTAAGAGCAGTGAGACTATGGACCTCTCTGCCACATGATGATGTAATGGTTGATTCACTACAAAAGTATGAGGAGGTCATGGATGGTTGTCTTGAAAAATATAATATTTCAGGTTATGGGTACTAGATTCTGTGATAGGACCTTAACCAAGGCAACTATTCTGATTTTGACTTCCTCTGGATTAAAATGTTAGGCTACAAGTTGATGGACTTTTATCTACTTTGAACCTTAAAAGCTGTGAAACTATGCATCCAAATACATGGTTGGAACACCAGTGCACATAATTAATATTTTCTTTATTCCCACTGGCACAATGTATTACAAAATGTACCAAATGCTGGGATCTTTAATGTATATTTTCTCTAAAATACTGGAGTGTTTCAGAAAAATGATGATTTTTGGTACTCACCATATAAATTCTTTCAGGTAGTCTTCAATGGGGGATGCAGGAACCATGGTTTAGGCTAGTTTCACACTAGCGTTTCACTGACCAGCGTCGGTCTGCGCACGGCTGCAGCTAAGCTCCGCCCCCTGCTGTGCCTCCTCCTGTCAGATCCGCCTATGGGCGCATGTTGCTCCATGCGACCTGCGTACCCTATCTTTAGCATTGGGTACGCAGGTATGCGTTTGCCAGCGCATGCGTCATCTTGACGGTGCGCCGAGCGCACCAAAATGCAACACGGTGCGTTTGGCGCACCGTCAAAAAGAAGCATGCGCCGGCAAACACATACCTGCGCATGGCCTGCGTACCCAATGCCTTAGTCTGCTACTGCCTGGAGGCTGACATTAACAATACATTTTAACAAAAAAAAAATTGGCTCCTCCCCAGCAGACTTTCACTCGCATGGTAGCCCCAGGTATCCTCATTTAGTGAGAAAGCAGTAAAAGCAGCAAAAGAACTAGGGCATAAAGGATTGCAAGATAAAACATAACCACCCCAAGAGAAAAAAAACTTAAATGTACACCAAACTGCGCAACCAAGTGTGGTCATCGATTCCCCAAAGAAGACCACGAGAAAGAGAATTTACGGTGAGTACCACAAATTTTAATTTCTTGGTTGCTTTATTAACAGACACAGGAACCATAGGACATCCTAAAGCTGTCCCTGGGGTGGTAATAACAAAAGAATACTGTATCATTACCACAGAAGTATTAAGTGCAAGATTTGCATCTGCTGAATTAAAGTTATGGACCCTGTAAACGATAGAAAAGGCAAGAACCGATGACCAAGTAGCTACCTTACAGAGTTGCAGAACAGGTGCGAGGTGACGGACATCCCAGTAGGCTCCACAGCCAATGTAGAATATGCCCTAATCCTGAACGGGGAGATCTAGCCTTTACCTTATTTGCTTCAATAATGGCAGATCAAATCCAACAAGCAATGGTCACCTTAGAGGTGGCCAGGTCTCTACACGGGCCATACCAAACAACAAAGAATCCAAACATCTGAATAGAGCAGTGACTGGCTGATAAGTAGCACCGCACAGCTTTGACAACGTCTAGTTTGTGCAAAGCTCTCTTGGTAGGATGGGAGGGTAAAGGGAAGGCAAGACAATGTCCTCATTAAGGTGAAAAGCCGAAACCACCTTAGGAAGACAGGACACTATTAGATGTAATGCCACCTTGTCCAGATGCAGAACAAGGTACAGAGCGCAGCATTAAGCTAAAATGAGGAGGTCTGGTACTAGCAGGCGAGGCATAGTCAACTTTTTTTTTGTAAGATGTATTGTTAATGTCAGCCTCCAGGTGGCAGCAGACTAACCCATGGTGCTTGTGTCCCCCAGTGAAATGACCGAGAAATATACCTGGCTGCAATCGTACAGCTAGAATCAGATTCATTTTGCCAGCACTTTGGGCAGCATGAATCAGGTTATGGGTTCCCTTTAATTATTGCACCCAGTGAATAACTAGAACCCATTAGGATACTAAAACACAGCCAGGACTAAGAACTGCAAAAAGAAACCATAAGGAAGATTTATCACATGGTGAAGGAAAAATAAGGCACTTGCAATTTAAGATTGTTTGTATGTGCAATTTAGAGGTTAAATATTAATACTAGATATTCTTTAGATTTATACTTCATGGGATTAAAGATTCTGAAGGCAGCACCCTCACCCAGACTTTAATAAGTGGCAATATCCATCATAAGCCCTGACTGCATACACAGTGAGCCATTAGCACGCTAACATGAGTCACCACTGAACTTTTGTACCACGATAAAAACATAGAACAAAAAGGGAAGCGCATTATCTACTAATAATTTGTATAAAAACAGGAGTTATCTCCCAATGTAAAGTGCAACTGAATAGAGAACATTTAGAGGATTTATCTAATAGGAGTAATTACCTTTATAAGCATGTACTCATCTCTATATTACTTTACAAGTGTCAAATAAACATACATTTCCAAGAAGCACAAAATGCCAGAAACAATACATTGCATATAATTATTGAATGCATTTAATTCCCTAATACATAAGTAGATTAATTATGGCGGAGAAGGAGAAGAAAGGGTGAAAAGACGATGAAAGGAAGTCCATTCTCATAGGGCAGGCGTGTTGTTCTGGGGATTAGCTGCCTATTTCTGCCTATGTCTTAGTATTAATATTGGCACCAAGACCTAATTTCACCAGCCAACATGAAAAACTACTGAGCAGATGGCAACGGTTAAATGCAATTAGGCATGAATGTAAGATTGGCAACCTGAAGAAGACATGACAGAAGAGGTCCAGAGCCTGGTGTATGATAGACCTATGAACGGATGGAGAATTATACCATCAAGGTCAGGTATACCAATAATACAAGACTTAATGTAGTATTGAAATAGTGGGCTTTCTCTGCACTGCTGAAATTCGGGTAAAGGATCCACGAGTTAGAGGATAACTCAAAATGGCTTATTGCCAATGAGTTTCAAAGTCACCAGACTCCTTCTTCAGGAAAATTACATGCAGCAGGTACATCTGGGTTCCTTTAGCAGAATTTCTCATGGATTCTTTGGCGGAATTTCAGCAGCGTAGAAAAAACCACTATCCCAATACTACATTACATTTGATTCTTGTGGTATCGCAGCAGCTGATATCAGGTGAATATAATGGTTGTGTCAAACACAGCCCCATCAGGTGACCACCTACTGTATTCTTACAACTTTACGTAACCTGGATAAGACCCTATTGGTATTTTATGTTTTTCTCTGCATCAATAATACGAGACTGGTATGATTCTTTGACCTGTAAACTCTTTGTGGTGCCTCCACCATCAAATTACCATTTATTATTTGTTACATCTGACAAGTAGCAAACTGGAGGAGAAAACCATTGAGCATCTTTGGCGGTGAAACAGTGGCATACAGTTGGTCTCCATGTATTCTGGAAACATAAGAAGGCAACTAGCCATGGAGCAAAGAAGAAGAAATGCTTCCACTTTAATCATATAGTACTGATGTCTAGGTCTCCAAAAGTAATGTTACACTGCTACATGCTATAAAACTCCCATCTGGACATATGCCAGATATTTTTATTTCGGGATGTAAAACACTGGCATACTCAAAAAGTTCAACCTCTCTGTGCCCCAAAATTGATTACGCATGTTGTTCTGAATTACTTGTTTTCAATACAAAATAAGTATAGGAACGCTTTCTACATAGATACTTGGATCAAACTTATGATTTCATATGGGTACTAGATTCTGTGATAGGACCTTAACCAAGGCAACTATAATGATTTTGACTTCCTCTGGATTAAAATGTTAGGCTACAAGTTGATGGACTTTTATCTACTTTGAACCTTAAAAGCTGTGAAACTATGCATCCAAATACATGGTTGGAACACCAGTGCACATAATTAATATTTTCTTTATTCCCACTGGCACAATGTATTACAAAATGTACCAAATGCTGGGATCTTTAATGTATATTTTCTCTAAAATACTGGAGTGTTTCAGAAAAATGATGATTTTTGGTACTCACCATATAAATTCTTTCAGGTAGTCTTCAATGGGGGATGCAGGAACCATGGTTTAGGCTAGTTTCACACTAGCGTTTCACTGACCAGCGTCGGTCTGCGCACGGCTGCAGCTAAGCTCCACCCCCTGCTGTGCCTCCTCCTGTCAGATCCGCCTATGGGCGCATGTTGCTCCATGCGACCTGCGTACCCTATCTTTAGCATTGGGTACGCAGGTATGCGTTTGCCAGCGCATGCGTCATCTTGACGGTGCGCCGAGCGCACCAAAATGCAACACGGTGCGTTTGGCGCACCGTCAAAAAGAAGCATGCGCCGGCAAACACATACCTGCGCACGGCCTGCGTACCCAATGCCTTAGTCTGCTACTGCCTGGAGGCTGACATTAACAATACATTTTAACAAAAAAAAAATTGGCTCCTCCCCAGCAGACTTTCACTCGCATGGTAGCCCCAGGTATCCTCATTTAGTGAGAAAGCAGTAAAAGCAGCAAAAGAACTAGGGCATAAAGGATTGCAAGATAAAACATAACCACCCCAAGAGAAAAAAAACTTAAATGTACACCAAACTGCGCAACCAAGTGTGGTCATCGATTCCCCAAAGAAGACCACGAGAAAGAGAATTTACGGTGAGTACCACAAATTTTAATTTCTTGGTTGCTTTATTAACAGACACAGGAACCATAGGACATCCTAAAGCTGTCCCTGGGGTGGTAATAACAAAAGAATACTGTATCATTACCACAGAAGTATTAAGTGCAAAATTTGCATCTGCTGAATTAAAGTTATGGACCCTGTAAACGATAGAAAAGGGAAGAACCGATGACCAAGTAGCTACCTTACAGAGTTGCAGAACAGGTGCGAGGTGACGGACATCCCAGTAGGCTCCACAGCCAATGTAGAATATGCCCTAATCCTGAACGGGGAGATCTAGCCTTTACCTTATTTGCTTCAATAATGGCAGATCAAATCCAACAAGCAATGGTCACCTTAGAGGTGGCCAGGTCTCTACGCGGGCCATACCAAACAACAAAGAATCCAAACATCTGAATAGAGCAGTGACTGGCTGATAAGTAGCACCGCACAGCTTTGACAACGTCTAGTTTGTGCAAAGCTCTCTTGGTAGGATGGGAGGGTAAAGGGAAGGCAAGACAATGTCCTCATTAAGGTGAAAAGCCGAAACCACCTTAGGAAGACAGGACACTATTAGATGTAATGCCACCTTGTCCAGATGCAGAACAAGGTACAGAGCGCAGCATTAAGCTAAAATGAGGAGGTCTGGTACTAGCAGGCGAGGCATAGTCAACTTTTTTTTTTGTAAGATGTATTGTTAATGTCAGCCTCCAGGTGGCAGCAGACTAACCCATGGTGCTTGTGTCCCCCAGTGAAATGACCGAGAAATATACCTGGCTGCAATCGTACAGCTAGAATCAGATTCATTTTGCCAGCACTTTGGGCAGCATGAATCAGGTTATGGGTTCCCTTTAATTATTGCACCCAGTGAATAACTAGAACTCATTAGGATACTAAAACACAGCCAGGACTAAGAACTACAAAAAGAAACCATAAGGAAGATTTATCACATGGTGAAGGAAAAATAAGGCACTTGAAATTTAAGATTGTTTGTATGTGCAATTTAGAGGTTAAATATTAATACTAGATATTCTTTAGATTTATACTTCATGGGATTAAAGATTCTGAAGGCAGCACCCTCACCCAGACTTTAATAAGTGGCAATATCCATCATAAGCCCTGACTGCATACACAGTGAGCCATTAGCACGCTAACATGAGTCACCACTGAACTTTTGTACCACGATAAAAACATAGAACAAAAAGGGAAGCGCATTATCTACTAATAATTTGTATAAAAACAGGAGTTATCTCCCAATGTAAAGTGCAACTGAATAGAGAACATTTAGAGGATTTATCTAATAGGAGTAATTACCTTTATAAGCATGTACTCATCTCTATATTACTTTACAAGTGTCAAATAAACATACATTTCCAAGAAGCACAAAATGCCAGAAACAATACATTGCATATAATTATTGAATGCATTTAATTCCCTAATACATAAGTAGATTAATTATGGCAGAGAAGGAGAAGAAAGGGTGAAAAGACGATGAAAGGAAGTCCATTCTCATAGGGCAGGCGTGTTGTTCTGGGGATTAGCTGCCTATTTCTGCTTATGTCTTAGTATTAATATTGGCACCAAGACCTAATTTCACCAGCCAACATGAAAAACTACTGAGCAGATGGCAACGGTTAAATGCAATTAGGCATGAATGTAAGATTGGCAACCTGAAGAAGACATGACAGAAGAGGTCCAGAGCCTGGTGTATGATAGACCTATGAACGGATGGAGAATTATACCATCAAGGTCAGGTATACCAATAATACAAGACTTAATGTAGTATTGAAATAGTGGGCTTTCTCTGCACTGCTGAAATTCGGGTAAAGGATCCACGAGTTAGAGGATAACTCAAAATGGCTTATTGCCAATGAGTTTCAAAGTCACCAGACTCCTTCTTCAGGAAAATTACATGCAGCAGGTACATCTGGGTTCCTTTAGCAGAATTTCTCATGGATTCTTTGGCGGAATTTCAGCAGCGTAGAAAAAACCACTATCCCAATACTACATTACATTTGATTCTTGTGGTATCGCAGCAGCTGATATCAGGTGAATATAATGGTTGTGTCAAACACAGCCCCATCAGGTGACCACCTACTGTATTCTTACAACTTTACGTAACCTGGATAAGACCCTATTGGTATTTTATGTTTTTCTCTGCATCAATAATACGAGACTGGTATGATTCTTTGACCTGTAAACTCTTTGTGGTGCCTCCACCATCAAATTACCATTTATTATTTGTTACATCTGACAAGTAGCAAACTGGAGGAGAAAACCATTGAGCATCTTTGGCGGTGAAACAGTGGCATACAGTTGGTCTCCATGTATTCTGGAAACATAAGAAGGCAACTAGCCATGGAGCAAAGAAGAAGAAATGCTTCCACTTTAATCATATAGTACTGATGTCTAGGTCTCCAAAAGTAATGTTACACTGCTACATGCTATAAAACTCCCATCTGGACATATGCCAGATATTTTTATTTCGGGATGTAAAACACTGGCATACTCAAAAAGTTCAACCTCTCTGTGCCCCAAAATTGATTACGCATGTTGTTCTGAATTACTTGTTTTCAATACAAAATAAGTATAGGAACGCTTTCTACATAGATACTTGGATCAAACTTATGATTTCATATGGGTACTAGATTCTGTGATAGGACCTTAACCAAGGCAACTATAATGATTTTGACTTCCTCTGGATTAAAATGTTAGGCTACAAGTTGATGGACTTTTATCTACTTTGAACCTTAAAAGCTGTGAAACTATGCATCCAAATACATGGTTGGAACACCAGTGCACATAATTAATATTTTCTTTATTCCCACTGGCACAATGTATTACAAAATGTACCAAATGCTGGGATCTTTAATGTATATTTTCTCTAAAATACTGGAGTGTTTCAGAAAAATGATGATTTTTGGTACTCACCATATAAATTCTTTCAGGTAGTCTTCAATGGGGGATGCAGGAACCATGGTTTAGGCTAGTTTCACACTAGCGTTTCACTGACCAGCGTCGGTCTGCGCACGGCTGCAGCTAAGCTCCACCCCCTGCTGTGCCTCCTCCTGTCAGATCCGCCTATGGGCGCATGTTGCTCCATGCGACCTGCGTACCCTATCTTTAGCATTGGGTACGCAGGTATGCGTTTGCCAGCGCATGCGTCATCTTGACGGTGCGCCGAGCGCACCAAAATGCAACACGGTGCGTTTGGCGCACCGTCAAAAAGAAGCATGCGCCGGCAAACACATACCTGCGCACGGCCTGCGTACCCAATGCCTTAGTCTGCTACTGCCTGGAGGCTGACATTAACAATACATTTTAACAAAAAAAAAATTGGCTCCTCCCCAGCAGACTTTCACTCGCATGGTAGCCCCAGGTATCCTCATTTAGTGAGAAAGCAGTAAAAGCAGCAAAAGAACTAGGGCATAAAGGATTGCAAGATAAAACATAACCACCCCAAGAGAAAAAAAACTTAAATGTACACCAAACTGCGCAACCAAGTGTGGTCATCGATTCCCCAAAGAAGACCACGAGAAAGAGAATTTACGGTGAGTACCACAAATTTTAATTTCTTGGTTGCTTTATTAACAGACACAGGAACCATAGGACATCCTAAAGCTGTCCCTGGGGTGGTAATAACAAAAGAATACTGTATCATTACCACAGAAGTATTAAGTGCAAAATTTGCATCTGCTGAATTAAAGTTATGGACCCTGTAAACGATAGAAAAGGGAAGAACCGATGACCAAGTAGCTACCTTACAGAGTTGCAGAACAGGTGCGAGGTGACGGACATCCCAGTAGGCTCCACAGCCAATGTAGAATATGCCCTAATCCTGAACGGGGAGATCTAGCCTTTACCTTATTTGCTTCAATAATGGCAGATCAAATCCAACAAGCAATGGTCACCTTAGAGGTGGCCAGGTCTCTACGCGGGCCATACCAAACAACAAAGAATCCAAACATCTGAATAGAGCAGTGACTGGCTGATAAGTAGCACCGCACAGCTTTGACAACGTCTAGTTTGTGCAAAGCTCTCTTGGTAGGATGGGAGGGTAAAGGGAAGGCAAGACAATGTCCTCATTAAGGTGAAAAGCCGAAACCACCTTAGGAAGACAGGACACTATTAGATGTAATGCCACCTTGTCCAGATGCAGAACAAGGTACAGAGCGCAGCATTAAGCTAAAATGAGGAGGTCTGGTACTAGCAGGCGAGGCATAGTCAACTTTTTTTTTTGTAAGATGTATTGTTAATGTCAGCCTCCAGGTGGCAGCAGACTAACCCATGGTGCTTGTGTCCCCCAGTGAAATGACCGAGAAATATACCTGGCTGCAATCGTACAGCTAGAATCAGATTCATTTTGCCAGCACTTTGGGCAGCATGAATCAGGTTATGGGTTCCCTTTAATTATTGCACCCAGTGAATAACTAGAACTCATTAGGATACTAAAACACAGCCAGGACTAAGAACTACAAAAAGAAACCATAAGGAAGATTTATCACATGGTGAAGGAAAAATAAGGCACTTGAAATTTAAGATTGTTTGTATGTGCAATTTAGAGGTTAAATATTAATACTAGATATTCTTTAGATTTATACTTCATGGGATTAAAGATTCTGAAGGCAGCACCCTCACCCAGACTTTAATAAGTGGCAATATCCATCATAAGCCCTGACTGCATACACAGTGAGCCATTAGCACGCTAACATGAGTCACCACTGAACTTTTGTACCACGATAAAAACATAGAACAAAAAGGGAAGCGCATTATCTACTAATAATTTGTATAAAAACAGGAGTTATCTCCCAATGTAAAGTGCAACTGAATAGAGAACATTTAGAGGATTTATCTAATAGGAGTAATTACCTTTATAAGCATGTACTCATCTCTATATTACTTTACAAGTGTCAAATAAACATACATTTCCAAGAAGCACAAAATGCCAGAAACAATACATTGCATATAATTATTGAATGCATTTAATTCCCTAATACATAAGTAGATTAATTATGGCAGAGAAGGAGAAGAAAGGGTGAAAAGACGATGAAAGGAAGTCCATTCTCATAGGGCAGGCGTGTTGTTCTGGGGATTAGCTGCCTATTTCTGCTTATGTCTTAGTATTAATATTGGCACCAAGACCTAATTTCACCAGCCAACATGAAAAACTACTGAGCAGATGGCAACGGTTAAATGCAATTAGGCATGAATGTAAGATTGGCAACCTGAAGAAGACATGACAGAAGAGGTCCAGAGCCTGGTGTATGATAGACCTATGAACGGATGGAGAATTATACCATCAAGGTCAGGTATACCAATAATACAAGACTTAATGTAGTATTGAAATAGTGGGCTTTCTCTGCACTGCTGAAATTCGGGTAAAGGATCCACGAGTTAGAGGATAACTCAAAATGGCTTATTGCCAATGAGTTTCAAAGTCACCAGACTCCTTCTTCAGGACAATTACATGCAGCAGGTACATCTGGGTTCCTTTAGCAGAATTTCTCATGGATTCTTTGGCGGAATTTCAGCAGCGTAGAAAAAAACCACTAACCCAATACTACATTACATTTGATTCTTGTGGTATCGCAGCAGCTGATATCAGGTGAATATAATGGTTGTGTCACACACAGCCCCATCAGGTGACCACCTACTGTATTCTTACAACTTTACCTAACCTGGATAAGACCCTATTGGTATTTTATGTTTTTCTCTGCATCAATAATACGAGACTGGTATGATTCTTTGACCTGTAAACTCTTCGTGGTGCCTCCACCATCAAATTAACCATTTATTATTTGTTACATCTGACAAGTAGCAAACTGGAGGAGAAAACCATTGAGCATCTTTGGCGGTGAAACAGTGGCATACAGTTGGTCTCCATGTATTCTGGAAACATAAGAAGGCAACTAGCCATGGAGCAAAGAAGAAGAAATGCTTCCACTTTAATCATATAGTACTGATGTCTAGGTCTCCAAAAGTACTGTTACACTGCTACATGCTATAAAACTCCCATCTGGACATATGCCAGATATTTTTATTTCGGGATGTAAAACACTGGCATACTCAAAAAGTTCAACCTCTCTGTGCCCCAAAATTGATTACGCATGTTGTTCTGAATTACTTGTTTTCAATACAAAATAAGTATAGGAACGCTTTCTACATAGATACTTGGATCAAACTTATGATTTCAGCTCTGAAGCCACAACCCTATATCCTGTAAAAAAAAAAATGAGAAGAGATATCCTAACAAGAGACGAGTGAACACAAGCAGTAGAATAATATTAGGGTAGGCAAACCCACCCTCCATCTGTAATTCTGGTATCTTCCAACAAAAGACACCAGAAGAATGGCCAGGTCACTTCTTTAAACCGCTTCACGTCTTTTGAAACCTATAGCGGATAAAAGACGATCAAAAGACTAAACATTAGAACAGCATGTGGACATAGAAATGTATATGTTCAATCCTTAGAGCATTTTAAGGTATTTTTTTTTGGTGGGTTTCAGAGTGGACCCACCTGTAAAATATGTTGCATACACATACCTTTGGAAAGCTGTGATAGGTAGAAAAATAAATCAAGCTTTTTGTATACTAAGAAAATTACCTATGGTGGGAGATACAGATTCAACTGATATAAAAGGAGTTTGTGGGGTGTGCTAAAGCATTAAAGGGGTTATCCAGGACTAAATATTTTTTTTTTAGTATGAGCAAAAAAACTAACAGTCAAACAGTTGCTAACCTGTTCTATCCGGTGCCATCTCAGAGAGGTCACTGACCGCTCCTGTTGGTGATTCAGCTGCTATCAACGGAGCAGCCCTTCTTTTTCGGGCTGCTCTGTTGTTGGGGCGTGACTGCCGACGTCCTGCTGATTGACAGCCGGATCCTGCAGTTATGCAGTGGGGAGCAGACTTTTAATCAGCATAACATCAGCAGTAACTCCCCGTCAACAGAGCAGAGTGGAAGAAAAGCCAATTCTCTGTCGACGTCGTGTCAGTGGAATCGGCAGAATCACCAGCAAAAGAAGTCTGTGACCACTCTGTGCTGGCAGAGCTGTATGTTGGGAAGAACAGGCAGATATTTAGCAGATTTCTGCTTGTTAGTTCTTAGGCCTGCAGTAAAACAAAATGCAGTCCTGGATAACCCAATTGACGTAACATGTCTATGCAGTTTGCATTATACAGCCTCTCACTTACTTTGTGCTGGAGGTGTCATGTCATCCAAATTGCATACAAACAATCATACATGTGAAGACAAGGGAAAGATAGTTATTTTTTAATAACAAAAGTAATTTAGTCTAAGTGATCACCAAGTATCCTAGTGCAACCAAATTTCCAGAAGTCAATTCAAGGTGGTCAAATAAGTGGCCATAAGGTTGCTCATGGCAGAAAATTCTTTGATTCTGGGGACGCTCACCTATTGATAGGGAGATGAGTGACGCTGATGACTTTACATCTGCACATACTTACAAGGGTGCATGCACAATCGCCAGGAATCGTGCCCTTCTCCTATTTATTAGAAAAGTACAGCTGTCAAAGAGAGAAAGAACCTCCTAGAAAAACAGATTTAGTACACATGCATTAAAAAAGGACCTCGTGAGATGGTCCTATAAAAGGACAAAAGGAAAGTATAACGGTAAAGAATCCTGGCGGATTTGTGCCAATGAAACGTTATCAGCGTCGCTCACCCCTAGTATTATGTTGTGGCTCTAATGCAAAATCGCAGCAAAAAACATCATTTTGATCTTACATTAGCAGTACACTACAACATGTCTGCTACGTGTGAATACTCATCTATACCAGTCAATTACTGATGGAGGAGAACCACATTTGAAGGAAAGAGCTAAAACTGGATTAGCAGCAGTTAATATGAGAAAGAGCAGTCTGGTGTGCAATTTGTAAAAACACCATTTGGCAAGAATAAAACAGGGTTGAAAAGGATATCCAAACCAAAACCTTAAGAAACAAGGGCACTCCATGTTTTATCAAAAGACACACACAGGAAAATCTATCACCCAAACATAGTGTAAATGAAGCCCAAAACCATGTAATGTGATTTCTTCTTTTTTTGCGGAAAATGCATTTTAATCAACAACATTCACTAACTGTTCTCAATGTGATTAAAACCCTTCTGAAGTATAAACAGGGTCCGCATAGAACATATGGCTATAAATGAAGCCACACAGTTGTAAAAGGCAGGTCCGAAAACTGGTCATCTGAAAATAAGCTTGGATAGCAGCCATATCATAAAACCTGCAGAAAACCAGCATCTTATCAAGCTGTTAAATACCTCATGAACCAGGGAAAATAGGATTCTAAATCAAAGATGAGCAACAAACATGTGGTGGAACCGGAAGTGGACATGAGGCATAAAGACCAAGAAAACATTATGGTAAGATCTCGGCTATATTTATTTATGCTACCTGCTATGTGAAGCATTGAAGATGACTTTATTCAGCGCTAAGTACAGGAGCAGCAGGACCCAAGAAGTCTCGAGATTGGGCATAAGGTTCCTCAACACCAGGTTGAATGAACTCATGTTCACATAGTGGTTTCTTGCCTCTATTTCCTGCAAAGAGCCGTAAATATTCCATTCCTTAGAAGAAGCATCAGTCACCCACAGGTTATACAACATATACGCCATGAGAGTCTCAACAGCTTTTAATGATGTATATGTTAAACGGAAGCCGTTTGGGTGTTGGAAGCCAACGACGAAATCACAGGCTACCGAGAAGAAGGCAGAGCGCTCTGTGTCATTTACTTCACTCACTGGGTGGAATAGCATAATCTACTCAATTAGGGCAGTCTCTTGGCATCCATCTGACCAATGGAGCTTTCCCTTTGTATAAACTAAATATATGGCAAAATAGTGATGTTTTTGGGCGATTCCAAAAGTGACAAAGACAAAAAATAATTATCAGAAATGTGGAAACGCAACTATGTAAGATAACCAAGACAATGGGAGGTATGTCAAACATCCAAATCACAATGCTCGTAATAGCTTTCCAAAAAAGCCCAATGTACGGCACAAAAACAACCTACAATTATCGTTTACTACTCACTTTTGTTGGATGGATTCTAGCATTTATAATAACTAAACAGTAGAGTTGGTGCTACTCGATTCATAGCAGTTGGTTTGGTGGCAAGGAACCCTGAGAACCAGCTCTTACATCCCGACATCAAAGGCTCTTCTTATGATTAGTCAACAAGGCTCCATCGATGAGGCGCGATATCACCACGGCTGTGTAGTCGGTAAGCGAAACCTCTGACTCAGACGTCTCACTTTCCACAATCCCGATTCCCGACTCCACAGCCCTTCCTCACTACTGAGCATGTACAAAGGAGCAGGACAGATTCATCTCAACTAAAAGCCGAGCTCCTCAGCTCAGGAACAGAACAGACAATGCATAACATTCCCAAATTCTTATGAAAAACTTACAGCACAAACTACTTTGAACTACTACCCAAGTAATATTTTAGAAGTCAGAGTCGGTCCATTTTATACCAACTCCACCAATATGGACACTGACTCCGACTCATCGACTCCCAACTATACAGCCCTGGATGTCACATTGCCAATTAATCAATAAAATAACCACAGATGCTGTGAGGTAAGAGGCTGTTTTCAGGGCTTTCATCCAATGGTCTCAGATGGCTGACAAGGCCGGCTAGACTAGGTCCTGCAACTTGATTTGAACCATTTCTACTCAACAGGATTGAAACATTTTAAGTTTCTTCTGAATCTAATTTAGATCTCCTTTCAACTCAGTGATGGCCCATGTTCAGTTCAGAAGATATGATCATTATTAACTGCAGTATTAGAGTTGTTTGAAACCAACCTTAGGGAAATCTAAGCAACCTCGTATAATTCAAATAGATATCTTATGATCACAGCATCACCCATACTACACTGCTCCAGAGGACAAAGCTATGTCGCACTAACTTTGGATTTTATTCCAGAGATCAAATATTTGGTCCCAAACATTAGAGAAGAACTTGTGACCTGTAGGGCCATTAGAAATATGAAGTCAAACTTGCAGCCCACCAATTTGACACGAGTCCTCATCAATCATGCCAGAAGCCAAAATAACATTTGCTTCCCATTCACATAATTATCACCATGATACCACAGAAGCACCACTTTGGCACGATTCCTCTTAAAACAATACAATTACCCATGCAGGTGTTTGCCCACCTGGCAGCCATCACAGATGCACTTCACAGGACAGAGTCAAGTCCGAACAGTATGTTTTGCATCTTGTACATTTGCTTACAATAACCCTCTTTGCTACCGGAGTAAAATCAATACCTGGGGGATCTGATTTACTTTAATTACCTCTCACCTAAAAGTCTTGGAAATGAGATACCAGGGGACAATTTCAGATCCTCCACTCAGCTGGCTGCAAGTTCTTTGGAAACGGAAAATGTAGATTTGTTATAGAATGTTTTTTTGAGACACATGTCTAACATAAGATTCATTTTCATATTGCTCTTTTCAAGTTTATTTTAAAAAGTTCTCATTATTGTAGAACTTGGGAGCGTAATAGACAAGGTCTTGGTCCTTCAAGTTCTTCAACAGCTGAAAATGACTGACAGGTCTCGGAAATACATACTAAAGTAAGATTGCATCTGTTTTTCCTTTGTTCTCTTCCAGAATTACATGAAATCAGTTCCAAGAAGGGCGCTGCAGTTACGGCAACATCCTTCGTACTCCCTCCCAACAATCAGCACGGTTATCATGCATAATTCTGTGGTTGGCATGGCAACTGGGATTCCAGCTCCATTCAGTATCTTCAGTGTGTACCACCTCAACATTGAACCCAATTATGGGGTAGCATAATAAATTGAGCGTGCATCTTCCTACTTCCCAGGATGATTAGAGACCAGCCCCATAAACATTTATCACAATAAATCTATCCAATCTCTGTCTTATTGGAATTCTGCGTGGTTCTGCTAAAATGAAATTTCAGGTTGAGTACATTTTGAAATTAACCTATTAAAATTCAATCCAACTGCTTACAGTATATACCACCTTGTTAAAGATCTGCTACCTCGCCTCAAGGTCTATACCTTCAGTGCTTGTTACAGTGTCAGATAAAGCAGCTTTCTTAAAAGAACTGTTTTACACGGAGGCTACAGCAATCCTCATCCAAACAAATCAACACCAAAGTGAGGAGCACTATTCACCTCTGTAACTGTCCTCTATTGTATTAATGTGCTGTCTCTTCACTTTCAGCAGTTTTGCCTTCTATAAATTGCCTAAAAAGCCATTACTACAATTAGAATGCTAACCAGTGCAGAGGAGCTTCTTAATCAAAATATATAGTAGAGCTTGAAAGTTTGTGAGCCCTTTAGAATTCTCCAAATTTCCACATAAATCTGATCTAAAACTATGTCAGATTTTCACATAAGTCCTAAAAGTTGATAAAGTGAACCAAATCAAACAAATGAGCAAAGAATGTTAGACTTTGCAATTTGTTACTGGGGTAGCGATGGTCACGGCTTTTCCCACACAGCTGATATTCTTCTTACAATACACACTGACAGTGCACTCTCTTTCCAGCTCTTTACTTCTGCTCAGAGCTGGCGAGCGCACTGCCGCTGTGCATATTGCATGGTGACGAGGGGGCCAGTACTAAGCACGTCAGAATTGAAAACAACACATGTTCAATAGAACAGGGACTAGCCAAATGGTGGTTTGATTCAGGGTGGGGGAAGAGGATACAACAGTGGCCTCAGCCTCTGCTCCCTAATGATGCTCCATTTGACTATCCTATAACAATTAGGTTATGACATTAAATAGATGGGCATTTAGTATTAAAATAAATGTCAGCTCAGGACCACCAATTTAAGAGTTTACACATAAGAAATTTGTTGCAGAGAACTGCAAAAAAATGCAATAAAATGTACGTGGAGGGATTATAGAAAAAACACTGATGCAGTGTATAAAAAATCAATTTAGCAGCAAGATACCGTAACTACTAATTTTGCATTTACAATTGCTCAGCAGTGAATGGGATTGGTCAATGCTTTCTTTAAAAGGAACCTGGAAGGCCCAGAATATTGCCCTCTGTAGGCAGCATAATGTAATGACAGTTATGCTCATTTTAGCAGTCTGTCACTTTACAGTATTTGTACACTAATATTGTAATACTTACATCTTAAACTTTGAAACGTGTGAAAAGGAAGGAGTCCAATGAATAGTCAGATGATATGAACTTCATGCACAGTAATAGGAAGAAATCTGCAAATGTGCAAACAAAGCGGTGGGAGCACATCTCTAAATATAAAAATGAATGTGTGTGTGTGTGTGTGTGTGTATCACCAACCAATCATGAAGCATCTTTCATTTCACCAGAGCTGTTCAAAAGAAGCTGAGCTGTGATTGGTTGCTATGAGCAACAGTTTTCCTTGCAAACAATCACTAAGCATCTCTCATTTCACCAGAGCTGGTTAAAAGAAGCTGAGCAGTGATTGGTTGCCATGACCAACAGTTTTCCCACTTGACAACACCTCAGCAGACACTGACATGTGGGAGAAATATAACATCCCTGGGAACATAAGCTCTCAGCCACTGTCTGCCCCCCTGAAAGGAGCAGAGAGCACGACAGAAATGAATCACCCCTCCCGTGCCCATATACCCATCACACCTCCTCCATCCCGTAGGCACATCTTCCCTCTTAAAGGGATCATTGGTATGGAAGTCAGAGCAAATCCATCCAGCGCTTTGGTTTTGACCCCATGCCTCTCTTAAAGGGATCCCCATTATGGAAATTAGGACCGTTCCACTCAGCTCTGTGGTTCTGACCCCAGGGTCTCTTAAAGGGATCATTGGTATGGAATTTAGGGCAAATCCACTCTGCGCTTTGGTATTGACCCCAGGCCCTTCTTAAAGGGATCTCCGGTATGGAAGTCAGGGCAAATCCATCCAGTGCTTTAATTCTGACCCCAGGCCTCTCTTAAAGGGTTCCCAGGTATGGAAGTCAGGGAAATTGCCTTCAAATGCTCTGGTACTGACCCCAGGCTCTCTTAAAGGGATCTCCTGTATGGAAGTTAGGGCAAATCCCTCGGTGCTCTGAATCTAACCCCAGGGTTCTATTAACGGAATCATTGGTATGCAAGTCAGGGCAAATCCACTCAGCGCTCTGGTTCTGATCCCAGGCTCTCTTAAAGGGATTCCCTGTATGGAAGTTAGGGCAAATCCACTCAGCGCTCTGGTTCTCACCCAAGTCCTCTCTTAAAGGGATCCTCGGTACGGAAGGGAGGGAAAATCCACTCTACACTTTGGTACTGACCCCAGGCCTCTCTTAACCCCTTCATGACCAAGCCTATTTTGACCTTAATGACCAGGCCATTTTTTGCAATTCTGACCAGTGTCCCTTTATGAGGTAATAACTCAGGAACGCTTCAACGGATCCTAGCGATTCTGAGATTGTTTTTTCGTGACATATTGGGCTTCATGTTAGTGGTAAATTTAGGTTGATAATTTTTGCGTTTATTTGTCAAAAAATCAGAAATTTGCTGAAAATTTAGAAAATTTTGCAATTTTCAAATTTTGAATTTTTATTCTGTTAAACCAGAGAGTTATGTGACACAAAATAGTTAATAAATAACATTTCCCATATGTCTACTTTACATCAGCACAATTTTGGAAACAAAATATTTTTTTGTTAGGAAGTTATAAGGGTTAAAAGTTGACCAGCGATTTCTCATTTTTACAATAAAATTTACAAAACCATTTTTTTTAGGGACCACCTCACATTTGAAGTCACTTTGAGGGGTCTATATGGCAGAAAATACCCAAAAGTTACACCATTCTAAAAACTGCACCCCTCAAGCTACTCAAAACTACATTCAAGAAGATTATTAACCCTTCAGGTGTTTCACAGGAACTAAAGCAATGTGGAAAGAAAAAATGGACATTTTAATTTTTCCAACAAAAATTTTCTTTTAGCATCAATTTTTTCATTTTCACATGGGAAACAGGATAAAATGGATCCTAAAATTTGTTGGGCAATTTCTCCTGAGTACAACGATACCTCATATGTGGTCATAAACCACTGTTTGGGCGCACGGCACGGCTCAGAAGGGAAGGAGCGCCATTTGACTTTTTGAATGGAAAATATGCTGGAATATTTAGCGGTTGCCATGTCGTGTTTGGAGAGCCCCTGTGTACATAAACATTGGAGCTCCTCCACAAGTGACCCCATTTTGGAAACTAGACCCCCCAAGGAACTTATCTAGATGCATAGTGATCACTTTGAACCCCCAGGTACTTCACAAATTGATCTGTAAAAAACAAAAATACTTTTTTTTCACAAAAATTTTCTTTTAGCCTCAGTTTTTTCATTTTCCCATGGGCAACAGGATAAAATGGATCCTAAAATTTGTTGAGCAATTTCTCCTGAGTGCACAGATACCTCATATGTGGTCATAAACCACTGTTTGGGTGCACGGCAGGGCCCGGAAGGCAAGGAGCACCATTTGACTTTTTGAATGGAAAATTAGCTCCAATCGTTATCGGACACCATGTCGCATTTGGAGAGCCCCTGTGCACCTAAACATTGGAGCTCCCCCACAAGTGACCCCATTTTGGAAACTAGACCCCCTAAGGAACTTATCTAGACGTGTAGGGAGCACTTTGAACCCCCAAGTAATTCACAAAAGTTTATAACACAGAGCAGTGAAAATAAAAAATAATTTTTTTTCCTCAAAAATGATTTTTAGCACACTATTTTTAATTTTCACAAGGCTAACAGGAGAAATTGGACCACAAATCTTGTTGTCCAGTTTGTCCTGAGTACGCTGGTACCCCATATGTGGGGGGGAACCACTGTTTGGGCACACGGCAGGGCTCAGAAGGGAAGGAGAGCCATTTGACTTTTTGAAATGCAAATTACTTCCAATCGTTAGCGGACACCATGTCGTGTTTTGAGAGCCCCTGTGTGCCTAAACATTGGAGCTCCCCCACAAATGACCCCATTTTGGAAACTAGACCCCCTAAGGAACTTATCTAGATGTGTAGTGAGCACCTTGAACTCTCAAGTGCTTCACAAAAGTTTATGACGCAGAGCCGTGAAAATAAGAAAAAAATTTTTTTCCCTCAAAAAATTATTTTTTAGTGCGCAATTTTTTATTTTCACAAGGGTACCAGGATAAATTAGACCCCAAAATTTGTTGTCCAGTTTGTCCTGAGTACGCTGGTACCCCACATGTGATGGGGAACCACTGTTTGGGCACACGTTGGGGCTCGGAAGGGAAGTAGTGACATTTTGAAATGCTGACTTTGATGGAATGGTCTGCGGGTGTCATGTTACATTTGCAGAGCCCCTGATGTACCTAAACTATGGAACCCCCCCACAAGTGACCCCATTTTGGAGACTAGACCCCCCAAGGAACTTAGCTAGATGTGTGGTGAGCACCTTGAACCCCCAAGTGCTTCACAGAAGTTTATAACGCAGAGCCGTGAAAATAAAAAATATTTTTTTTTCCACAAAAAAAAAAATGATTTTTAGCCAGCAATTTTTTTTTCACAGGGGTAGCAGGATAAATTGGCCCCAAAAGTTGTTGTCCAGTTTGTCCTGAGTACGCTGATACCTCATATGTGGGTGGGGACCACTGTTTGGGTACACGTCGGGGCTCGGAAGGGAAGTAGTGACATTATGAAATGTTGACTTTGATGGAATGGTCTGCGGGCATCATGTTACATTTGCAGAACCCCTGATGTACCTAAACTGTGGAACCCCCCCACAAGTGACCCCATTTTGGAAACTAGACCCCCCAAGGAACTTATCTAGATGTGTGGTGAGCACCTTGAACCCCCAAGTGCTTCACAGAAGTTTATAACGCAGAGACGTGAAAATAAAAAATATTTTTTTTTCCTCAAAAAAATGATTTTTAGCCAGCAATTTTTTTTTTCACAAGGGTAGCAGGATAAATTGGACCCCAAAAGTTGTTGTACAGTTTGTCCTGAGTACGCTGGTGCCCCATATATGGGGGGGAACTATTGTTTGGGCACACGTAAGGGCTCGGAATGGAAGTAGTGGCGTTTTGAAATGCAGACTTTGATGGAATGGTCTGCGGTCGTCATTACGTTTGCAGAGCCCCTGATGTGCCTAAACAATAGAAACCCCCCACAAGTGACCCCATTTTGGAAACTAGACCTCCCAAGTAACTTATCTAGATGCCTGGTGAGCACTTTGGACCCCCAAGTGCGTCACAGAAGTTTATAACGCAGAGCCGTGAAAATAAAAAATATTTTTTTTTCCGTTTGTCCTGAGTATGTTGATACCCTATATGTGGGGGATGACCACTGTTTGGGTACACGTCGGGGCTCGGAAGGGAAGTAGTGACATTATGAAATGCTGACTTTGATGGAATGGTCTGCGGGCATCATGTTACATTTGCAGAACCCCTGATGTACCTAAACTGTGGAACCCCCCCACAAGTGACCCCATTTTGGAAACTAGACCCCCCAAGGAACTTATCTAGATGTGTGGTGAGCACCTTGAACCCCCAAGTGCTTCACAGAAGTTTATAACGCAGAGACGTGAAAATAAAAAATATTTTTTTTTCCTCAAAAAAATGATTTTTAGCCAGCAATTTTTTTTTTCACAAGGGTAGCAGGATAAATTGGACCCCAAAAGTTGTTGTACAGTTTGTCCTGAGTACGCTGGTGCCCCATATATGGGGGGGAACTATTGTTTGGGCACACGTAAGGGCTCGGAATGGAAGTAGTGGCGTTTTGAAATGCAGACTTTGATGGAATGGTCTGCGGTCGTCATTACGTTTGCAGAGCCCCTGATGTGCCTAAACAATAGAAACCCCCCACAAGTGACCCCATTTTGGAAACTAGACCTCCCAAGTAACTTATCTAGATGCCTGGTGAGCAATTTGGACCCCCAAGTGCTTCACAGAAGTTTATAACGCAGAGACGTGAAAATTAAAAAGAAAAAATTTTTTCCACAAAAATATTTTTTTAGCCCCTAATTTTTTATTTTCCCAAGGGTACCAGGAGAAATTAGACCCCCAAAGTTGTTGTGCAATTTTTCCTGAGTACGCTGATACCCCATATGTTGGGGTAAACCACTGTTTGGGCACACGTCGGGGCTTGGAAGGGAGGAAGCACCGTTTAACTTTTTGAACGCAAAATTGGCTGGAATCAATGGTTGCACCATGTCGCGTTTGGTGACCCCCTGATGTGCCTAAACAGTGGAAACCCCTCAATTCTAACTCCAGCCCTAACCCCAACACACCCCTAACCACAGCCCTAACCCCAACACATCCCTAACCCTAATTCCAACCCTAACCATAACCCTAACCCCAACAGACCCCGAACCCTAATCCCAACCCTAACCATAACCCTAACCACAAGCCTAACCCTAATTCCAACCCTAACCCTAATTCCAACCCTAACCCTCTTTCCAACCCTAACCCTTTCCAACCCTAACCCTCTTTCCAACCCTAACCCTCTTTCCAACCCTAACCCTCTTTCCAACCCTAACCCTCTTTCCAATCCTAACCCTAACCCTCTTTCCAACCCTAACCCTAACCCTCTTTTCAACCCTAACCCTCTTTTCAACCCTAACCCTCTTTTTAACCCTAACCCTCTTTTCAACCCTAACCCTAACCCTCTTTTCAACCCTAACCCTAATGGAAAAATAAAAATAAAAATATTTTCTTTATTTTATTAGTTCTGCCTACCTATGGGGGTGATAATCGGGGGGTTTATTTACTTTTTCTTTCATTTTGATCACTGTGAGAGTGATCAAAATGAAAGAATGGAATCTGCAGCCGGCAGATTCGGGCGGGCGCACTGCGCATGCGCCCACCATTTTCAAAGATGGCGGCGCCCATCATCCGGACCCGAGGGACACCGGGAGGGACGGGGGGACTCAGGAGGTACCGGGGGGGTGAGGGGGGGATCGGAGGCTGGCGGGGAGCAGAGGGAATGGGAGGGGGGCAGATGATGACAGCGGCGGCAGATCGCCGCTGTCATTCAGTTGCGGGGGGCGATCGCCGGTGGGGGGGGTGGAATCGGGTCTCCAGCCATGTCCGATGCTACAGCAGCGTCGGACATGGCTGGATTGTAATATTTCATCAATTTTCATTGATGAAATATTACTATCGCTCTGATTGGCTGTTTCACTTTTAACAGCCAATCAGAGCGATCGTAGCCACGTGGGGGCGAAGCCACGCCCCCTGTGGTGAATTACAAAGCCCCCTGTATCTGCGGGTCGGGTGACCTTTCAGTGACCCAGGTCACCCGACCCGCAGGGGGGCTTTGAAGTCATGACGCCACATAGGCGTCACTGGTCAGATTTGAACCAGGTTTCATGACGCCTATGTGGCGTCATTGGTCGTGAAGGGGTTAAAGGGATCTCCGGTATGGAACTTAGGGTAAATCCCTCAGCGCTCTGATTCTCACCCCAGGCTTCTATTAAAGGGATCATTGGTATGGAAGTCAGGGCAAATCCACTCAGCGCTCTGGTTCTGACGCCAGGCCTCTCTTAAAGGGATCCCCGGTATGGACGTTAGGACCGCTCCACTCAGCGCTCTGGTTCTGACGCCAGGCCTTTCTTAAGGCTGACGGGATAATGTGGGATATTAGTGGTAGTTGTCCAGTGGCACTGGCTGACGGGATGATGTGGGATATTAGTGGTAGTAGTCCAGTGGCTCTCGCTGACGGGATGATGTGGGATATTATGGGTAGTAGTCCGGTAGCTCTGGCTGACGGGATGATGTGGGATACTATGGGTAGTAGTCCGGTAGCTCTGGCTGACGGGATGATGTGGGATATTAGGGGTCGTAGTCCCGTGGCTCTGGCTGACAGGATGATGTGGGATATTAGGGGTAGTAGTGTGGTAGCTCTGGCTGACAGAATGTTGTGGGATATTATAGTGAATTGGGCTATGCGGAATGGACGGGGCTCTACACTCAGCTTTATATAGATATAATCATTATAATTTGTTTTAACTAACCGTAGTTAGTTACTATGCCCGGGCAGCGCCGGGCTCTTCAGCTAGTTTATCATAAAAATCATAAAAATGTTCCTCCATAGCAGATACTTTGCTAGCCATGCACTTTATATTTGTATATACAAATTCTATAAAAGTTATCGGCTGCAGAAATACAAATAGGGCCCTAAAATTAGAATGTCTGTCAATTATTTAGGCTATATGTACTCATGGCATTTTTGCAGTGTTTCTTTCTGCAGTCAAAATGTTCACTCTTGGCAGTAAAAAGGCAGCATTTTTTGCTATGTTTTTTTAGGTGGATTACAAGTATCATTTGTCTATCGTACATGTTAATAAAGTTACCGTACTTTTATTCAACAAAAAAAATCTGCAAAAAAAATGCTGCAAAAGTGCAGCAAAAATGTTATGCTGTATTTTTTTTGCAGCTTTTTTTTCACTTTCTTGTTTGCGTTCTGAGTGAATAAATGCTGCAAAGACACTGAAAGAACTGACATGATGCAAATTTTTAAAAAAAATTTCAATGTCAGACAGTAATTAAAAAAAAAATGTGTGCATGAAGTTTCTGAAATTTCATAGTTTTTGCTGCAAAATACAACTTCTTTCCTGAAGAAAACAAAACCTGCAAAAAACGATACATGTGAACATAAGCTTATGCTGCCCTGAAGAAGACAAATGCTATGCACATGTCCCAACACGAGCGCCAAGTCCTGGCCTTTTCTCCTATGGCCACCTCACTTTACTGTAGTCTGTGCTGGACTTTTCAAGTAACCTGGCGAACTGCTTGACATCGCATCACCCAAGACCTTTTGAGGTCGACTCAGATAGCTATTTGCGGTCTTAGTATTGAGTAAACCTTGTATTCAGTTCCTGTGTGCTTCTGTTTCTTTACCATGTATCTATGCAATTACATGCCGGCTCAGACCTGCGGTTAACCATTTACCTGCTGTGAGCATAATGAAATCTCTTCAGCTAATAGTGCTCTTCACACTACTATAATAATGCAATAGTTTGTAATCTTCTCTGCAGGCAAGTATCCAACTTGCCTGTTCATCACTACTAACTGCATTTAACTATTTATTTGCTGATTGTATGTGTCTGCCAGCAATCTTGTGCTTTCAAAAGCATTTTAAGGCTGGGTTTCAGATGGCTGTTTAAAAAACTGGCCCAATCACATCCGTGTGCCCGCACGATTGTTTGTCTGCATCACGGAAGGGAGAGAGTGCTGCCTTCTAATCCATGCAGTATTCTGGCCTGTGTAATGAACCAGCTTATCTGATCCTCCTAGACTGCAGTGATCAACTCAAGACTATAGAGACTATGATATTCATGTCGGTGGTTTACACGACAAGTGCAGCTTGTGTAAAGCTTTTGCCTTACCAAATGGCCGAATCTCTGCACACCCGTGTATGGTTACAAACAAAATTGCGTGACAATTTACCATCACGGTAAGTGGAGTTTTGGATGCCTTCATTTGTGGTGTCATCCTAAATGTAGGGTGCACATACTCATAAGTACTCATTCAGAAGTAAATGTCTTTCAAGTATGCAAAAGAAGGGTATGTGCATCATCAGTGTTTTGTACCAGTGTTGACCCAGAGTTTGACGAGAGTGTCCTCAGTGTTTGGCGAGTGAACTCAGTGTTTGGCGAGAGTGTCCTCAGTGTTTGGTGAGAGTGTCCGCAGTGTTTGGCGAGAGTATCCTCAGTGTTTGGCGAGAGTATCCTCAGTGTTTGGCAAGAGTATCCTCAGTGTTTGGCGAGTGCGTCATCAGCGTTTGTCGAGTGTGTCATCAGTGTGTTAGTGCGCTATCAGTGTTTGGTGAGAGTGTCATCAGTGTTTGGAAAGTGCGTCAGTGTTTTTTTTAACCCTTTTACCCACGGGGCCATTTTTCATTTCTCCCCAGAGCCATAACTTCTTTAATTTTTTTGTGTATATGGCCATGTGAAAGCACGTTTTGTATGGGACAAGCTGTACTTTTATACGACACCATTGATTTATCATAAAATGTACTGGAAAACGGGAAAAAATACCAAGTGCAGTGAAACTGCAAAAAAAAAAGTGGAATGTTTTCGGGTTTTGTTTTTTACCATGTTCAATAATAAAACTGACCTGCCATTATGATTCTGGAGGTCATTACAAGTTTGCAGATACCAATGTATAGGTTTTTTTTTTATTTCAGTGGTAAAACAAAAGCACCAAAGTTTTGAAAAAAAAAAAAAAAGCGCCACTTTCGGAGACCTGTAGTGTCTACATTTTTTGGAATCTGGGGCTGTGTGAGGGATTATTTTTTTGTGTGTCGAGCTGACTTTTTTTATACTATTTTGGAGTAGATAAGATGTTTTGATCGCCTGTTATTGCAATGTTGCGGAGACCAAAAAAAGTAATTTTGGCATATAGATTTTCATAGAATCATAGAATCATAGAATCGTAGAGTTGGAAGGGACCTCCTGGGCCATCCGGTCCAACCCCCTGCTCAAAGCAGGATTCGCTAAATCATCCCAGTCAGATGTCTGTCCAGCCTCTGTTTGAAGACTTCCATTGAAGGAGAACTCACCACTTCTCGTGGCAGCCTGTTCCACTCATTGATCACTCTAACTGTCAAAAAGTTTTTTCTAATATCTAATCTGTGTCTCCTCCCATTCAGTTTCATCCCATTGCTTCTAGTCTTTCCTTGTGCAAATGAGAATAAAGTTGATCCTTCTACAATGTGACAGCCCTTTAGATATTTGTAGACAGCTATTAAGTCTCCTCTCAGTCTTCTCTTTTGCAAACTAAACATTCCCAAATCCTGCAACCTTTCCTCATAAGACAGGGTTTGCAGACCGGTCACCATTCTGGTCGCTCTTTTCTGAACTTGCTCCAGTTTGTTGATGTCTTTTTTTAAAATGTGGTGCCCAAAACTGGACACAATATTCCAGATGAGGTCTGACCAAAGAGGAGTAGAGGGAAATAATGACTTCAAGTGATCTAGACTGTATGCTTCTGTTAATACATCCTAGAATTGCATTTGCCTTTTTTGCTGCTGCATCACACTGTTGACTCATATTCAGTCTGTGATCTATTAGTATACCCAAGTCTTTTTCACATGTGCTGTCACTTAGCCCTATTCCTCCCATTCTATATATGCTTTTTTCATTTTTATTGCCCAGATGTAGTACTTTGCATTTCTCCCTGTTAAAAACCATTCTGTTAGTTGCTGCCCACTTCTCCAGTTTATTTAAATCTTTTTGAATCCTCTCTCTCTCTTCTCTAGTATTAGCTATCCCTCCTAGCTTTGTGTCATCAGCAAATTTGATCAGTTTACCCTCAATTCCTTCATCTAAATCATTGATAAAGATGTTGAACAATACAGGGCCCAGGACAGAGCCCTGTGGTACCCCACTTGAGACATTCCTCCAACTGGATGTGCAGCCATTTACGACCACTCTTTGGGTCCGATCACTAAGCCAGTTATGAATCCACCTAACAGTTGCCTTGTCCATTCCATACTTAGTCATTTTTTCAATAAGGATTGTATGAGAGACTTTGTCAAATGCTTTGCTGAAGTCAAGATATACTATATCTACAGCATTTCCTTGATCCGCCCAATCAGTGATACCGTCATAGAAGGAAATTAAGTTAGTCTGACATGACTTATTAGTTACAAACCCATGCTGACTCTGTTTAATCACTTCATTCTTATCCAGGTATTGACATACATGTTGTTTAATAATTTGTTCAAAGATCTTTCCTGGTATAGAAGTCAGACTCACCGGCCTATAGTTGCCTGGGTCCACCTTCTTCCCCTTTTTGAAGATAGGAACAACATTTGCTCTTCTCCAGTCTTCTGGCACTTCTCCTGTTCTCCAAGAATTTTCAAAGATTTTCTTCTTGTTATGCTGTTTACCAATTGGATTATTTTTATACTTATAGATCTCGGGTGTTTCTGAAAGTGGCGATACCAAATATGTGTATTTTTTATATTATTTTTATTGTTTTATTTTGAATGGGGCAAAAGGGGGGTTGATTTGAACTTTTATATGTACAGTACATACAGTATATGTTTTTTTACACTTTTTACTTGCTTCAATAATCTCTTTAGTGGACTTGAAGATTTGATCTTCTGATTGCTTAAACCCTGCTATGTGTAGCTAAAATGAACATCTGCATCGGTGTCACGGGTGTGTCATGTGTGACAGACATAATGAGACTAGGAAACAAAAGAGCGCAATAGGGTCTTATCTGGTGATAAATGGAATAGATATGAAAAAAGTCTACTCACCCTTTCCAGGAGAGGTATAAGCATATAGACTCGCCGTCAGCTTGCTGCACGCTCGAAGGTCCACTGCGTGACCTCCAATGCAAATCCTTAAGGATATAAAGTTATTCTCGGGCTTACTGTGCGCTGCTTGACCGGAATGAAATCACCACAATGTGAGAAATTTGACCATTTAATTCCCTACGCGTTTCCAAGTGTGAACCACTTCTTCTTCAGGGGTTGACATGTCAACCCCTGAAGAAGAAGTGGTTCACACTTGGAAACGCGTAGGGAATTAAATGGTCAAATTTCTCACATTGTGGTGATTTCATTCCGGTCAAGCAGCGCACAGTAAGCCCGAGAATAACTTTATATCCATAAGGATGTGTGACAGACAGTCATCCTGGATCCGACTGTAGAAGGTGTTTGCGAGTAGCGCTACAAGCACCTGCTTGATTTTTGCATCTGTGTTATGGAGTGATATGCTTCTCACTCTAGTTCCAACGGTTACCTCCACCTGCTGCTAATTATCTCACCTTTGCTGAAGGTCTAAAACCATTCCGTTTCTTTAGTAGGGTGCTGGCGTTAGCTCAATTTCCATCTGTCTGGTTGGAATTACTAGCGGTCGGCTAGTGAGTTTCTTGGAGTTCCCTTGGAAGATTGTTGCAGCGATATATCGGTGGTTTTCACAAGCTAAGTGTATCCCCTCGTTCGTCCACCCACTGTCTTCAGTTGTAGTGGGGGTGAATAGTGCCACCCTGTCCCCTCCCTATCCAGGGACTATCGTTAGGGTCAGGCAGGGGTTAGGTTCAGAACCTATTTAGGAATGTTTAGGGCAGACAGGGTGCTAGATCTGCCTAAGAATCTCCATTCCCCCCTTCCCTAGTGTTTGGACTTCCCCCTCCCTTTTCCTGTTGTTGTGCACCTTACGTCTACCTCACAGCGTGTCAGCCGGCCAAGGGGCGGCACTCATAGCAGATCGGCAATGACAACAACGGCTATTAGGAGCACATGACAGCTGATCAAATCAACTGTCATGTGTCAGGAAATATGACAAAGCATCTCCCATACTTTACAATGTCAAATGTGGACAGTAGCACATGAAAGGCACACAGATGCCATTTGTGTGCTGTACGTGTTTTACATGGACCCATAAATTTGTATTGACTCTTTTCATCTGTGCTGGCAGAAATAAATTTCATTTTGGTACATGTGGTAGTCCTTTTTGGGAATAAGCCACTGTCTATTTTCGCCAGATTTACATTTAACAGTCTAATTGAGTTTTAATACCTGATAAAGCCAATCCACGGGCACAGACATATTTAGCCTGTGGATTGTGAGCCCCGTGCAGCTCTTCAAAGCCCTCAGTGTGGCTCTTTTAATCCAGCAAATGTTAAAACACCTCACCACACAATAGGGACGCTAAGCTGACTACAATTGAAAGAGCCTTGGTAAGATGCTAACATTGTGAATGCGCCATGCTGAATGGTATACAGCACCGGTGTTACACTATGTGTGTCCTTTATGTCGGAGTCTGGATTATGGAGCATGGTATATGAAAATTAAATATTTACGTGCGCTGACCAGTAAACAGCGCTCTTCATACAAGAATAGGGGTTAATAGGTGATAGTAAAATAAAGAAGGGATCAATGGGGCTAGCGTCGTAAGACTCATCCGTTAATTACCCACGATTCCGTGTGTTTAGACATTGTGGTCTTCTCAGTGAGTATAGATAAAATGGATCCTTTGTAGAAATAAACCTTGGTTATTTTTGATGTAATGTTTCATGTGTCTGTATCATTAGAATACCGGCACTGGGTTGTCTGCATCCTGCTGTTACTCCGCATTATTATTCCTTTGTTGTGACAGAATTTTCTGAAATGCCTTTGTTGTGGATGTATTTTTCCTGAGCAGTTAAGATATAGAAACTAGAACAATGCTCAAACAATGATCGGATCATGGAAGCGGTGAATTTAACCATATACTGTCCACATCCAGCCTCAGTGGTTCAATCACCTCAGACATTGCACTGGAGAGGGCTAGTAGACATCCTAAGTCTGTTAAAGCACCCCTTCAGCGATTTTTTTTTTCTTATTTCAGTATTTTCATCTTCTGCTCTCTCTGATTCCCGGGTTCGCCATCTTGCGACCGCAACTTCTGACTGCCCAGAAGTCAGAGGTGACGATCACAAGCTCTCAGTGTAAGTCTGAGAGCCTTGTTCTGGCTCTCCATAGACTTACCGTACATGGCGTTGTGACTTTGGGATCACTCCGGAAGGTCAAACACTGCTGTAGAATGACCGACGCGGCACGGATAATAGATGAAGACAGCGACTGGTAAGTATGTTAGACTAAAGGGAACCTGACAGGACATTCATGTTCCCCGAACGGCAGGTAACAGGAATCAGATGCTGGTTGCGTTATTACAGCCGTGTACATTTCACTGTGAAACGCTGAGACAATTCATAGAATAAATACTCTAAAAAAAACGACTGGGAACTATTGGACTGGTTCATCAAAGCTTTCACAAAAGAATTCTTGTGTAAAAGCTTGAAAAAGTAGAAAAAATTAGGAGTTGTGCCTGATTTGTCCAATTTTTTATTGTCGTTCTGCCGAAATGGGGGAACTGGTGCGGAACTTGAGTGCCACTGCATGCCTAATTCATGATGTTCTGTAGCACTCCCAACGCCAGATATCTCACTACAGTATCTTTCTGTCAAAGCGTACAGAGAGGCACCGCACTTGACATATATGCTCCAGACTTATGAAGAGGGGTGCACCTTTTCATGAATCAGGAGTGTCTGATTCCAGCTCACCACTTCATCAAGAATAACGTGAGCAACCCCTGCCTTAATGAATCGGGCCCATAGTGCCTGGCCTGCTTATCAACGTATATTTTATCTGGAATATTGCAGTATCTCAGGGTAACTCATACATGGCTGCCATGATATGCAGCAGGCAGAAAGAATCTGCTTTCAGCTTCAGTTTAAGTAGCGCATAGGATGCACGTAGGGTAACATATACAAGCTCCAACATCTATAATAAGTGTCTTACTATCAAGAAACCTCACCCCAATAAGAAAGTGAATTGTAGACTGTTGTTCATCCCATAGCACGTTGCTTTGCTTGACAAAGACCTTCAGGGGTTGAAACGTTGCATCTAGCAGTGGTTGAATAAAGTCTACAGGTCACTTTGTTTTGGAGTGCAGTGGTCTTCTCTTTTTTTATGCGTCTGTCCGCTCTTTTTTTATGCGTCTGTCCGCCAACATGGCAAAACCTATACAGCATTGTACAGGATGGACAGCAAAGACAAGAGACCTTGATAATAAAAAGTAGTTTGGACTTGGATCACTTAAAATTGCCATCAAACCAGGGATTTCAGATTTTGGACTCATGTACACAAGCACATCAAGCTGAATGTTGTGTTAATCCAGCAAAAGCTATCCACAGTATTCTCTGGCCCATGCTGAACAACATCTCGTTACCTCCAAGTTTCACATGAGGGAGATACACCATCTTCCAAGCATGGTTTTATTCCCTAGAAGCACATGGAGGAACCACATGGTCTGCAATATGGGGCTGTGCTACAACATGTGCATATGGCCTTCAGATGTAATATTGATAATTCAGAGGACAGGTTGGTCATTCACACATGAACTCCAGCGGCTTTGTCAGAATCAATGAAGATTCAGCAGTGCAGGCTTCTGATCATAAAGAGATCCTGATAAGAGTTTGGCCATTTTATCACATACACCTGATTCCCTATGTGAGGGTGGCATGCCATAGTAGTAGGGACTGCACTACACAATTGTGCGGGATTGTATAGCTTTCATAAGGTTAGTACGAAGGTGCCAACACCATGAAATGATGATTAAAACTAATAAGTATTTCCAAGCAGTGGTCCTATCAAAAAATATATGCATATGTACAACCCTGTACAAATGTTATATATCCTTTGTAGATAATAAGTATTTGATCACATCATCAATCAGGGCAATAAAGACGACATATAGTGCTCACAGTTACTATAGATGCTTTTATATAATAAATATAAAAAGAAATACAATGATACACAAAGTACTAAAAACCTTTGAGATGCATGTAAAGTATGAAGCCTGCAGCCCCGTTGGCACAATCCTGCTTACATTGTAAAATAAGGGATTTGTATGGATTCACGATTGATTACTATACATTTATCAAAAGCAACATAAAAATTACACTTGAAGGGGAATACAAAACTAATTGCACCTTTCCAATGGTACAAAACAGTGCGGAGAAATGAAGAGTGTCATCATCTCACAATTGCATCTGTTATGTGTGTCACTTACATCACACTCTGTCACCGCATATAAGACCTACACAAGGCAAAGAGCAAAGCGCCTGCAAAAGTCCAGGTCTTTTACAAAAGTTCAATTGAAAGACAGATCCCTTTCATGAATGAGCAAAAACGCTGTCATAACGCAAGGCTGCGCTGCTTTAACACACTGCGCCTCCTCCTGTAGTGTCTTCACATGCACATGGGCACTTTTTTCATGAATTCATTATCGCGCCTTTGCAGTCCTGTGTTTTCGGGGGGGCATTTTTTTTTTAACTTAAATTAAGGTATTTGGAACTAACAATCATGTTAGAATAGGGCTTCATTACAAATTGTGGACTGTTTGGATTTTACAAGATCTTCTTTTACCTGTAAATTCCTTTGATCAGGTCTGTGGTCATCCTGCAGCCTAGAGAAGCTCAAAAAACACAAACAAAAGCGTCACAAACTCTCTGTCCATCAGTAGAAGCCAACTGATAGATTGTCATTTTAGGCATTCTGCAGCCAGCAATATACTGTACAGAGCAACAGAGACACTATAGACGGAAAGCGGTGCACAATTTTTAATGAAATCCAATTGCAACAATATTTATCCCCAAATAAATGCATTTACATAGGCATATACTGTAGATAAATATTATATAAATAAAATGAGGAGAACCCTTTAGCCAATACAAGAACCAAGTGGCTGCAGGCCATGCATTTTCTACATTTGCTGATATTATCGAATGATAATATACACGTAAGGCCAACTGACATGGACAGACAATAAATTGTATTCGTCATGCAATAGGTGTCAGGCACTCTGCACACTTCTGTACTAATTCAGTACATGGAAAAATAGCAGCAAGAAAAGATTTCTGACTTCTACATTTCTTTGAAACCATCACTGTGACTAATGGTTAGTGACAACTCCAAGCCGGTCAGGATTTCAGCCCCCACACAGCATCTGCTTCACAGGTCTCCTAGAGTCCGACATGGCAAATATCACTGGGCATAAATGAAACCTGAATCAAGCACTTCCAGCTAAGGCTAGTTTCACATTAGCGTTTTTTTGCGCAGCGCATCGGGCGCATAAAAAACGCAAAGAAAAACGCAAAACAAACGCGCGTTTTTTTAACGTCATGCGCACGCTGATGTGTAAAAAAAACGCAGCGTTGTTTGCGTTTTACATGCGTTTTTTGCATGCGTTGGCGTTTTTTATGCGCATGCGTTTTTAAGTGTGACGTTTTTTCCATTGTCTAGAGAACATTCTAGACTTGTTTAACTCAAAAACGCATGCGCAAAAAAACGCAAGCGTGCGCAAGACCATGCGCACGCATGCGTTCCCATAGGCTCCAATGTGGTGTTTTTGCGCATTCCATGCGCAAGCGTGCGCATGCGTTTTTTTGACGAGACAGGGCGGAACCAAAAATGCAACATGTTGCGTCTGGCGCGCCTGGCGCAAAAGACAAAAAAACGCATGCGCACGAAAACGCAAGTATGCGCAAGACCATGCGCACGTCATGTTAAGTATAGGTGCGCAGTGCGCATGCGCACGGGTGCGCACGATGCGCTGCGCACAAAAGCGCTAATGTGAAACCAGCCTAAATTGTAACAATATTTGCACAAACATATCCATGTAAAAGAACAATTTTTCATTATAAATGTGGATTAATTTGTGCTACTCTTTCTTTCACTGTGTGCTGTGATGTTGATCAGGCTGTCCGCTATATTTTATGAAATGTGTTGGAGACCAGAGTTGGTGCAAATTGGTTTGCAGGACCCGGTCCATTGGCCATATCAGTAATCTTTGGCAGCTGGACGGAGCCCTGAGACCCACCTCTTTCCTGATGGCATCCACTTCTCTTCTTTTGATTAGCCGGCCTACATATCAGGTACATCATGCCGAAATAATGACGTTGCTACACAAAATAGGAGCCACAAATGGCATTCGGTAAGAAGGGGATCTCAGGGCTCCCATCCAGGAGTCACAGATTACTGACATGGCTCATCCTGTTAGTCGATTTGAACCAACTATATTGGGGACATGATTTGGTGGCACTTATTAATATATATGTATTACAGGTTCTCCTCCTGTTCTTCTTAATGCAGCCTTCTTCACAGACTGCACAGCTCTCAAGTCCATAAAGTGGCTGCTTATAGAGAAGCATGTGACCAGACCTGTCCATCAATCTCGTCCAATTGTATAACACTGCACATGGGAATGCTGCTTCTCAATTGGAGGAGACTGATCACATGCTTCTTCATCAGAAGCCATTTTGAGAACAGGAGAGCTATGCAGTCAGTGAGGAAGGCTATCGAAATGAGGAGAACCTGTAATAATTTTATATTAGTCAACGCCACAAAATCATGACCACAACACATTTAGCGAGAACCTGTTAGTTCTGAAAATAAAGGGTTAATCTGTAGGTCAATAGTGTTAGGAAGATGCCTGGTCTCTGTACTGAAAGTGTAGAATCCAGGAGAAATGTAACCTTATTTCTCCCAAGAGCCGCCAGCTTTCAGTCATGCAGGTGTACCTGGAGTAATTACAGTCACAGATCACAGCACTGAGAGCAGCGGCTGTAAGTACGCCCAGGCACTGACTGACAGCTAGCAGTGCAGTGCAGCATAAGCCGGCTGGTCAGCTAGTGCCAGGACATGCTTACAGCTGCTGTGACTGAGTGGTGACTAAAATGCACACCAGCATGACTGACAGCCTCTCTGTACTGGTGCACTGCACTGCCGCTGTCAGTGCTGGAGTGCAATTACTGCCGCTGCTCTCAGTGCTGTGATCCGTGACTGTAATTGCTCCAGGAACACCTGTATGACTGACAGCCAGCTCTGTACTGGTGCACTGCACTGCCGCTGTCAGTGCTGGAGTGCAATTACTGCCGCTGCTCTCAATGATGTGATCGGTGACTTTAACTGCTCCAGGCACTCCTGCATGACTGACAGCCAGCTCTGTACTGGTGCACTGCACTGCCGCTGTCAGTGTTGGAGTGTAATTACTGCTGCTGCTCTCAGTGATGTCATCAGTGACTGTAACTACTCCAGGCACTCCTGCATGACTGACAGCCAGCTCTGTACTGGTGCACTGCACTGCCGCTGTCAGTGTTGGAGTGCAATTACTGCCGCTGCTCTCAGTGATGTGATCGGTGACTGTAACTGCTCCAGGCACTCCTGCATGACTGACAGCCAGCTCTGTACTGGTGCACTGCACTGCCGCTGTCAGTGTTGGAGTGCAATTACTGCCGCTGCTCTCAGTGATGTGATCGGTGACTGTAACTGCTCCAGGCACTCCTGCATGACTGACAGCCAGCTCTGTACTGGTGCACTGCACTGCTGCTGTCAGTGTTATAGTGTAATTACTGCCGCTGCTTGCAGCGATGTGATCGGTGACTGTAAATGCTCCAGGCACGCCTGCATTACTGACAGCCAGCAGCTCCTGGGAGAAATAAAGTTCATTTTCTCTGTGGAGACACCACTTTTAGTACTGCACTGGCATTTTCATAATGCTATTAACTTGCACATTAACTCTATATAAGCAGGTTAACAGTTCTATCAGACTTATCAGGTTCCCTTTAATACAAAATAAAATAAAGAGGCTAACCACTTTGCGGTTTTAATAAATATTTTGGAATAAATGCAATGTTATATACTAGAAATCCTAGATTCCAGGTCCCTATGGTCTGTATCTGACTCAATGCCCAGTGTAATCATTTGACCATGCAGTCCAGAGAAGCAGATGGAAGTAGTTTTGATGTGTGCCAATTTATGGGTGAGCTGATTTTTTGCCACTAGATAGTCTATGCTTCATACATCACGTGCTCCTACACCGCTTTATAACTAGGCAGAGCTGCAGTTCAGAACTCCGGGGAAGTTGGCTAACAACAGTGATATCGCTTGTCATCAAGTTTTCTCAGAAACAGTTAAAAAGAAAAAAAAAGAAAAAAAAATCTATTAAGCTGTTTCGCATTTCAAAAATGCTGAAAAATCCACGTTATTCTTTGTTTTCATGACAATTCTTTATAATTAAAATCTAACACTTAAATACACTGCATAGAAATAAAACCATTTTATTTCGGAACGGTTCAGGCTTTTCACGCCTGAGTTGTCATGATTAGGTGGAACGGCCCCTCTTATTTTCCTGCTTACATGTATTAATTAGCAGGTAGCACCATGTATTATGCCACTAATAACTTAATTGCCGTAATTATATAGTGACCGAGAATACAAAGGCAACAGGAACTTTCTTTTAAGCACGTTATGGGTCAAACAGGTGTAAAAAAAACCTACATTTCTGAGCCATGCGTGCCACTGATTGCTGGGCTGTTATTTACCAGCTGCTTTATGCATGGCAGAAGAATATGAGCACTCAGAAGCAAGAAATAAACAGTCTACCCCCTGCAGACTGGCGGCCCTCGGAGAATTGAGAGGACTATACACCGAGGCGGTGGGCAGCCAAGCAAAGAGGGCTGCAGAAACGGTCTCGAAGAGCCTTCCTTATGTTTACAGGCTGCAGAACGCATGATCTGACAAGCATAACCTATAATATTGTCACAGTTATTATAAACTAGAACATATGTTTAGGTCTTGAGTAGGAGGGTTAAGCACACACAATTACTGGATTTCAATGGGCCTGTAATGAGATGCTGGAGATGGCAATTAATGATCTGTTGCCTGGAGCAACAAGGGGATTTGGTACAGAATAGTAGTTTTTTGGGGGAGGTAGTAATGATAATTTATTCCAGGAGATCGTGAATAATGGATTCTCTCCGCAGCAGCAACCTTGAGTCGTGAAATGTCCATGTTAATCAATAGATATAAAATGCAGTTAGCAGGGTGCACATTTATGTTTGTTAATCACCAACATTTCCCTGAATTATTTAATAACGCAGGAATAAGGCAAAGCAAAATGTATCATGAATCACAGCATTTTTGGTGGTAATTATGCTGCATTTGCAATAATTAGCTTTAAACTGAGTAATTGTAAATTGTACCTAGTGTGCCTAGCAGTATAACGCTTAAAGAGAACCTGTCATTTCCAAAACAATATTAAAGGGTTAATCTGCAGGAGCCGCTCGCTGTGGCGGCATAGAGCGGTTATATTCACTGCACACTATACTGTGAGCTGCAACTGTACCCACTTCCCTGGCAGCTTGATTGACAGCTCGCTCTACACATTGATTGACAGCTTGCTCTACAGTGTATGTATAGAGCAAGCTGTCAATCAATGTGCTGCGGAGTACAGCCCTGATCACAGTATGATGAGCAATGATTAAGAGCACATTCAGACATCTGTTTTTGCAGACGAGTGCTATCCGTGTTGTTCACGGGCAGAACTCATACCTCAAATAGTGGATAGGGCCTGTGCAAAATCAAAGACACACATCTGAATTTCATCTAAGTGTCAGATCAAAATGGGAAATGCAAGTCTTTGGGTCTGTGCAAAAAAAAATCAGACAGCACTCGGATACCTTCCATGTGGAGGCCAATACATGGTTTCCCTTGGCCCAAAGAAGGCATAGTCTCTCTCCAGTACCTTTGCCCTGCCTTTTAGTGGGTGCACATCAATAGAGACCCCCTCACTGTTACATATGAACATATCCTTAGTGTTTGATTAAAGTGTACCTTAAAGGGAACTTGTCGCTTTCAGTCATAGGGAACCAAGATGTCTAAAGCCCCCGTCATACACAGCGAGCTCGCTAGCGAGATCGCTGCGGAGTCACAAGTTTTGTGACGCAACAGCGATCTCACCAGCGAGATCGCTGTGTGTGACACTTATCAGCGACCGGCCCCCCTGCCGGGTATCGCTGATCGTGCTGGAATGGCCAGGACATTTTTTTGATCGCTGGTCTCCCGCTGGCCAGCACGCATCGCTGCGTGTGGCAGGGGGTAGACCAGCGATCAGCGAGCTGGACGCTGGTAACCAAGGTAAACAGCGGGTTTCTAAGCGCCGCGCGGCGCTTAGAAACCTGATGTGTACGTTAGATACCAGCGCGCTGGTGCAGGGAGGTGGTAACCAAGGTAAACATCGGGTTTCTAAGTGCCACGCGGCACCAGCGCGCTGGTATCTTAACGTACACTGTGGGTAACTAAGCGACGTGCGTTGCTTGTTACCCGCATGTCGCTGTCCTGATCGCTGCTGAGATCTGCCTGTTTGGCGGCTCACCAGCGATCATGTAGTGACACACCAGCGATCCTGACAAGGTCATATCGTTGTTGGGATCGCTGGTGAGTCACTATGTGTGACGGGGCCCTAAGAGTATCACGTCTATGCCATGCTATGCAGTATCACCTCTATGCTGATGACACAGATCTACCTCTCTGGACCAGATATCACCTCCCTACTAAACAAAATCCCACAATGTCTGTCAGCTATTTCATTCTTCTTCTCCGCTAGATTTCTAAAACTTAGCATGGACAAAACAGAATTCATCATTTTTCCCCCCAATCTCATTCGACTCCCCTATCCATTTAAGTAAATGGCTGCTCATTCTTCCCAGTCCCACAAGCTCGCTGCCTCGGGGTAATCCTTGAATCTGATCTCTCCTTCAAACCACATATCCATGCCCTTTCCACTTCCAGCCGACTTCAACTCAAAAACATCTCCTGGATCCGTACATTCCTCAATCTAGAATCTGCAAAACTCTATTGCATGTCCTTATCATCTCCTGACTACTGCAACCTCCTGCTCTGTGGCCTCCCCTCGAACACTCTCACGCCCCTCCAATCTATCCTATTCTCTGCTGCCCGACTAATCCACCTATCCCACTGCTATTCCCTGGCCTCTCCTCTCTGTCAATCCCTTTACTGGCTCCCTATTACCCAGAGACTCCAGTTCAAAACCCTAACCATGGCATACAAAGGCCATACACAACCTGTCTCCTCCATACATATGTGACCTCGTCTCCCGGTACCTACCAGCACGCAACCTCCGATCCTCACAAGATCTCCTTCTCTACTCTCCTATCTCCTCTTCCCTCAATCGCATACTAAATTTCTCCAGCGCATCCCCTACTCTGGAATTCTCTACCCCAACATATCAGTCTCTCTTCTACTGTGGAAACCATCAAAAGGAACCTGAAGACCTACCTCTTCCGACAAACCTACAGTAATCACCGATCCACCAAACCGATGCACGACCTGCTCTGCCCTTGCCTACTGTATCCTCTCCCATCCCTTGTACAATGTGAGCCCTCGCGGGCAGGTACCTCTCTCCTCCTTTACCAGTCGTGACTTGCATTAAGATTATTGTACTTGTTTTTATTATGTATACCACATTTCACATGTAAAGCGCCACGGAATAAATGCCACTATAATAATAATAAATAATAATAATAATAGGGTCAGTACAGGGGACTGTAAGGACTCAGATGTCGGTGATTTTCCAATACGAGAAAAACGGTCAAAGTTTCATCAGTGATTTTTGTCCGTGTCAGTTTTTTAACATCAGAGTTTAAGTCAAAGTTCCATCAGCTTTTCTGGGTTGACAAATGAACAAAGTTTCTCCCATCTCTTCCTATGCAGCAGTCTGTGAAAAATAGACTGCACATGCTGTAATGTGGGGTGGATTTCCTAGTATTCCCCCACAAGCATCCCCGTTCAGAGGACCGATTGTTCAGTTCATTAACTTTCCGTGTAATGGACCACACATAAGACAGCACAGAGAGCACACAGGCCAAACACACATTGATGGAGACCTTTGTAATAATGGAAAGGAGCATGGCTGCCGACAGCCATAACAACAAATTATTACTATATTTCCACATTGCAGCCAGAGCTTGCAGGTCGTCATCATCCTACTTATGTCAAATGCTTAAAAATTGCCCGTGACACATATAATGACATTACAATAATTTACATGGGCAGCAAAACATATTTGAAGGCTGTTATCTCCCTTCCAGGCTAATGAATAAAATAAAAAAATGAGAACACTCTAGTAGTGTTTAGGGGACTTATTTCATTTCATAGAGGAAAATAACTGTCAGGTCTACTTTATTTTTCAGTGCCATTATTTCTGAGTTATATCAGTCACCAAAAAGTTACACTAGATGACAATCACACATAGCTGTCCTAGCCATCCATATATCCTGAATGGCTTACACTGCATTCTTACGAAACTGTATCTCCAATACACCCCTGAATGAGACCTTTTTATTAATTATTTATTCCATTTCCAAGGTATGCAATGCTTCGGCTCTAAGGCCACATTCACAGGTTCAGTATTTGGTCATTTTTTTACATCAGTATTTGTAAGCCAAGTGTTATAGAACATTTCTGTTGCAATTTGTGGCATTAATTCTAATAAATGTGATGCCGGTGCTCAGCCATACCCCTCTCTGCTAAGCTCTTCCCACTTTTGAAAAAATTCCGCGACATTTCAGTTTTGTTCCAGAATTGAGGCACAAACTGTGTGATGTATCAGGGCAAACGTGACAGAGTCACGGACACTTCTGATGAAACTTCTGATGATTGAAAATTTAAAAAGACGTGATTGCACTAAATGTGCCGGCACCCTAACAAAAAAAAAACAAATCTCAAAATATGTGATGTGTGAACTGTGCCCAAAATCTCTTCAAGAATAAAGTTGACAGTAACAAATACCCAAAACACGGTGCAAAAACGAATGGTCAACTCTGCTTACTAGGGGCAACAAGGCTACTATTCGTTCCAGATAGGAAGCTTGTGGTATATCCAGCTAAAACAAATACATCCCTATGCTTTGCATGGTGGTTCCTGGGACTACAACGCCTTTAATGAGCCATACTATGAAAAAAATGAGTTAGTCAGCAGCACGGCTTAGGAAATGAGGCGTTCATAGACCCGATCTTTATTTATTTGCTCTTTGTTATTTCATGCACATGGTTCACAGTGCTGGCGATATGCACCTAAAGTGTAAACTAAAATCCCAACTTCATACAGTCACCCCAGCAAAGAATGTGTTACGCTGATTGAATGGAAAACACCTGCCTATCAGAAATGCTGCTGCCTGTCATGGCCGCTCTTACTAAAAGCCTCTGCGTGCTCCCAGAGAATGAGCCTTTCAAGCTCTCCGTGACTTATCCAACCTTCACTTTGTGTAATTTGTGCTGGCGCAGCATGCGGGTCATCACCGAGCACTCCATCACTATCTCGTTCTGCTGTGCTCTTGTGGCAGCCTATATTCTTCTGATAGCTGAGACAAATAAACAGACTCCACTTTGCTTTGCCTCACTGAGCCACACAGACCTGTCCTTTAAACTGATGCACACATAATTTACATCAGTTTTACTTTGTCACGGGCGGCAAGACCGATCTCTATGGTGTGAAGTGAGAATTACTCTCAGTCTATCAAAGCTGAAAGCCATCTCAGGCTCTAAGTAACCGCAGCTCAGAAATCTGCCATTTTCTTACAAAAATCAGAAAGTGTGTAATTTTTAGTTTACGGAGGCGCCTTGCAATGTGATAAAAGACAACACACTTCTACAGGCCTCGCGGGTTACTCATTATCATCGAGATGACTACTAGAATGTCATGTAAAACTTGTCTTAAGAATCATTAATTCTAAAAGTGACAATTCCAAAGGCAGAATTAAAATGGTTGCTGGATTTCACAATGACACGCAGATGTATAGTTTTTAATACTTTTCTTGTATCTCATACATAGCGGCAGAAAATGCCTTCAGGGTGAGCCCCCATGTATGGCGTTCTTTGCTGATACGAAAATCACCCTCACTGGTCCCAGCAAGGTGCAGCCTGGTCAGTGATTGATGCAGTGTCTGAGTCAGAACAAGTTCAACAAACCTGAACTTACACATTCAGGCCTCCTTCACATGTCTGCTTACTAGTGATGAGCGAGTATACATGTTGCTCGGTTTTGCGACTTGTAGACAGGCTGAATACATGTGGGAATTCCCTAACAGGCAGGCATTCCACACATGTATTCAAGCTGTCTAGCAGTCATAAATCATGCAGATGAGATGACGAAATCTAAATCTCCGAGCACGCCAAAATACTCGGAGGACACCCGAGCAACGAGTATACTCGCTCATCACTACTGCTTACAGTAAGTGTTGTATCCAATTTTTTTCACGGACAGCACACGTACCCATTATAATCTAGGGTGCTATGCACATGTCCATGTTTTCACAAGGACCGGGTGTCCATGAAAAACACACGGAGACATGTCTGTTTTTTACCAGCAGCCCTGATGACAAGGGTCAATACAAGTCTCTGGGTCCATGTACAGCACATGGATGACATCCATGTATAGGAGAAACCTTGGCATTTATTTCTTTATCAAACCAGAAAAATACAAATGACACACGGATGGTAAAAACAGACACACAGATGACACAATGATAGTAAAAACCGACACATTGATAACACACTGATTGGAAAAATGGACACCCTGAAGGTAAAAACAGACACGGATGACAAACTGCTGGTAAAAACAGACACACTACTGGTAAAAACAAACACAAAAATAACACAATGATAAAAATGGACACACTGATGGTAAAAACAGAAACATGGATAACACACTGATCGCAAAAACGGACACACGAATGACACAATGATGGTGAAAATGGACACACTGATGGCAACAATGGACACGCTGATGACAAAAACAGACACAGATGACACACTGATGGTAAAAATGGACACACTGATGACACAGAGTAAAAATGGACTCACAAAGCAATGATAATATCGGTACCGTTTACCGTTGGCATAGTCTAGACCCAAATCTTTCATGTACTATCCAAATTTAAATTTATTGGTTGACTAGCCAGAAAAAAACTTGTATAAATGTGTTTGAAATGCTAACTTACATCACCCCTTGTCTCCCAATTTCACCACCGCTCCCATTGTACTTCCAAATTTATTCCAAAATATAAAAGAACAGCTTGCCGTCACTCTTTTAACAGAATGTTTTTTTCACTTAGTGAACATTTCAGCCACAGGCATTACAAGTCTAAGGACCCCGTCACAAATAGCGATCTCGGTAGCGAGATCACTGCTGAGTCACAAGTTTTGTGATGCAACAACGATCTCACCAGCGAGATCGCGGTGTGTGACAGCGATCAGCGACCGGCCCCCCTGCCGGTATCGCTGATCGTTGATGGAAAGCCCTGGACATTTTTTTGGTCGCTGGTCTCCCGCTGGCCAGCACGTATCGCTGTGTGTGACAGGCGGGAGACCAGTGACCAGCGCACTGGTAACTAAGGTAAACGCAGGGTTTCTAAGCAGCGCGCTGTGCTTAGAAACCCGATGTGTACCTTAGTTACCAGCGCGCTGGTGCAGGGAGCTGGTAACCAAGGTACACATCGGGTTTCTAAGGGGTGCACGCCCCTTAGAAACTCGATGTGTACCTTAGATACCAGCACCCTGCATCAGCGCGCTGGTAACTAAAGTACACAGCGACGCCGCGCGCTCGGCGTCGCTGGTGCTGATCGCTGGTGAAGCTGTCTGTTTGACAGCTCACCAACGATCATGTAGCGAATCAACCAACGATCCTGACACGTTGATATTGTTGTCGGGATCGCTGGTGAGTCGCTATGTGTGACGGGGCCCTAACTCTCTGACACTACAGCATATTAACCCCTTCACCCACAAGCCTGATTTCACCTTACTGACAAGGCCAAATTTTACAATTCTGACCCCATATATGGGGGAAAACTACTGTTTGGGTACACGGTATGGCTTGCAAGAGAAAGGGCGTCATTTGACTTTTGGAATGCAAAATTTGCTTTAATAATTAGCGGATGCTTTGTCGCATTTGGGGAGTCCTTGATGTGCCTTAACAGTGGAAATCCCCCACAAGCGACATCCTTTTGGAAACTAGACCCTTCAGTGAACTTATCTAGATGTGTAGTGAGCGTCTTAAACCCCCAGGTGCTTCACAATAGTTTATAACGTTGAGTCCTGAAAATAAAAGATCATATTTTTCCCACAAAAATATTCTTTTAGCCCTAAATTTTGTATTTTCACAAGGGTAACAGGAGAAAATAGACCCCAACATTTGTTGTGCAGTTTCTCCTGAGTAATTTTGTTTCAGCCCTAGATTATACATGGGAAAAAGGGTAAAAATGGCACCAGAATTTGTCCCTCAATTTCTGCTGGATAAATACCCCATATGTATCTGTACAGGACTGCTTAGTCTTACGACGAGACTTGGGAGGGACGAGAACTATTTGCCTCCTGGAGTGCAGAATATGCTAGAATATTTTGCAGACTCCATATACAGAGCCCTAGAAGAGCAGAATCTCCCCTCAAGTGACCCCATTTTGGAAGTTATACCCCTTTGGGAATTTATCTATATAGGTGTAGTGATGATTTTGACTGCATGGGTGTTTTCCAGAAAAACAGCAGTGGATGTTGCTGAGTTAAAATTGCAAACTGTCATTGTAGTGCTCAGTATGTTGTAGTGCTCAAGATGCCGTAGTGTGCAGTACGTGGTAGTGCCCAGCTCATGCTTCTGGAGACACACCACTAAATGAGTTGGGCTCTCATCGCAACAGAAATGCCAAACATGTGGACGCTAAATGTGGTTTAGGCACACTGGGGCTCAGAAGTAGAGATGAGCGAATATTTCAATAATCAGTTCAGATTATGATCACCGTATTTGAAATATTCGCCAAACGCCATTGGAGTCAATGGGAGTACAGATGAGCAAACATATTTGGAAACGATTGTCAAACATAAAATTGGCAGGAATATGGCACGAATATGGCAAATTCAGAGATCGTTTTCCTAACATATTCGCTCATATCTACTCAGAAGTGGGGAGGGCATTTGCATTCGGGAGTGCAGAATTTGATTAATTTCTTTTTGGGAGTGAGGAGCCATTTTCTCTTTCCCAGAGCCTTTGTACTACCAGTAATATGGAAGCCCCCTATATTTCCATTAACACATGGTGGATTTGAGCGCTTTTGGATTGAGTTGAAGCTTTCATTGGGAACATTTTACATAACATTTGGGATCACATTTATCCTGGGCTCTATGCTGAGCACTTACTTTGGGGTTTCAATCTTTATCTTTGAATGACACAATTCAGATGAAACCCCTGAGGGATGCATTCACTATAATGAGGCAGCAGAATTACTCTGGATTCTATCTGACCTCTCTTCAGCGATGTCCTTTTCAAAAGTGCTCAAAACTGTGGTGGACAGTGCTTTTATGTGCGCCTAAAATATGGACAGACAGATCATAGGCCAGAGAACGTCAACAGTGCCTTCATCTGCCTAACTATAGGGAATTTCTTGCTGGGTGTTCTGTCTGAATCAGGTATTTCATAAATTTACGCAGAAGGGTGTAAGCGCTCAGCATAGTGCGCAGTATAAATGTGAGGTGATCTGTGGGAGACAGAATAAACAAATCAACACTCAGTAGTTTTTGCATCACCATATTTTGAGAGCTACAATTTTTCCATATTTCTGCTAACAGTCATTGGAGGGCTTGTTTTTTGCGGGACGAGTTGATTTTTTTTTGGGGGGGAGGGAGGGGTTTATGTCATTCAGCGTGAGGTAAAATTGATAAAACACCTTTATTCTTTGGGTCAGTATGATTTACAGTGAAACCACATTTATACCTTTTTTTTGTTTCGGCACGTTTAAACAAAAACTGTTTTATAGAAAAATAAATTATTTTTGCTTCGCTTTATTGTGAGAGCTATAACTTTTTTATTTTTCAGCTGATTGAGGCGTATTGCAGCTTATTTTTTGCGGAACAAGATAACTTTTTCAAAGATATATTTATTTATGTTTGTCTTTTGATCGCATTTTTTTCCACTTTTTGTTTGGTGGTATGATGATAAAGTACTGTTTTTGGTCTCGTTTTTTATTTTTGTTTTACGGTGTTCACTAAAAGGGTTAACTAGTTGGACAGTTTTAAAGGATGGGTAGTTACAAACAGGGCAATACTAATTATGTGTACTTTTTTTCTTTTCATAAAAATATTTATTTATGGGTACAATATATTTTTATTTTTTCATTATTGTTTTGTGATTTTTTTAAATTTATTTTTACACTTTTTTTTACCTTAGTCTATGGGCTTTTCACTTTTTGCAGTCTGATCACTGAACCATTGCTATGCTTTACAAACTGTCAGCACTGCACTGACACACAAGCTTAATACACCATGCTCGGAGCATGCTCTGGTGACTATGCTCCCTTCCTCTGCTTGCTTTCTAATGTTGTGATTGCTATATCAATTGCAGCATTTAGCGAGTTAAACTACCGGGAGCAGAATCAGCTGACATCCGGCGGTGATCACCCATGCATGGCTTCCTATGAGCAGGAAATCGCCATGATGTTTATTTACTGCAGTGGTCGCAAACCTAGTGGACCTTATGGACAACCAGATGTCTTCTGTATTTGTATCAAAGCTACAATATCCAAATCTCAGCCATATAGTAGATGTTCCGACACTCGGCCATAAGGTAAAGTTTCAGACACTCGATTATAAGGGCAGATGTCCCAACACTCGGCCATAAGGTAGAGGTTCAGATACACGACCATAAGGGCAGATGTCCCAACACTCGGCCATAAGGTAAAGTTTCAGACACTCGATTATAAGGGCAGATGTCCCAACACTCGGCCATAAGGTAGAGGTTCAGACACTCGACCATAAGGGCAGATGTCCCAACACTTGGCCAAAATAGTAGATGTTCTGACACTCAGCTATAAGGGTAGACGTCCCCGACACTTGGCCATAAGGGTAGACAACCCCAACACTCGGCCATAAGGGTAGACAACCCCAACACTCAGCCATAAGGGTAAACGACCCCAACACTAGGCCATAAGGGTAGAGGTCCCGACATTCTGCCATAAGGGTAAATGACCCAACACTCGGCCATAATGGTATGTGTCTCGACACATAGCCAAAAAGCTAGAATTCCAAGCATGCCTCCATGACTAAAAGTTTTAATACCTACAGTACATTAATGACCAATGCCATGGTGTTTGAAAAAAATCCCACATACCTATTTTAGTACATACTACATAAGGACTCATTCAGAAGGTAGTTTTTGTCACACAGGAGAAAAATGAACTGGGTTTCATCAGTGCTTTTCATCAGAGTTTCATCAGCATCATCAAAATTTCATCAGCATCATCAAAGTTTGATCAGAGAATTATTTTTTTTCTTCGGAAGGAGAGAAAAAAATGGTAATCTGCTCACCTTCCAGTAAAAACAGTTCAGTAGACACACAAGTAGATAAATTCACATAGGAACCCTGGTAGAGATTGTCTGGTGTGTTGCAAGGAGTGTGGGAGCACATCAGGCTGGTATCAAGGTCAGGAATAAGAGAGAATCCATGACGACTACATTCCAGACTTGTGAATGAGCCCTAAGCCTCCTCAGGTTGCGCCCGATTAATATCACACAATCTATTAATTTATAGAAGCTACATTAACTCAGATACATCTTTTATTCACAGCAGAGTGTGTAGGTTGCATTTGATGAGCTCCTCCTTATTATATGCCTAGTATCTGAATCACAACACTTTCTCCAAGAGAACATTTGCTTAAACTTCCCTGCAGTTGCTGTGGGGATTGACCATCATATTGGCCACCTGTGGATGCAGATGCTCTGTACATAGGCTGTGAGAATCTGATCTCCTGCAGCTGCCCTTCAACATAGTGCTGCTCCTCCTTATAATAGCTATAAGGATAGTATACAAGAACAAACTTGCTTGCCATAAGAAAGAAGGGGATGTAATTACCGTACTTGCGTTCTCAGCCAAGAGTCCCTGGATTGATGGGAACCAAGTAGCTTCGTTTTTTACTTTGTAACATTTTCTGCATTTGGCTAAAAACTTTTTAAAAGAGAACCGGTCACTTGAAAAAAAACGTTATTAACCTGGAGATATGGGGTTAATCTGCAGGTTAATACAGTTCTGAACCTGCCCGGCGCTCACATTTAGAGCCCTGGTGCTACAAAGAAATTAACTTTATTCCCCCCAGCAGTGTTCGGCGTTCAGCCACGTGGGTGGCGCTGGCACAACTTCAATTACCGCTCAGTGTATGGAGAGCGTCGGCTGTAACCGCGCTCCCGGCACTGAGTGACAGCCGGCTCAAATGCTGATCCTGCTGTCAGTCAGTACAGGGAGCGTGGTTACAGCACTGTGTGCCACCCCCACAAAAAGCTGCCCAAGACCATTTGTTTTGGCTGACTAGACTGATGAGGTCCCTAGCAGGCTTCTCCTCACCCTTCTCCAAATGACTGACAGGTCTCTCTCTAAGGGTATATAGGGAAAGACTTGTCAGTGAAAGGGATCAGTGTGAGAAGCCAGCCGGAGATAGCATAGAACTAGAGAAAGTCGCCGACTGGCTTTTCAAAGTATGTTTACACTGAAATGCCAGAGCATACGTGGCTCCAATCCTACATCTAATCTTCATTCCATGTTGATCATGGCTCAGGCAGTATGAATCTAATGGCGGGTTCCTTTTAAAGGTATTACCAATTTGCTCCCATAAGTAACATAAGCATTTTTATTATTATTATTATTATTATAAAGTTACATAAGTGACTGATATTTCTGCAATTTCCTAAATTATTTAAAGTACCCAGAAAGGAGGAAATATTGCATTAAATTGGTGCAAAGCTGAAAAAGGGGAGGGTTGCACTGAGTACAGGGTAGATGGGGGATTGACCTCTACTAATGTAAAGTACCACTATTATTTCAGGAGAACTTGCAGCAGAATGTCTGTGTCGGGCTCCTCACTTCCCGTACTGTCCTCTCCATAGAACTTTATGAGCACCAACTGTCATCTTCTATTTTAACAATGGGAAAATCTGTCCTCACTGAAGAGATTTTACCTTTGGACTGAAAGATCAAAACAGGAGGAGAAAGCAGCAAATTTCACTGACAAGAAATGCTTATTTTCATATGAAGTCTAGATTTATTGAAGTATAACGACCGTGACACTTTAAAGTAAATAGACAATATTATAATGCAAATTAATATTATTGTAATTATTTCAAATCATCACGACTGACAATAGAAAGAGCAAAAAAAAAGACCTTCCGAACTGCACAGAGAAAAGCTTATTTCTGATAATACCTAAATAATGCAAAGTGTACATTCCAATTATGAGAGCCCAGAGACAAAACAAAGCCGTCCGGAGAGCTCAGCGAGCATCAGTCATGTGAAAGCATTGCGCTACACATGCATTCATTGTACCCGGGGCTAAGTAAATGCCAAACACAAAAATATCTTTACGGTAGCATCGGAAAGGTTTACTGAGCCTCGGGGCATCTGAATAATACACTCATTGATGTCAGCTTTCTCCTTACATTGTGGATGGTGAGAATATTTTATTATTTACAAAGAAAATGTTACTTCATTATTAGGTGAGGATTTCATAAATATTAACGCTCAGGTGAACCCCAGTATCCTCGCCGGCACAAAACAAACTAAAAAAAGCTGAATACATAGGTTTTGCTTGTCAAGGAACTGAGATTAAAGACCCCGATACATATAAGATGAAGGTCAGCCGAACCTGCCAACGTGTATGGGGGTCCGACCCTCCCCCAAAGATAATGTCGGAGGGAATAAGGATCGGGCAGTTGGAATTTCCACGCCTGAACTTTTTGCTTTTAGGGGAGGTACGATGATGTCAGAAGCATCTTCCAGTGTCTCCTGATACCACATGAATGCTCGGGCGAGGAAAATGAACTTGTGTAAGGGGGAAGTACGGAGAGAGCAGTCTGCTCATCAGACGGTTCGATAACACCTATCTCACGTGCATGGCCATGATTCCCAATAGTGATAACTCCTTGGGGGTACGCTCACTCCGAGTGTGATCTGATTCTCTTACATGAGAGAATTGCAGCACAGGCGTGGAGAAGATTGAGAACCTAATTTTTCCATCCTTTCCATTGTCTCTGTGCGCGTACATCGGACTGTACTCGGATGACGTCCAAGTGCAGTCCGATGTTTCACACAAACCCATGGACTTGTATGCGTGAGAGCGATCCGATCGATCTGAATCGGCATGAGAAAAAAATTGCAGATCTACACTGGCCCATAAGCAGAACATTGGGCTAAGTGCTAGCCGATAAAACCATGGACAGCATGCGGCCATGTTATACAGCAGTGTGAGCGAACCCTAAAATGAAGACTCTGCATGGTCAAAACAATTTTCAATTTGCTAAAGTGGTTGGACATGTTTTAGGTCAATTTTTACTGTACCATAAATCTTTGCGTTTGTGCTATGAAGCTCTATAACTTTACGTGCCCCCGCTGCCCACAGACAGGGCTGTAAAGCATAGGACGTGGTCTTCTAATCAAAGTAAGCAAGATGGCGGCCATAAAGTGATTTATCGCTGTGCTCTGAATTTATACACTTGGGTGCAGGGGCTGAATCCATTTAGTATGTAGCCGAGACAGACAGCAAAAAGGTTTGTGTCTGAACCTATGCAGAATGAATGCATCTTGGTTTCTGTGGGTGGAGAGAATGCTGCGGCACAAGAGAATTCACTGGAAAGTGGCGTACTTACTTAAGGTCCCACATAGCTCACTCTACAGCGATACTTTGCTTAAAGGGCCAATTCTTGTTTGAAATGAACTGATTTTATAAACTAAGCATTGGGCAAAGTTTTGGCAACAGATACCAAAGCCCTGGGCCAGAAAAAAGAGAAACAAAAATCATAAGAACATACTTCAGAGTCTAAAGTAAGTAATAGTGATATTTACACGTCTTTCCTATATAGTTATTTCTTTTAAAAGGTAACTATCATTTAAAAAAAAAAAACGATACAGGGGATGCTATGTATTGCAGATTGGTGGTGGCGTGGGTCCTGAAGCCCCCACATGTCAGTCAAAACACCACTATGAAGTACACAGCTTCTCCATGATATTTGAGTAAATCTACGGGCTCCTCCACCTCTCGACACAGAGCAATATTCAGATACACAGTTTCTATTGATCAGTTATACTGATCAGTGGGGGTCTTAGGAGCTGAACCCCCAAGGATCGACGACACTTAACATCCCCTATGAAGCATAAATATTTTTTGTAACTGATAGTTAACATTTCACTTTCCTACTTTAAGGCTGTGTGCCCACGTTGCGTTTTTTAAAGTGTTTCCGCAGCGTTTGAGCCGGCTCAAATGCTGCAGAAACGCTTAAAATAAGCTTCAAATTAATTTGCATGCGTTTTTGGCTTTTTGTGCCAATGCATTCGTTTTTAAACGCTCAGGAATCGCTTAGCGGCTAAAAACGCAGCATGCTCATTAATTTCTGCATTGCTGAGCATTTTTAGCCTTCCCCAATGTTCCCAGAAAACGCGCGGCAAAAAACGCGTCAAAAACGCACAAGAAACGCGCGGAAAAAAGATGCGCGTTTTCTGGGAAAGGGATCAGTTTCCTGAGCGTTTAAAAACGCTAACGTGGGCACATAGCCTAAATGTGAAATTCCTGAGGGCGCAATCAGACACATATGACGATGATGCAAGGGCGGACTCCGTAACAGGCAAATAGCATGTTATGAATGATCCTACAAGGAGCTTTAGATTCTACTCCCCATATCTGCGATTTACGGGCAGGCATCCCATATTTTACCTGCCATTGTCACCACGTCCGCGCATTGTTCAGCACCACTTAGATCCTGACTCTTCAGTAATACAGTTCTCCGGTGCCATGCTCTCTCCCAGTTATAGATGCATTCCCACTTAGTATTTGTATGTGACGTCAGATTTTTTTTATATAAAGCACAATTCCAAGCCGGATATCATGGAGTTTATTTCTGTCCTAATTTAAAATCTGAAGAAACACAATGAAATGTGCGGTGGCTGCAAATGGGTTTAACATTGCACGGAGTCCAATGATATTCGACTTTCTCCCAGTTCGGTCATAGCAATCGCTCTAAAAATAAACGACAACAATCTATTTGCATAAGACATGTGTTTATCTCTATACAAGGTAAAATCCAACTTCACGCTGGCAAAATCCTTCTTCTCTGCAAATACTGATGAGGACGATGTGACTGCTCCACTAATCACCGTGCCGCGCGCCCACCAGAGTCTTGGCTGCGGAGAAAGCTGGACCGGGTCCTCTGCTCTGTTCCAATTACATTCCCAACAATAGAAAAATACCTAAATCAGGCAATCAAAATCACGCCGACTTGTTTTTTCTGTGTTGTGCGCTCATTCTCTATGGCACTCTGTTTTATGCCAGGCTACAAAACAGTGGAAACTTTAACAGCAGAGAATTTGGTCCTGTCTGGCAGCTGAAGAAAAATCATGCTATTTTTCAGCCATCCAGGAAGGATCGCCCACCGGTCTATTGAAGCAGATGCAACTGCGCATTTGTTGTCAGCATGTGTTTGCAGTACTAGAGATGGAAATAGGACACGGACTCGGAGTCAGGTCCAGCTACAAACGCCCTCTTGACTGTCCCGCAGTGTTTGCTCACTGATTTCCCATCTGACACACTTGCCCTGACCCATTAGTCATTTCGCTTGTAAAAGATTTCATTCGTCAAGGAAATAATTTGTAATAAAACATTATGAGCTGCACAAACAGAACACTACAAAAAGCTTGGCAAGGATGCCGCTATCAAATATCGTCCTGAAGGTGGGAGATAGTTAGGAATTCAATTATTTTGTATTAATATAAAAGCTTTTTTTCTGTTCATCAGTGTAAAAAAAACAAAGCCTAAAATACATTGCTAGAAACAATAAAGAAAATACAAAGGGATTAATACTGAATGTGTGAATGGGCACAACAGAAACTGAAATTTAAACTAATATTTTTAAGCACTTTTTGGGGGATCATGGTAAGACTTGAACCTATCGTGTACTGCAGGTAGCTCATGTATGATTAAATATAATCACACGTTTAGACAATTGTGTTTTCTGATATTTCAGGAGTTACATATGGACCATTTGACATTTCATGTGCAAATGATTTACTGCGACCAACATTCTTGTTACCGTAGGTGTCAGTAACAATGATACACCTTGTAAATGTCAGGCAGCGCTGCCAGGGAAACCTGAATTTTCCATGGACAGGCTTTACATTAATGACTATGTCTAGCAGATCACAGAAGATGCCCTGGCCTTCTTGAACCACTGTACAGGCATCTGGACTTACACAGGAGCTTTTTAGTTGGGTTCACAGAGTGGCTGCTGGCCAAGGCAGCAAGCTGGAAGAGGATGTTTAAAAAGCCTCGTCAACACCAGAAGGTCAGGCAGAAGGCTGGTCAAAACATGGTCCGAGATCAGAAACCGGAATGAGCAAGAGCTGAATAAAAGGAGTGAAGTACAGCAAGTATAAACTTTAACTAGTAGCAATAAGCTGGGGAGCTTAAGTAGGGCAGCTGATCACTCCCAATAGACACCAGGCCTACCCATGTTACAAGACTGGGCGACACTACGGGTCCCAGTCATACTAACATCTCGGACTGGGCAGAGGCAACACTGCTCAGAATTTCTGGCCCTGAAGTTGCATCCATCACTAGAATTGCTCACAAAATTAATTTGGGGGTTCTTGTTGAGAGAAAAAGATGAAGCAAGAGCATATATACATATTTTACCTTTTCCTAATTGATATAGATGCTTTGTAATTATGACATTTACTGTGTCCTTAACAAAGACTATACATATTATATCAAAGTGTGGTCCAAAACTGCCAATATCAATAGAATTTCCATTTGCCACTTTGATCAAATGTATGTAGTCTCCTCTTCAGGAAACACTACATGTCATAATTACAAAGCATCTGTATAAATTAGAAAAGGGTAAAGAAATATATATAGTTGCGTATCACAAATGTAGGTCACTGAAGCGCTGATCATAAAGTCACCCATGTTTACGTCTAACGGTGTCATGATGCTTCACATTTTCCTTTAGACATGCCACAGATATGTTTGGCCTTTATGCTGATAATTCCATAAGATTACATTCCTCAGAAGAAAATCAGGATTAGCGAAGAATGATTTCAGTAACTGGACCTTCCATGTGCATAAGGACTCATGCAGACAACTGTATTTTAGGTCTGAGTGTGAACCAACAAAACATCGGATCACACTCGGACCAATGTCATTGTATGGGGCCGTGCACAGAGTCTGAGGAATAAAATCGCAGCGGGCTTGATTTTCATCCGATATTCGGATCGCACTTGGCCATGCAATCTAATGAATACGTGGAAAAAGGACTGTATTCGGATGAGATGATGGAGAATTTTTCTTCCCATCTTCTCTTCATCCGAAAAAATGGGATCACACTCTGATCAGAGTGTGATTAGCATAATCGGCCCGATTCTCTCTGATGAGAGAAGTATTGTGGTGCCACCTTAGGGCTCGTGCACATGACCGTATTTTCGATCCAAGTGCGATCAGACAAAACATTGGATAGCAAACTCAGACCAATGCTATGCTATGGGGCTGTGCACATGTCTGAGTTTTACCTACAACCGATATTTTCCTCACAGCATCCCAGAGTTGGATCTGATTATCAGATCGGGTGACATCTAAGTGCTCTACGATTTTTACAGACTGACAGAATGGAGATAGGTTTTTTTCCCATCTTCTCATCTGAGAAGTTGGATCACACTATCTATGATCATTCTCTGACCAAACTATCAGAGTTTGATCAGAGTGTGATTAGCATAATCGGCGCCATTCTCACGTATGAGAGAATCAACACCAGTGTGACCCTGGCCTCTTCCTGACCACTTCACATCTGCCTATGAGAGATGGGTGCTACCAATTTTTTAAGTTATTTTTACCTCAAATTACTAGAGATCAGCAGAGACGCAGTATAATCTTTGCTGTTATTTTCTTAGAAGATAAGTTATAGCAGGTAAAGGGAAAGTAACCTACATTCACTGAACCAGTCATGTATTACATTGGAAAATATAAAAACTTATAGATGAAGAAGAGTTTGTCATTTTTTTGGCTAAACATTTTTAGGGTTTTACCAACATTTATAAAAGAGCGACAAGATATGCCATAAATGTACTTTAGGTGGGATCTCACCTATGAGAAATTCTTGCATCTTTTTTGACAGGTGAGGCCATCCACTATGGCCTAATCCAACTCCATTACAGAATTTCCAGACAAAAGTGAAAGAGATATGTCACGACTGTTGTCGGGTGTCCCAGGACCTGGGGCTCCTTCCCTGCCCCTAACACGAGGGGTGCTCTAGCTCTCCCTGTTCCGCAGATTACTTCTGATGGTGAAGACGCCGGAGCCACGTACCTTGCCTTAGCTCCGGAATCTGCCCTCAGTCTGTATGCTTACCTCACCCAGGGAAGAGGGGAGTAAAAGTGTACTGTAACACACAAATAAGACTAACTGAGGTAATACTAACAGGGATAAAGGATAATACCAGTCATACAAATATACAGACATAAACAACAGAGCAACACACTGAGGAGTGGAGGAGGGGGCTAAACCAAAGTAGGAGAAGAAAGGGAATTATCACATACATGCCACACATCTCAAAATATGTCAAGCCAAGAGGAAACATAAGACAGACATATTTATGTATAGAGCTGTTCTCAATGTTTCTGTCACAATCCTACAGAATGCACCAGAAAAAAACTCAAAGAAATCATAGCCATAATATAACTGAGTACACAAGGCCAAAAATGGCTGCCACTTTTAGGTGGAGTCATATAGATAGTAGATGGAGAGAAAATTCTTTATTATTTAATATTACTGCTACCAGAACAGACATTTTTCCCATCACATGTCTCCATAGATAAAATAAATCTTTTTTTTCGGTACTCTGCCTATATTTCATCAGGTTCTCTGATGTGTAATCGTCCAAGTGAACCTGAACATACACCCTCCGCAAGCGAGAGAGAGCTGCTCAAACAGTCCTAGTGATAATGGCGCCACCAGACCAGTGACGAGTTAGCTAAACTTTTCTTATGTCATTTATCTAACTTAACCACACCAGATTTTTTTTTTCTTTTTACTTTTAATGTGCTCTACCTTTGATGTACAACTTTACACATAGGAGTTGAATCCGGATGTTGGCTCACATTTACAAGAATTATGTGTTCTTGGTATGTCACATAAGGATTTTCCATGATAAAATCTAAAAAAAAAAGTCAAAGCCATAGGAAAAAGCTCTGAAGAATTCACATGTGGGTTGAATCAAAGAGTAAAGCAAGCATGCATCTTTTTTTCTTGTCTTCAATTCTTACGTTAATGAAAGCAGTCATGCATAGATTAAGATGTATGCGCATCAGAATTCTGGATTCCATATAGCCGAAGTGTCAGGATTGTGCGGGAACAGGCAGAAAGAAGCAGCGTAAATAGCACTGTTTTATGGCTCAGAAGCCACAGCAGCCAGTTAATTCAGAAATACACAGTGGGGGGCAGGTTTTGTTAAATATCTTTCCATTTGTGGTGCCTGGAGTTACTGCAGTCCAGACTACGCACAATATATTAGTAGGGATTTTTCAGATAAAGCATGTGTGGAAGCATAGAACACAATGCAGACACGTGAGGAGGTGGCAAGTGCAGCCAATGTAATTGTCTGGGAATACTCCAGTGAACATGCTCCATGGTGTGTAACGCAATGCTCAACCCCTGGCGGATTCCAGCAAAGCTAAATACACACAAACCGTGACAGCAAGGAGCACATCCATCTTCTATTCAGTGGATTTTTTTTGGGATAAATTTAGACATTAGAAAAGGTATGGTCGTGTTTGAAATCCCGATTCAATAAAATTATATCTGAACTCAACGCAGCGTCGCAGACTGTACAGGAGGTAAACGTTTCTCTTATTAACGAATGACCATTTAATTGTGAGCTTCCGCCCCCTAGCTGAATGCACAGCAAGTAATGCACAATTCTGGGGCCTTCCTAAAGAGACAGGTTGAAGGACGGAGGTCAAGTGATCTTTAAAAAATAACTTTTTAAGAAAATAACAATATCATTACTTTCCCGATGCCTCTCTGCTGCTCCTGTCTTTGCGGACAGGACTGCAGCCAATCACTGGGCTCAGTGGTCATGAAATGGTGCAAACACTGCAAGACGTGAGAACATTGCTGCAACCAAGGCAACGAAGGCCGATGGGGGATATCGCGGAGTTTGGGCTGAAGTAGAATTGGGAGACAAATGATTTCATTATTGTCACAAAGGTTTAAACTTTAGGACCTTTTAAAGCGACCCCCCCATCCTGTGACTGAGAAATGACTAAACGTATCTAATGCTTTGATACCCTACGTGGTGCCCTCTATTTGCGTCTCAAAGCCTCCACTGATCAGATCTGCTTTCCAATCCTCCTTCTTCTAAGAAACCATAGCAGTACCCAAGGGATGTAGTCGTAAGTCTAGAAAAATCAATGATCCTGAGAATGAAGAACACAGTGCTGATTTAATGTTGAATCCCTCAGACCAGGGGTGAAAACACCATTGGTGCAACCACAGAGACCCAAGAGTTAAAAGGAGCCTACGTCTACCTCCAAAGCAGGTGGAAATGTGCATTGTGGCAAGCTATGGGACTGCAAAGGGCCCACATACTGCTCTTGTACAGAGACCCTCTTCTGTCTGTGCCCATTCATGCCCCTCACCATTTTCTCCTGGCACGGCGGCATCATGGCCACTGGTCATGCTAGGAACTGCTCCTTGCACAGTCGAGTGCACCACTATGGAGCAAAAGCTGGACACTGAGCGTCACTTTACAACGTCCATACCTATGAACATTGATTAAAAAATTGTGTTGGTCATGCCCCAAATTAGGATGCTGCCCTATTTCGCCTCTGATATTAGTGTGACAAACCTGTCTAGAAAGTGACATTTTACTCACGGTCTAATCCCAACTTGTTCCTTCTGCTTTGTGTCTGACAGAAATATCTTTGAAGTTATTTCCTGGAGCCCAAGGAGGACGCGGTCATTAGAAGTAGTTGTCCTCCATACTGATGGAGAGTGATGTGGTGCTATAATAAGAAAGCCATATTACAGGAAAATAAATGATCCTCGCCCCACAATGTACAGGAAGGATCCTGCCCACTCAGGACTGATAAGTGAGAACATGGACGTACAACTGGAGCGAAATGCGTTAAATATTGTGAGCTGCTAACGTCTTTCAGTAGTGACCTTCCCAGTCTGTCCATGTAGGAGAAGATAACAGAATATCTGCTCCTTTTTGTTGTTAGAATGAATAATCTGCACACCAGGATAAAAGCCGGCCTGGCGCCCAGCTCCGATATGCGCTGACCTTCTTCCTGATGTATTATGCTAAGCATGGGCGCTGCCCCAATTTGGCAGGATGCTGCATGACAGGGAGACAGATCTCTCATGCAAAGCAATCACCTAAAACTCAAATAATGCCATCTGAGCATGAGCGGAATACATTATCACACAGGAGGTTAGGAGAATAGGAGAATTTCATAGCAGACTCCTTCAAACTAAATTATAGGAGTATAATATTGGGAAGGATATTGTAATACGTTTGTAAATGACTATAATTTACGCATCTGACTCAATTTCAGTCTGATCCTGACTTTAGCATGATTTGCCTTACGAATAGCGAGTCTCCAAAGCCTATCCTTAGTTTACATCATATTCTTCATATAATGGAGTTAAAAGGAAAAAAAAAGTATTGAAAGTATGTAACTGTAAAGGGAATCTGTCACTAGGATTTTGCTAGCCCTCAGAGAGCTGCATGATATATGGGCAAAGACCCTAATTCCAGCAATGCATCACTTACTGGGCTGTTTGCTGTAGATTTGGTAAAATCCCTGTTTTCTTTACTGTAGATCTACCAGTTCTCTGAATTCTGTATAACCCCGCCCAAACCCAAAGGCTTTCATTCTACACTGTGCACAGGCAGAAAGTTTTCAATCAGTGATGGGGGAGACGTTTTAATAAATATAAACCAGTGATTTTATCAAAACTACAGAACGCAGACCAGTGAGTGATACATCACTGGAATATGGGTCTCTACATTATGCTCTCAGATTAGATGGCAAAAACCTGATAAACTCCCTTTAAGAGAACATGTTCTAGTCTGCTTTTCTGCGCATGTTATTGCTGATCACAATAACAATACCTGTTTCCTGACCGTACTGCCTACCCTGATCCCTGCTTATGCCAAACTACTGCCCTATCACACTACGACCTATGCACACTGCCTTAGTACCATGCACTAGGAATACCTAAAATAGGTTCATAGGTGCTCAAGGCTCATTGATACCCATGCCATAACTTATCTGGTGAAATCCTAGAAGAAAAACTACTGCAGCAAAATGGCAAGAAAATGCCTTGCCTGTCTGGCAGAGCGACCCAGGGCGATCAGCTGATCACTCCTGCTAGCTCATAGACTAAACAGATGTTGCACCAGACAAGGATCTGCATTTGTATCACTTTAGTTGATATGTATGTAATTGTAGTGCAACTCTCTCAGTTTAAAAAGTTACCCTAAGTGAACCTTTAAAATTCCAGTGTTTTTTTGGTCTTTTGCTATTACTCTATGTGAGACGAGCATTCAAACACTTAGCAGTCACCGTCTTCTGGAGCGTTGCCTCTTTCCTGGACCATGCGACCACAGTTGTGAGTAGCCGTCTCACTCCAGCGTTTGCTGTGTCACCAGAAGCCACTTTCTTAATGTAAATTTATGAGACTCAGAACAAGACTCTCATAGACTTACATTATGAGACTACGTAAAGGTCTGCGGAGCGATCCAGGAAGAAAAAGCGGTTGCCAGAAGATGACGGAGAGTGACCGAAGCAGCGCGGCAATCGGCAGGAGACAGACACCAGTAAGTATTTGGATGCTCACATTGAACATACGACAATGATGCCAAACGAATAGTGAATTTAAAAAAAAGCATCCCGGAAGGCTAATGGTACACGCAATGGTGTCTGAGCATGACACATTAAAAAATATAATATTGACACAAAATGTAAAGTTAAAAAGCCAACACATGGCAGGAAAAAATGTAGCGCAAATGGTGCTACATTCCTGGTGTCACCACAAACGTTACATAGAAAGCCGGAATAACACATAGAATAATGAAAGGTACGCTACTATAAATTAGGAGCTTGTTGTATTCGGTTTATCGTTTTTTTCAGCCAATGACAAACTTGGAAGGTAAATGTCAGATTTAAAATTGATGGTGATATAATGAAACATATTGAGCCCATAGTAAGGATGAGCACCTGTCATGGCCAAATTGCGGATTTTTTTATTTCGATTATGGGCTCTCTATAGTAAAAATTTACTACTACTTCAATATGGGCGGCACGGTGGCTCAGTGGTTAGCGCTGCAGCCTTGCAGCGCTGGAGTCCTGGGTTCGAATCCCACCTAGGACAACATCTGCAAGGAGTTTGTATGTTCTCCCCGTGTTTGCGTGGGTTTCCTCCGGGCACTCCGGTTTCCTCCCACACTCCAAAGACATACTGATAGGGAATTTAGATTGTGAGCCCCATCGGGGACAGTGATGAAAATGTGTGCAAAACTGTAAAGCGCTGCGGAATATGTTAGCGCTATATAAAAATAAAGATTATTATTATTATTATTACTACAACTTGTGAATTCACCCTAAGGGCTCATAATCACATGCGAGAAACTCGCACGTCAATACCCGGCACTCGGATTGGAGCATGCGGCTCCATGTATTTCTATGCAGCTGAACGCACCGATCCGAGTACTGCCGGGTACTCGTCAGAGTTTCTCACGTGAGTATGAGCCCTAAAAGTAGAAAATGGAACAGAGTTTTCAGTGCTTCAAAAACTAGTTAATAAATATTAATATACTATATAGTTGTTCTTACAAAGAGATGCTGGAGAAATTGGGCTTAGTTAATAAAAACAAACAAAAATAAAACATCAGTAAATTCTGCAGCATCACACAAGCAGAGCATGGAAATCAACGGCAGTAGTATCCAACGGACTCCATGGCCTATGAGATCCCCTTCAGGTTTCTGTAGTAGGCTTCTTATTTTACTGGACATATTAGCACTATTTTGTCCGACATTTTTAGCAATGTCTGCAAGATAGCTTTCAACACAGAACAGTCCAAAAAGGGTTTCTCTACATTATATTTTTAATGTATTTTATTTTGTATATAAAATATCAATACAAACTAGCAAAAAAAATTCAATTTCTAGAACCATGTAACAGATTAATATACAGGAGATCTCAGTTCAGTGGCAAAAAAATAGAATTTATAAAGGAGGGAGAATGAATGTAAACAGCTTCAGGGAACCTATTCGATGATGTTTGTGGTGCGAAGAAATACTGTTATTACCCCGTAAGGCAAAATTAGCTACAATCCTCCAGGATCCTGCTATGCCGTCCTCAGGATCAAACAGTTGGGTCTGTGAAAGGTTGGACTTCATGGTAACTACCAAGTCATTGTCATGAAGTACACCCATTGAAGTAGTAAGTAAATTCGCATGCCCAATACTGCTTGCGAGAAGAATGATGGTCTACATAATGTAACACTGCACCTGACATTGCATGATAATCCATTCTCTTTCTAAAGCACTTCCGTCTGGCATAGATTAATATTGCAGCTTGGCTTAGGATCACCTACAAAATGAAATGAGTACATTAGGCTGGAAGTCTTAAACACATCCATCAGCAGAGCCTGGACCCGTGACACTCAGCCCCTGGAGGCCTGGTTAACCAGTAGGTAACATTTAACTCTCCCACCCTTGTTGGGAGCAAGGACTAGTGATCTAAAGGCAGGGGTCAGCTGGACCACAATTTGCTCCATGTGTTTCCACTTATAGGAAGTGTGGATCTGTCACTGTGTCAGGCAGGTGACGCTTCTGATGTCGAGCACAAGTGTTTGGAGTCATCTAGGAATAATTAACTCCTCCTTTGAACCCTAAGTGATTTACTTCGGTAAATGGCGCTTTATGAACTCTGCCAGAATGAAATGGAAGGCTTTTTCAAATCTTAATAGCAGGTCATGTATAGGGCGGCTCGTCAAATACTAGTGTATTTACCTTAAGGTATAAACCAATGACTAAAAAAAATAAGTCCCAGGCTTGCCATATGCAATCTCTACACCGGTACTCACCTACAAGCAAGAACTAAGACTGGAATATCCTATAGTGTTATAATTACGCCATAATATCGCTCACTTCTGTCTGCACTAAACTCACAATCACGCCCTCTCTTACCACTTACACCCTATCCTCGTCCAACTTAAAGGAATGACGTGAAATTACAGGTCAGATTATTGCATAGGGCAAAAAACTATCACTGTGTATGACCAGCTGTACATTATCATGTAACCGGGTCATCTCAGGTATCTCATGGTGGATGCGGCCAACAGGACCAGCACAGATTTGTTTCCACAGATTTTATAGGGTAAAAATTAAATCTTCTTCAAGGGATCCCTCAAAAATCCCACATCATAGGCAGACTATTAGACGTTAAAGAGGTTGTCCCGTCCAAATCGATAAGTTTGCAGTCCCTCTGTGTGAGTGCAGACTTATGAATCCCTCCAGTGCATGCACAGTATGCTGCGGAAATTCACCAGTTTCTGAGCTTGGACCGGAGGGTATGTATGACTTATACATACTCCCGGCCAGAGCTCATCTACTTGGAGCAGCCTCGCTCCATACACTTCTATAGAGGGACGCCGCACCCCATCTATAGTGACGCAACTGACCAGTTGATGTGGCCAACTAGAAGGCGTGTATGGGAGTATGGGTGTATGGAAACAAGGCTGCGCCCACTGACAGGGAGTATGTATAATGCATACATGCCCTCCGGTCCCAGCTCAGACACAGAGTGAGTGTAGACTTATCAATTTGAACCAGACAACCCCTTTAAGCTACGGCTATTGATGCACACACAAGTCATAGTCCATCAATAAATACTGATCACTGACATATGCTAAGATTTAATTCGCACTGGCACTAACAATGAGAGTATGGTGTATACACCTCTGATTCCAATGCATGGAATATATGAATATACCCCTGTAGGTCACTGCCAGCTCCGCAATAACATAAAAGGAACCACTACTAGCAGCCACCAACAATCATTTACATTTATACAGGCCGATTGGCCCCGTTACACATAGCAAACGGCTTCAGGGGCGCAGCTGACAATTTTTTATTTTTAATCCAGAAAGAGGCAGTTATTAAAAAAATATAAACGATAATAAAGAAAGGCAATAAAACAATACAATACATACAATTACATAAAATAAAAAGGAATAACGAAAGAGAATAACTAAACCTAAAGTCACGGAAGAGGCTCAGAGCTTGGCTGAGTGAGGAAGTCTAGGAATACTGACACAACCTACAGCCAGCTGCACCTTTCAGGACCTTACAGACCCAAATCCAATTTCTGAGCTTTTTATTAGCTTTAAGTTACGCCCACACACCTCACCTTGATGATCTAACGTGGGGGCTATTCTCAGGATCATTCAGGATTAGATGAGATTCCCAACGTACAATATATCTTCATGTCATATTTTCTATTGTGATTTTACAATTACATAGAAGCCAAATATGACCTAGTTCTCATCATACAATGGACCGATATTAAATTGAGGATTTCGAGTGACCCCAAGGCGATGTGAGTGAATGTGTCACGTCCGTCTCTTCGTTATGATGCCGAAAATCTACATCTCATAATTATCGGATCGATACAAAACCTAATAGTCCTATCTGTACCCCGGAGGCAGCCTCTCCACTTCTCCTCCCCTGCATACACAAAACTCAATCTGGCTGTCTTTTCTGCAGCGGATATCCTGTTTTAATCACCTGTCCATAGCAGGAGGTATCGGCTTCAAAGGGAGCTTGAATTGTTAGCTCTTCCTATGTTTTAATTCGTTTTTCTCACTTCCTAGCCATACATAATTTTCCCTCTTCCACATACAGTATGTCCAATATGAGGAGGAACATGTCCTCTTCCTGCAGAGGTCTTACGGATTTTAATTTTCCTCTATTACAAGGGTTCTTAGAACAATACTGCCTAAAGTGCCAGCACCATTCTTGTATTACAGGTGAAAGGCATAATATAATATCATTCCCATAGAAAATCGGTCAGAGCAGCCACAACACAGGAAGAAGTTCTGTCTAAGAACTTGCTTACAGTACCATGAGCAGTCCCAACAAGCAACATTATAAGCGGAGTGCTTTTATTATTTTTACAGCAAAAGGGATAACCTCCTCTACATTACATAAAGCAAAACTCATACGGCACATATACAATGGTCTGGTTTCACACATGAATGAAAACTTTATTTTCGTTGTGTTTTATCAAGCCTTGGGTAGCCTGTCAAATAACATGTGACACAGAGGTAATATGTCCTCTTCCAACCAGGCTTATAAATGAGCCGGTGTGTATGTGCAGAATAATGATGACATAGTGTATGTGCCAGTTGTCAACTAACAAGTCCACTTAGCAGTGAGATTCCCAGGTGTAAGGAGTCAGCAGCCTCACTATAAAGCACTGCAGCATTGCTCATTAATTAAGGCGATCTAGCTGCTCAACATTACGGAAAACAACGACGTCCGCTGAGGAGTATACAGAAGACTATGCTTATCAAAGACCTGTACACCACAAGCAAATGTGCAAAGCTGGTGTATGAAGAAGTAGCACCATGGAAGTCAAGCACGTAATGCATCACTTTGTGACTAAGCAATATAATACAGAATGGACAGTGATCTACTTCTAGGGCCGATTCTTCAACACCAAGTGTATGCGTCAGTTTCTGATGTAAAAAACACACTGCAACGTTGCAAAGTTGCACAATTTTTTTACTTTTTCTGTTTTCATCCCAGTTTCAGCCAGCTCCGCCAAAGTGCCAAAGCATGGGTAGGACAGGGCATAAGGGCACCGGACTGTCACATTCATTAAGGGTTACACCACTTTAGTGAACTCAGCCACTGAGAAGATGCACCTAATTCACTAAGAGGTGTTTGCCTCTTCAAGGGAAGCCGTCAGCAGGTTTTTTCAATAAAATCTGACAGCAAAATCTAAGACAGAAACAAAATGAACATATACCCTGCTACAAATAAAAAGCAATGGTGCATACATAGGGGACCTAAACACTAATCTTGATTGAAAAAAAGCATAAAGGCCATCCGACCAGCACTAAGGTGCAGAACAGTTCATTTCTTTCGGTTTGGCATAATAATCTAATGGCACCATAAAGTAGGTCAAGAAAGCATGATTCCAGAGACTCGGCTGCTTGGTGAAGTTTTCATAGAATTCCTGCTTTGTCTTATGGAGATGTAGCAGAGCGAAGTCTTCTGCTCTTTGTATAACCAACCCACACCCCTGACCGGCAGCTTCCTGAGTACACTGTGCACTGTGAGCAATCTGCCAATCAGTGGTGGGGGCGGGGTCACACAGATTAGCCTGACTGCTCGTCATGTGAGCTGTAGTCCAGCAGTGTTATTCTCCTGCTGATAAAATGCTGATTGCATTGAAACTACGGCACACAGCCTAATAAGTGACGCATGCATTGAATAGGGTCTCATGCCCTACATTATGCTGCTCGCAGATTAAATAGCAAAAACCTGCTGACAGATTCTCTTTAATTAATTAAGTGTATCTTACCCCAACTTGCCCCTTCATTCAGACAGATGTGTATAGTGCCAGTCGTAATGAATCAGCCCAATAAATTCTAATATGCCACATGCAAAATACCAGTAAAGATTTAAGAAGGTATCTACTCAAGAGTCTTTATGACTGATACTGAATCACATCCGTTTTTTTCCCCATAGACTTGCATTACCGGCGGATCTTGACGGATGGCCATCCGTTGGATCCGTTTTTTTGCGGATCCGACAAGATTTTGGTGTCAGCTGACAAGACTGGACGGACAATGCAATGTTTTTCTGGCTGGCCGGATCCCCACTGTACACTGCACATGCCCAGCAGAATCACCTTTGCAGTAAATTTAACCCTAAATCCCGATCTGGCGGCTGAGAAAAAATGCTCTCTCTCCTCCCCCCAGACAGCGGTTCCTTTAAATTTCTTCCTTCGCCGGATCCATCAAAAAAACGGTCCGGTGGCACACGTTGATGTCCGTACGCAGGCGGATCCGTTTTCCGCCATTTTGGCGGATTACAACTGACAGAAAAAACTGATGTGTGAAACAGGCCTAATACTGACCTACAAGGCCATCTATAACCTGTCTCCTCCATATATCTCCGAACTAATCTCCCGATATCTTCCCTAACGTAATCGCCAGTCCTCCCAAGACATCTTTCTCTCCTCCACACTTATTCGCTCCTCACCCAACCGCCTCCAAGACTTCTCCCTGATAGCCCCCATCCTCTGGAATTCTTTGCCCCAACACGTCCGGCTATCAACCACACTCGGATCCTTCAGATGGAACCTGAAAACCCACCTCTTCAGGATAGCCTACAGCCTGCAATGATCCCCACTGCCTCCTCACCTCTACTGAAGCTACCGCCTCAATCACTGGAGCTGCTGCAACCCCCCAACCTACTGTCTCCTCCCCCACCATCCTGTGTAATGTAAGCCCGAAAGGGCAGGGTCCTCTCTCCCCTCTATATCAGTCTGTGATTGTTAGTTTGTTTACTGTAAGTGATATCTGTACTTTGTATGTTACCTCTTCTCATGTACAGCAGTATAATAATAATGATAAATCAGCTCCAAAAGAAACAGGGGGTGTTGAGGCCTAAACACACTGAATCTTTCATGCTGCAATGAGTACAGGCCTCATTTGACATGGATTTTTCAGGTTGAAAACCCCCATTCTCGATTTTGTATATCAAGGTTTTTTCCTACCTCCATTGATTCAACTGTCAGAATTAGATTTTTTTTCCCAGGCAAGAATTGAAATTGCTTCCTTTTCCAAATGGAAAAAAATATGTACAGTATGGGTATGATTTCCATTGAGATCAAAAGGAAGTTTTAATATAGATTTTGGAGCAGAATCCGTGGGAAAAAAAAAATCAGTGTCAGTCTAAGTTCAGCCTTTGAGGCTTTCCTATGACAATTCTAATGTTTATTTTTTTACAGGAAAATTTGTGGTACAAATCTGAGGTGGACACTAGAAATTCTGTTGTTGTGCTTTAGATCTACATGCAAATTATCCCCACTTTCAAAAAACTCTAGTTAAGGCAATTTTTTTTTCATGTTCATCTGCATGCATTTGTGGTCCATTCTTAGATGTTAATGGATCTGATACAGATTTTAGATTCCTCATCAAAATCATCAACTTGCTCTACCTTACTTAATTTGTGGGTTTTCATCCCTGTCGCAGTCTGAGAGTCACACAATGCAGCCTGCCGAGTATATATGGGAAGACTATGGCACATAAAGGGTTACAATCAAAATCACTTATTAAATGTAATATGCCACTATGAGCGCTGGCAGGAATCTGTAACAAAGGCTCCAATTAAGCTATGCCCATCACAGGTAGCGTGCAATAAATCTAATTACCATCAAAGTAGGGAAAAAAAGTTTAAATAGTGAAAAGGAAGAAAAAAAACGCAAGAAACAAATAAATGGATGACTAGGCACCATCTATCACAATTTAATGTCTGCTTCTGAAAGAATGAATTATGCTATTTATCAAACGCTAAATCAAAACTGGAGGCAAGGAGTCTGTTAATGAGAAGAGATGGAGAGCGACATACTGCGGAATTCCTCGTAGAGATAAGGGAACTGAGTGTGTCCGCAGAGTCTGACCTTGGATCCGTCTACTAATCATCAGGCGACTGCACCTCTGTGGACGAAATGTCTCAAAATCAAAGGGAGAAACACTGCACAAATTAAACGCTGAACTAACTTGTTTACGTCTTTTCCAAGTTGGTAAAAGCAGAGTGAACAAAATATTGAAAATAGTCGTTGATCCAAAATTTCAATAAAATGTAAAACCTTTATTTTCATCCAGTTAAAAACATATCACAAAAATGGCATAATCAACAGAGGAAAAATGCCAGAGAAAAACACCAGCAAGGTTGACGCGTTTCAAAGTAAAGAGTAAAAAGTTGTATTTCAAAACGAGACAACCTTGATTGTATTTTCCTCTTGGATTTTTCCTCTGATGATTATGCCATTTTTTTGTGATATGATTTTTGCTGGATGAAAATAAAAGTTTTACATTTTATTGAAGAGCTGGAGATGGATCGACTCCTATGTTAGGTTTGCTCTTGCTGTGGAATTGGGATCCTGTGGAGTTGCTGGATAGCAGAATATGGCCAAGTAACCTCACCTAGGAGCCACCAGCTTATCAGCTCCCTCAAATATGTCAGAGTTGGAAAAATTATTAAATTTAGAAGTTTTTATACGTGTCCGAAAAGGTAAGCAACTATGTGAATTTTACTAGTGTGTTTGTAATAGAGGAGTCAAAGGAAAAGGGACGATTTATGCATGCACACACTGGTGTCAAAAACTGGTTTATAATATTTGGCGCTAGCCTTCATCGGGGACTAGAACCAAAACACATGTTGGGGCCTGGCACCATTCCAGCAGGAGAAGATGAACACAGATGGGAATATATTCCTTATACTAACCATCTTTTATTATTAGGTCTATGGTCACTTTGTGGTTACCTCAGGGCCGCCATCAGGGCATTACTGCTCTCAATGGCGTATGGGGCCCGGTGAGCAAAGGGGGCTGTCTCTTCTGATCATGGGCTCCAGCAGCAGGATTATGCCGGTGCCAGGGGTGGACATATCATCGGTGCAACTGCACCAGGGCCCGAAGGTGGGGGGGCCCTCTGCAGGCGGAGGCGTACTACCTATAGCGCCACATCATCAGGCCCCTCTCACTTCCTCTCCTCCCATAATCATTCGAATACCAAGAGCCAGGGAGAGAGCAGTGCACAGAGTGCAGGAGTTCAAAAAGGGGGTGTGTCATGCAAGAAGACTCTGGTCAATGAACGCATTCCCTACCAGACTGAGAGCGCTCACTGGCTGCAGTGTCTGTCCTCCTGCATGGCGCATCCTAGTGGGGAGTACTCACCTGTATGTAGTCAGGGGCCCTTGCCGCACAGCACAGGGGACAGCAGTAGAGGAAGAGCAGAACTTACTTCAAGTCTTCTGCCTTCACCACTGTACTATTCCCAGAAGGCTGCATCATCTCAGGGAAGAGGTCGGGGGAGGAGGCTCACTGCACGGGACAGCACGGCAGCACCAGGGGGCTGATATAAGTGCTCTCTGCTCTGTGTCCCTATCCCCCACAGTGGTTTATGCAGCCCTCTCCAGCTGATCTCTGCACTATGTGGCTGACCTCCTCTACAGCTCACTTGAACACCTGTGTGTGTGGTATATGTATATGTGTATGTATTTACAATATATGTATGTATATGTGTGCGTACATATGGGTATCTATGTGTGCGTATGTATGTACTGTATATGTATATCTATGTGTGTATCTATGTGTGTGTATTTATGTACAGTATATGCATATGTGGGTGTGTATGTATATACGGGTAAATGTGTATGTATATTTGTGTACGATATGTGTATACTATGGGTGTATATAAGTGTGTATGTATGCACAGCATATGTGTGTGTATGTATGTACTGTGTATGTACAGTATATGTATGTACGGTGTATGTGTATGTACTGTATATATGGTATATGTATCTGTGTGCATTTACAGTATATGTATGCACGGTATATGTAGAGCAGATACCAGATGATACAGCTACCAGGCATATAATGTAATATAATATCTACATGGTTGGGCTCTGCCGGTTCCAGCAGTTATCACATAACCACGAGGAAGAGCTCTGAACACTTGCTGTCATGTACCAACTAGAGATTCAGCCGCGTCTGCAATGTTTTATTCACTGACAGCGGACACTAGTTGTCACCTGACTGCAAGTATGACTGCGCTGGAAACGACCAGAACCTAATGCTAACGGATATATACAGTATATATATATATACAGTAAATATTTATGTATTACACACACAGTATATATATCTCCATCTCAGTGAAAAAAATATAAATATATATTTTTTAAAGGTATAGGGAGGCCCAAATAGAACTTTTTCTATGGGGTCCTAAGACTTCTATGTATGCCCCTGATTGCAGGGCAGTAATAATGAGGGCGATCTGGCTTGTTGCTCATAGCATGAGGCTCCAGGGGTCCCATAACGAGATTGCCCTTATCATAAGCAGCATACCGGGAAGGGAGGGGGGGACCCAAGCTGTCTGTGTCCGCCCCTGGACAATGCAGTAACTGAATCTGCATTTGAGGCAAGATGGAAACAGATGGGGCAGGATGAAGACAGATGGAGCAGGATGAAGACAGATGGGGCAGGATGAAGACAGATGGGGCAGGATGAAGACAGATGGAGCAGGATCATGGGGCAGGATGGAGACAGATGGTGCAGGATGGAGACACATTGTGCAGGATCATGAGGCAGGATGGAGTCACATGGCCATGATGGAGACAGATGGGGCAGGATGGCGACACATGGTGCAGGATCATGGGGCAGGATGGAGAGAGATGGAGAAATGGGGGCAGGATGGACACAGGGGCAGGATGGATATGATGGAGACACATGGAGCAGGATCATGGGGCAGGATGGAGACACATGGGGAAGGATCATGGGGCAGGATGGGGCAGGATGGAGACAGATGGGCTAGGATCCTGGTGCAGAATGGAGACAGATGTGGCAGGATGGAGACAGATGCGGCAGGATGAAACATTGGGCAGGATGGAGATACATGGTGCAGAAATCATGGGGCAGGATGGAGACACATGGGCATGATGAAGACAGATGGGAAAGGATCATGGGGCAGGATGGAGACAGATGGAGAGAGATGAAGAAATCGGGTAGGATGGAGACACATGGTTCAGGATCATGGGGCAGGATAGATATGATGGAGACACATGGGGCAGGATCATGGGGCAGGATGGAGACAGATGGGCTAGGATCATGGTGCAGAATGGAGATAGATGTGGCAGGATGGAGACAGATTGTGCAGGATGGAGACACATGGTGCAGGATTATGGGGCAGGATGGAGACACATAGTGCAGGATCATGGGGCAAGATGGAGACACATGGTGCAGGATCATGGGGCAGGATGAAGACAGTGTGGGATCATGGGGTAAGATGGATATGATGGAGACACATGGGGCAGGATCATGGTATAGATGGGGCAGAATCTCTTGTGTATAACGGCACTGATATTAGTGTTGTTTTTTTTATTAATGATCAGTATTGTAGCATTCGGTCACAATGTGGTGGTAATATGTGGTCTGGTCATGGTGCAGTGGTATTTGTCCCTTGTATGTGATATTATTGGTCATTTTAAAAACTAAAAATTAAATAAAAATATACCCAAATTGTATTGGATATTTTAGCAAATGTTTAATAAGTTACAGTAGAGTAGAGCCAGGCCAAAAGAGTCTACCTTGTGGTGGCATATTAAATCTTTTGGCCAAAACAAAAGCTGCTGGCTATGTATGTGATATGGTGATGGGAACTGTTAATGTGTGATTGGTGAGGACATGGTGCAGAAGTGGAGTTTTTCCATGAGAATGTGGTGGGACTGTGGAAGGTTCAAGGGGTGAAGCCTGGGTGTAGTCTCAAGGGGGCCCTGAAAATTTGGCCAGTATGGGGCCCTGTAATTCCTAGTGGCAGCCCTGGGTTACCTGCATACAGACTTTGATTACCTTTGTACGTTATCCATTCCTGAATACATTTTTTTTTAATATATACTGTATATATCTATATACGCAGTATATGACCATATATCGGATTCTGTTTACCCCATCTCCTCCTGCTGTTTTGTGTTGCCCCTTGAGTATACTCCTTGTTTTTAACCTTTTGTGACATTTGATACAACCAATAAAGATATACTTTTAGAATCTATCTCTGGCTACATAAATATGTGTAGACGATAGCAAAACGGAGGACAACAGTGAAGAAAGATTAATTGAAAAGGTTTTCCAGGACTTTGATATTAACGAACTATCCTTAGAATAGGTCACCTATGTCAAATCATTGGGAAAACAACATCCGGCATACAGCTGTTAACAGGTCCTGTAGCAGGTATACGTAAGCCATAAAACCATAGCTCAGCACACTGAGTAGTGGCTGTTCTTGGGTACTGCAACTCAGCTCCATTGAACTAAATTTATTCTGAGTTGTACTAGCAGAGAACAGTCACTAGTATGGAGCTGTGGTGTTGAGACCACACGGTGTGCCACCAGCTACCACAGGACCTGCTAGCAGCTGAACGTGAGAATGTTGCATGTTGGCACACATGTGATCAGAACCGGAGTAAAAAATTTACACTAAAAACAATGCTTATACACTTCAAAATGTTTTTTTCTAATAGAGACATTGCCATAGGCTCTAGATTGCATTAAAGCATTGAGAATGATATATCAATACCGTTGTAACATGTATTATCATCCTTTGTAGTGGGACCGCAATATGTTTGGTAAGTCTGAGATTGTATTCTGTAATGTAGGAGATAAACTAATTAAAAAATGATAAAGATGACATTTTACATTGCGCCAAGCTGTCCACAGCGATCTTCTAATTTAGCAGCACAGAAGATATACACAAGAGACCTTTCGGATTAAGTAATGATGTAAATGCACTCTTGCTCTCTGGCATCTACGGTACAGTATGGACATCTGCTGTAGATACTACACAATGTCTTAGAAATCCTCCAATGTCAGCTATCAACAGACCACAAGACTGAGTATATACGAACACCTCTCCACGATAACTTGCCTACATAAGGTCATGATACATTAACATGAACAGCACACGCTAGAGACAAAGACAAGCAGGAAAAAATGCCCTTGCGAAATCTATTTATCACCTCCCCAGCTTAGCTGCCATCAGTATAGCCTGAAAACAAAAAGACTTTATATGTTCTACTTTCCCATCATGTAGCTGTAGCTATAACATATATATCGCAACTGTAGAAAAAAAAAATCAAAGTATAATTTCAAATAATTCTGATTATAACTAAATGTATACTCCTCTATTAAGACGAAACCCAAGAAAAAAAACGTGCACATACTTTGCAGTAAATAAATAGCAACAGTGCATGTTTTTCTCTTGGGTTTTGTCTGTTCAGTGGCCAGTGTGAACATGCACGTACATGATTACATTGCAGTTCACTGCTTTTGCTCTCTATTTAGTCTGTGCACCCTGTGCATATAGGGGCATGGCCTCCCTTTTCTTTCAGCAGGACTTTAGCTGGAGCTTCAGTCCTTCTCAGCCCTTATTCACATAAATGTCATTAGACACATGGTAAGGTTTTAATATTATTTATTATAGCACCATTTATTCCACGGCGGTTTACACAGTAACATGGTGGGATGGCTTTTACGTTTTCTTTTAATCAAAAATATGTTAACCAAGTAATAATAATAATAATCTTTACTCTATATATTATTTTCAAGCACTGTTGCTATTTATTTATTACAAGATACTTGCTCATTTTGTTTTTCTTAGGTTTTGCCTGTTTAGTGGCCAGTGTGAACATGCACTTACATGTTGCATTCACACCACCTTACATCCCAGTTTATTGCTTTTGTCCTCTAGTAATATGCATAAAAGTTGTGAAGTAATACAATAATGGACACATCTGTTACGGAGTCTGCTTTTTTGTGAAATATAAAATATAATACTTTAAAGGCTATGTGCCGACGTAGCTTTTTATTCCGGACACTAAAAACCGGACTCCTTCCCAGAAATCGCGCGGTTATTTCCGTGCGATTTCACCGCGATTATGTTCGCGATTTTGCCGCGATTTTCGCGTGCGATATTCAAGCACTTTCCAAGCGATTTCAAGCATCGCTTGGAAAGTGATTGACAGGTTGGTCACACTCGTCAAACATAGTGTTTGACAAGTGTGACCAGGTTTTTACTATTCAGGCCGCCTATGTGGCATCAATAGTAAAAGAAAGAATGTAAAAATGCTAAAAAAACAAACAAAAAAAAAAGGTGTATATTTACCTTCCGACGTCCCGCGCTGCATTCCCGGCCTCAGCATTCCCAGTAATGCCTTGCGAGACCTGTGATAACATTGGTCTCCCGTTGCTATAGCGATCTCGCGAGACCGCTAGAGTCACGCGAGACTACGTCATCACAGGACCTGGGAACGCATTACTGGGAACGCTGAGGCAGGGAATGCAGCGCGTGACGCCGGAAGGTAAATATACCCCGATTTTTTTTTTTTATTCTTTTTTTTACAGGGTTATGGTACCCAGGGCCTGGAGGACAGTCTCCTCTCCTCCACACCGTGGGTACCAACCGCACATGAGACGCTTAACTTCGCGCATGGTGGGCATAGCCACATGCGGGAAGTAAGCGATTCTCATGCATTCCTATGGGTGCGGAATCGCGGCAATTCTTTGGAATTCTGCACAAAAGAATGACCATGCTGCGATTTTTTCCGCGATGCGATTCCGCAGCGGAAAAAAACGCAGCATTAGCACAGCATGTGCGGAATGCCATAGGAATGCATGGGGGGGCGTTCTGTACACGATTTTTAAACATTTTCACGCCGAAAATCGCAGCAAAAATGCTTAAAAATCGCTACATGGGCACACAGCCTAACAGAAATCAGTGTTAAAAAGCTTAGGTGTCTTTCACATGTCAGTGGGACTGCTACATGTGGTGACAGTTTTCACACTTCCCGGAGACAGTTACACAGGTAGACACATTCAAATGAATGGATCTGTGCGCATGTCAGTGTTTCCACGGACAGTGTGTCTGTTGGCAAAATACGCTCACATGTGCATTTTTAAACAGCAGTACAGATCGCAAAATGTCCCGAACAAGTGCACACGGATTACACATAGGGATGTCATCTGTGTGACATGTAGAGGCGTCTGAGAAGCAGCGGTACAATAAGCCCTGCTCCCCAGCGCCGGGTTCTGAAGAAGGCTCTCATCATTCTCCCCTGCTGTCAGCTATCAGCATGAGCAGGGGAGAATTATGAGCGTTATATGCAACTGATAACAGACAGCAAGATGCGGTTAATGGGACTATTACTTCCATCAGCCTACACCTGCTGCCGCTAATAACAGTGACAGCAGGCATCGGCTGATGGGAGTATTCATCACCCACCGCCTCTGCTATAGATGGATAAATAAAAAAACAGCTGGGTTACCCTGTGTTCTTGATAACCAGCCAGGTAAAACTGACAGTTGCGGGCTGCAACCGTCAGCTGTCAGCATTAGCAAGGCTGGTTATCAAAAATAGAGGGGTCCCCATGCTGGTTTTTTTCAATTATTTATTATTAACTGAGTTCACGGCAGTTCAGATGAGTGAGTTCACCGCAGATCAAAAGCCAAAGATTTGCAGTGAACTCACTGAGCTCAACTGTGGTGAACTCAGTGACTTTTTGTCATGGTGCTGAGGTCAACTCAGTTCAGCCCGGCTGGGAATGCAGCCTCAGTGACCATCGGTAACCTCGATGATGTCATTGCTAAACACTGACGCTGCGCTCACAGCAGCTCATTCATCAGTGGTTCTCAGCCTGGACAATCGCATCTTGGCATCGTGCAGGTCCAAAATTATTTATCCCCAGCCATGGATTACTGCATGGGATAGAACGCCGGACAGGTGAGGGATATTGTTGTTTTTTTATTTTTGTTTTATTACAAGAGACGTTGGCTTCAATGGAATGGGCGTTAGGTGAGAATAGCGGTTATTAAAAAAAGTAAAAGTGTGTTTTGTATTTATTTCTAATAAAAGACTTTATACTGACTGGGTCTTAATTTACAATACAACTATAGGATTAGTAATAGATATGTGTCTTATAGACGCCTCTCCATTACTAATCTGTGGGCTTGACGTCCCCAGACAATACAAAGCTGACATCAGTCGCACAAATATTACCAGGCAAAGCGCCCCACAAAGAACAGGGAAAAGTGCCAGAATTGACACATATAATAGATGTGCCTTTTCTGGGCAGCTGCGGGCTGCTATTTTTAGGCTGGTGGGGTCAATAGCCATGGCTCCTTACCAACCTAAAAATACCAGCCCTCAGCGCTCTGCTTTAGGAAGGTTGGTTGTCAAAAAATGGGGGACGGGAACCCACGCGGTTTTTTTAAGTATTTAAATAAATAAAACAGCATGGGGACCCCTCTATTCTTAATAATTAGCTTTGCTATCGTAACAGCTGAGAGTTACAGCCCCCAGCTACAAGTTTTGCCTGGCTGGTTATCAAAAATACAAGAGAACACATGTTGTTTTATTAATTTATTTATAGCCCAGGCAGCGGCTGATGAATACTCCCATCACCCGGCACCTGCTCTAGCTGTTATAAGTTAAATATAACTTTCCCCTGCTTGCGCCGCTTTCCCCTGGCGCCAGTGCCAGGGAACACCGCTAACTGTGCCGCTGCTTCCCAGGTGCCGGTATGTGTAGTACTGATGAGGCACAAGGTTGCCACACGTATGCCACAAATATTACACAACCACACAAACACTGTACTGGTTTTTACGGTTCCAGAAATATCAGGAAGTGTGAAACCTGCCTTAAAGAGTATTATGAAAACAAGGCTATTGCCTGAAACAGCACCACCTATGTCCATGAATTGCAGCGTAGTTCCATGGGTTGAATCTATCTGAGCTGAAATGCCGCACACAGCTTGTAAATAGTTAAGGCGCGGATTTAGAAATATTGTTGTCATCATTTTTCAGTCCAACTTATAACTCAAAAACAGTGTCTTCCAAGTTGGCTAAGCTCTTATGTGTTCTCGATAAGGAAAGCATTGTAAGCCAGTGTTGTTTGGCAGCAGTTTATCTATCTGGAAAATACACTGCTCAAAAAAATAAAGGGAACACTAAAATACCACATCCTAGATATCTCTGAATTAAATATTCCAGTTTCAAATTTCTATTCATTGCATAGTGGAATGTGTTCAGAACAATAAAACATAACAATTATCAATGTAAATCAAATGAATATCCCATGGAGGTCTGGATTTGGAATGATACTCAAAATCAAAGTGGAAAATCAAATTACAGGCTGATCCAACTTCAGTGGAAATGCCTCATTACACAGAAAGGATGCTCAATATTGTGTGTGGCCTCCACGTGCCTGTATGACCTCCCTACTGTACAACGCCTGGACCTGCTCCTGATGAGGCAGCAGATGGTCTCCTGAGGGATCTCCTCCCAGACCTGGACTAAAGCATCCGCCAACTCCTGGACAGTCTGTGGTGCAACGTGACGTTGGTGGATGGAGTGAGACATGATGTTCCAGATGTGCTCAATCAGATTCAGGTCTGGGGAACGGGCGGGCCAGTCCATAGCTTCAATGCCTTCATCTTGCAGGAACTGCTGACACACTCCAGCCACATGAGGTCTGGCATTGTCCTGCATTAGGAGGAACCAGGGCCAACCGCACCAGCATATGGTCTCACAAGGGGTCTGAAGATCTCAGCTCGGTACCTATTGGCAGTCAAGCTACCTCTGGAAAGCACATGGAGGGCTGTGCGGCCCTCCAAAGAAATGCCACCCCACACCATTACAGACCCACTGCCAAACCAGTCATGCTGAAGGATGTTGCAGGCAGATCGCTCTCCACGGCGTCTCCAGACTCTGTCATGTCTGTCACATGTGCTCAGTGTGAACCTGCTTTCATCTGTGAAGAGCACAGGGCGCCAGTGGCGAATTTGCCAATCCTGGTGTTCTGTGGCAAATACCAAGCATCCTGCATGGTGTTGGGCTGTGAGCACAACCCCCATCTGTGGACGTCGGACACTCAGACTATCCTCATGGAGTCGGTTTCAAACCGTTTGTGCAGACACATGCACATTTGTTGCCTGCTGGAGGTCATTTTGCAGGGCTCTGGCAGTGCACCTTCTATTCCTCCTTGCACAAAGGCAGAGGTAGCGGTCCTGCTGCTGGGCTGTTGCCCTCCTACGGCCCCCTCCACATCTCCTGGTGTATTGGCCTGTCTCCTGGTAGCGCCTCCAGCCTTTGGACACTACGCTGACAGACACAGCAAACCTTCTTGCCACAGCTCGCATTGATGTGCCATCCTGGATGAGCTGCACTACCTGAGCCACTTGGGTGGGTTGTAAAGTCCGTCTCATGCTACCACGAGTGTGAAAACACAACCAACATTCAAAACTGACCAAAACATCAGCCAGAAAGCATTGGTACTGAGATGTGGTCTGTGGTCCCCACCTGCAGAACCACTCCTTTATTGAGGGTGTCTTGATAATTGCCAACAATTTCCATCTGTTGTCTATTCCATTTGCACAACAGCATGTGAAATTGATTGTCAATCAGTGTTGCTTCCTAAGTGGACAGTTTGATTTCACAGAAGTTTGATTTACTTAGAGTTATATTCTGTTGTTTAAGTGTTCCTTTATTTTTTTGAGGAATGTGTATAGGGTTTTTGAGATCACATTGACCAACCCTTATCTCCCCTGACAAATACACTTAAGACTGTCAGTCTGTGTTGCCAAATTCAATGGATATGATAAACAATAATTTAACAAGTGGGTGCCTTAAGGCTATGGGCACATGCTGAGTATTTGATCGCAGAAATTTCTGCAACGTTTCTGCAACTCTAGAAAATTGTTGGCAGCAAAAATTCAATAGAAAAAAACGAGTGGTTTTGATGCAGTTTGCATTCGTTTTTTGTGTTTTGTACAGCAATGAATACCTTTTGGAGCTAAATAAAGATATTGAAAAGTGGAGAAAAAAAAGTTTTGTGGTGTAATTTCCTTGTTCACCATCTTGTTTTTCATGCTTATTTGCCCCATCCTAGGCTAAAAATACTAACCCTCAACTGCACCAGAAATGACACTTCATATTTGAGGTGCCAATTCTGGCACTTAGCCCAGGCTCTTCCCAATGTCCTGATGCAGTTGCATTGGGGCAAGTAATGAAGATGTAGGTTTAGTAATGAAGAGGTGTCAGCCAGACACCTTCATTACGAAACCTGTGAGCAAAGAGTTAAATAAACACACACCAGAATATAATACTTTATTTGAAAAAAAAAAAACAGACACATTCTTTAATCATTTAATTTATCCCAATATATTCACAAGTCTGACAGTAATCCAAGGGTTAAGGCGATGTCCCACGCTGTCACCAACCTATGTAGGAACGTTCACAGATTGAACCTACATAGACCGTAACCATATAGCAGTGACGACGTGCATGGAGTTATTAGGGCTCACACTCATAAGCGAGAAATGCGGACAACAGCAATCCTATAAAAAAGTGGATTACACTCAGACCAGTGTTACTCTATGAGTCTCTGCTTATGTGCAATTTTTTTTTCTCAGCTGAAATCGGACTGAAAAAATATTGCAGCATGCTGCGATTGTCCTCGTATACAGTTTGAGACTCACCAATGCAAGTCAATGGGTGCAAGAAAAACGAATCGCACGTCACTCGGACCATACGAGTGTCGTCTATTTTTTACACACCTATGTCCTTGAAAACCTAACATTTCATCTGCTGCATGCCATAAAATAACAGTGTGCCATGATAAAATAGAATAGAAATATACACACAGAATAGATAGATCTAAAGATGTCAGTCACATATACAAATAGTACAGAGCTTGGGCAGCTTATTGTACATGTATTTTATTACTAAATACATTATTTTCCACAACAAATGGCATGGGGTCCCCTGAAATTTTATTAACCAGAAGAGGGAAAGAATGAGGGTTGATATTAATAGCCTAGCAAGCCCCATGGGTAATACCCTTGGCCCAGGCTATAAACATCAGCTCACAGCTGTATACTTAGCCATTACTGGTTATTAAAATGGGGAACCCCCAAAAATGATGTAGGGTCCACATATTATAACCAGCAAAGGTACTTAGCCTTGTTCTTCCCACTTGCCCTGGTGCAGTGGGCAAATGGGGTGATAGCGGGGTTGATGTCACCTTTGTATTGTCAGTTGACATCAAGCCCAGAGGTTAGTAATGAAGAGGCATCTATAACACGCCCCCATTACTAACCCTATAGTGATATTGCATAAACACACACACAGAACAAAGTCCTTTATTTGAAATCATGACAGACTCCTTTATTAACTCTAAATTAAACCATACTCACATCATCACCCAGTTCACTGAAGTCAGTGTCTCATGTAAATTAATTAAAATAATAAAAAAACATATTCCTCACCTGTCTGAAGAGATAGTCGATAGTGTCCCAAAATGATCCTGATGTCTTTGAGTGCAGTCACTGATGGGATTGCTCTCAAGGACAGTCAGCTACACACTGACACAGCTCCTGCAGTGTGTACACTGAGCTGCAGTGAGAAAGTTCACCGGAGTTCATCAGCTGATGACCCCCAGTGAACCCACTGATGACGCTGCTGCGTGAAAATTTGTAAGCGATCTAAATCATGGCGGGCCAGTATGCATTATGGCAGATAGGTGAGGGATATGGTGGTTTATTATTTTTTCTCCTTTCCAGGTGACATGGGCGATAGGGGTTAGGGTGAGTATAAGGTTTTTTTATTTTTGATTTTTTACACGAGAGAAGGGCTTCAGGGATTAGGTTGGGTGAGTATATAGTGTGTTTATTTCTATTTCAATATTTATTTCTTTATTTTAACTTTTTTTTCTTTACACTGAGCTCAGGTGCAGGCTGATGACTAAGCCCATCAGGCGCCGCCTGCTCCTGCTGTTATCAGCGACAGCAGGTGTTGGCTGATGGGAGTAGAACGCCTGTGACTTGCGGTAAACTACGGGTCACAGTTACATCTGCAGGGTCATGCTGACATCTGACAGCATGATCCTGCAGTGCTCTGACTGATGGTAACGTTAGTGCAAATCAGAGCCTCCACGTGCAAGAAAAAACATAGCAAATCCACAAACATTTTTATACTTGCATTTTTGCTGCATATTTGACTGACTCAATTGAAATCATTGGGTGAAAAACGAGACAAAAATGCAAAAATAATTGATATGCTGCGGATTTAAGAGCAGCACAAATCCTGAAAGGAAAACTAGTGATCATGTACACAGCACTTCAGGATTCACATGGACTTTGCTGGATGAGGATTCCCTAGTGTTTTTGTGCCAATTCTGTGTGGAGAAAATGCAAAAAAGACCGCACAAATTGCACACATCCTAAGATACAAATATATGCAGAATATTTCTTGCTGAAATTTCTCTGCCTGTCCCTTCCATTTGAATGGGGCATGCAAAAAAGCAGAAATTACTTTATTTAGATGTAAAAAAAACCTAAAACTTCTGCAACAAATCAGCTATTTGAATAAACTCTTTTTCCCTAATACACATTAGAAGGCTACTGGCCAAATAAAGGTTCAGCCAATCACTCGGCAATCAGAAATATTTCCCATATACACACAAAAGCGCTCATTCGGCAGAGCGCTCCTGTGCTCGTCATATAAACGCTACTGACAAGACATTTCTGCCAGTGGTTTATCTGCTGGAGACAACACAATCGTCAGTCAGAAATCCAATATGCTAGATTCATATTAGACTATTGGCCGAACATGTCGATATCGGCAGGTGTGGCCAATATTAGATTATTGTGCATAGGGGGCTTTACTCCCTACTCATGTGACAAGTAAGGCTTCTTTCAGATGTCCATGCACTATAATTTTCATGGATCCACAATATAGTTTAACCCCTTCAACCCAGAGCCTGTTTTCACCTTTCTGACCAGGCCAAATTTAACAATTTTGAGCAGCGTCACTTTATGAGGTCATAACTTGAGAGAGCTTCAACATATCCCAGTGATTCTGAGAATGCTTATTCTTGACATCTTTTATTTCATGTAAGTGATAAATTTTGGTCAATATGATTTGTGTTTATGAAAATATTGAAACTTTGATAACAAATAAGAAAATTTTACAATTTTCAAACTTTGAATTTGTATGCCCTCAAATTAGATAGTTATACCACACAAAATAGATAATAAATAACATTTACCACATATCTACTTTACTTCATCATCATTTTTGAACCATTTTTTGTTAGGAAGTTAGAGGAGTTAAAAGCTCATCAGCATTTTTCATTTTTCCAATAACATTTTTAAAAACAATTTATAAGGCATGACATCACATATAAAGTGATTTTGAGGGGCATATGTGACAGAAAATACCCAAAGTGACACTATTTTAAAAACTACTCCTCTCACTGTGCTCAGAACCACTTTTAAAAAGTTTTTTAACCCCTTAGGTGCTTTACAAGAGTAATATGGAAAGAAAAAATTAAAATTGGACTTTTTCCCACAAAAATGTTGGGGCAAGTCCCCACAAGGGACCCCATTTTGGGAACTACACCATTCAAGAAACGTATTTAGAGGTGTGGTGAGGATTTTGAACCCATAGCTACTTTTTAGAAAATTATAATGTTGAGCCGTGAAAATGAAAACAAAAATAATTTTTTTCCTGCAAAAATTTTGCTTTAGCACCAAATTATTATTTTTCACAAGGGTAACAGCAGAAAACGGAAGTTACAATTTGTTGAGCAATTCCTCCTGAGTACGTCAATGCCCCACACGAGGTAAAAAAAACTACTGTTTGGGCACAATGAAAACAGGAGAACCACAGTTTTTTTCTATAAAATTGCAAAAGTTTTATTTAAATATCCAAAAAACTACAAACAACACACAAGTAAAAGTGAATGTGCTCAGTCAGACACCATAAAGGGACAATGGGCTTCCATGTAAAATACATGTATATATGTCATACTGATATATATCCCTGAGTATAGGGTCCCCCCCACACAAAAAATGGATGTATATAAAGGATAACACGTCCTATAACAAATCCTAAAAGGCACCAAAAACTATAATGGGGCCACTTGTTTAATAACAGGGGATAAGATAGCTCTCCCTTTTGTGTCCGATAATGTTTTTACCCATCCTAGCAGAAAATCACTTGCCCGGACTTTTATGGGGAGAAACAGGGGGGAGAAAGTTTGTTCTTACCCTAATGAGTATCAGCGCCCAGTCCCAACGCACCCCAAATGAAAACAAAAATACATTTTTTTCCTGCAAAAATTTTGCTTTAGCACCAATTTATTATTTTTCACAAGGGTAACAGCAGAAAATGGAAGTTACAATTTGTTGAGCAATTCCTCCTGAGTATGCCGATGCCCCACACGTGGTAAAAAAAACTACTGTATGGGCACAATGCAAAGTTAAGAAAAGAAAGGTCACCAGTTGAATACTGGAGTGCAATTTTGGCTGGAATAGATTGTGGATGCCATGTCACATTTGAAGAGCACCTGCCATGCCAAAAGAGCAAAGTCCCCGAAATATGACCTAATTTTGGTAAGGAATTCACCTAGGGGGCTTAAGGGTCTTTTACACATAGCGAGATTGCTATCCATTCGAATGGTAGTCTTCTGTTTTCTGTTTTTACCCTCTCCATTCAACTTTTTAATCAAAGTACGCTGTTCTTCTGAACAATGTCTCAAATTGCCCATATTTCTCAGGCTTTCAAGGAGAAATGCAAGTACAACATGTCCTGTCTTCACCCTTAAATAAGGGCCACCTGATCCACACCTGTTTCTCCACAGAATGATTGACATAATTGAACTCCACACTGCTATTATTTTGAACACCCCCCTTTCAATTAATCATTAAAATCACAGGCTAAAAACCATGCAGATCATGAATGCTGAGCATGTTGGTTTTCTTAGAATCTACAGCATCAGGTAAATTGTTTGACATATGGTAATATAATTCACACCAAAAACAGTGATCACTGGTAGTCATATTGGACTGTAATTTTTTTTGAACACTGCTGTACTACTGTACTATGCTTATGAAGAAATCACTGATGGCAAAAATGGACAACAATGGAGAAAATCTGATCAAGCACACTCATGGAAATTGTTCCATTTTTTTCACATTTGACAAAGAAATGGACGAACTTGACCTCTACTGTCAACGAAAATTAAGTGAATTCACCCCTGGGTTTTATGCATTTAACATTCACTACACAAATGGAAAGAGAATGCTTGCACATACAGTATAAGCCAAAGTCACTCCAGTTGCTGTATCTTGATTAGAATAGGCTTTTAAATTCTTAAAATCATTTTCGTCTTCCTCGGGAAAAAAATATGATGATGCATGCAACTGGGGCAAACACCTAATGTTTTCTCCATTTAAAATGTTGACAGTAAACCCCTGCAAGCCCTTGTGAACTGCACAACATCAAAACCTTGGAAGAAACTGGCAGAAGCTAAATGATGTTTTTAATTAAAAGTAAGAGTATCAGCCTCGTTTTATAATTACGGGAACATGTGAAGGTTGGAGAGTTCCGGTTGAAAACGAAAGGCCTTAGGGACCAAGAAACCTAATTAAACATGGTAAAGGTAGACGGGAGATTGAAGCCTCATTAATAACTTATGAAGGTATCTGATAAGAACTTGCCTTTGGGAGACCTAGATGCAGCCTCTCGCTAATTTATAGGCTCTTTATGATTACCTGAATGCATGCCCTGAACATGAAAGTCTGTACTAATTTTCCACACCAATCTTCAAACAAGAGCATAAAAATGAGTTCATCTCCTGTGCAACAGATGCTTTATCTTGGTGCAACTTCCAAATGAGTGTGTGTGTGTGTGTGTGACCAAAATGAAAACATCTCGATTTATTCAGTATCGAGTATGAGCACCACACACAGATATACATGTACTTACACACTGTGGCATGCTATCAGTGAGGCTTTAATGGTTGTTTGAGGAATATTCTGCTATGCTGAATGCACCTGGGCACGCAAATTATTTGCTAGGAGCTCCCTTTGCAATTGCTGGACAATGACGCCTCACATGTGATTCAAATGAGAAGTCTAGAGCATTGCAAGTTACTCACAGTTTTTCTTTTTTAATAAAATCTGACCTGAAAGATAAGAAAACAAGTTTTATTATACTCACCCGGCAGCGGTCCAGTCCGATGGGCGTTGCAGGTCCAGATCCGACGCCTCCCATTTTCATGCGATTTCGTCATCTTCCTTGCTTCGTGTCGCGGCTCCTGCGCAGGCGTACTGATCTGCCCTGTTGAGGGCAGAGTGTTATGATTGGGTCACCGAGGAGAAGAGCAGGCCCAGGTTAAGCCACAGAAAACCAGAGAGGTTGGTAACTAAGCGGATTGCAGACCCCTGATCTTATCCACACAACTAGCAGTAGCCATGGAGCGTACCTACAATGATCCTAGACGCCTCGGCACAGCCGGAGAGCTAACTAAGCCTAAAGCAAGAAAGGGGAAATCTAAACTACCCCAGAGCAGACCCCAAAGGACTAGATAGCCCCCAAACATATATTGTCAGTGAGACAAGATGAAAACACAAAAGCAGGCAGGAAAATAGCAAATGATGAGGCCCACACTGACTAGACAGGACAGGAAAGGAAAGACGCTGTCTGCAATCACGCAAAAAACCCTGCAAAAAGTCCAACATGTCTGATGCACAAAAACAATGAAGTCGCACGACTTCGCCCCCACTATATCAGCACTCTGGTATATTCTGAAAGCAGAGCAAAAAGAGGCCAATCTAACAGGGGAAAAAACAAACTGGCACAAGCAGTAACATATGGGCGGTGATTCAGCACAACCCCAGCCGGAGCTAGCTGACCCGCACAAAATAGAGGTAGACAAAACCAGATCAAATGCAAACAAAGTAGCAAATGAACCACTTAGCTGAACATGCAGGGACAGAGCTGGAAACATCAGACCTCAGGAGGCACAGGAAGAAAATCACCAGCAGGGATAGAGGGAGTCGGCTGTCTTAAATCCCAATAAAAAACCCCAGATCTCCAATCGTCATCCTCATTATCAGGTGGCAAGCCTCTGTTAATCAGATCAGCTCCATTACCTCCAGTAACCACCAGAGGGAGCCCAGAAAGAGAACTCGCAACCCCTCTGTCAATCTGACCAGCTCCACTACCTTCAGTAATAACCAGAGGGAGGCCAGAAAGCCAATTCACAACAGCAGAGCCAAGTACTGCAGTGCACAAGCGCTGGGTCTCTCTGACCTTCCCCCGTGCCTGCGCACTGCAGCACTTGGCTCTGCCCTCAACAGGGCAGATCAGTACACCTGCGCAGGAGCCACGACACGAAGCAAGGAAAATGACGGCAATGCACGAAGATGGGAGGCGCTGGACTCGGACCTGCAACACTAATCGTACTGGACCGCCTCCGGGTGAGTATAATAAAACTTGTTTTTCCTTATCTTTCAGGTTAGATCGGGGGCTTATCTACAGCATCAGAGAATGCTGAAGATAAGCCCCGAAAGGCAGTGGCCACAGCTTATAGGTGAAAAACGAGGTGACAGGTTCCCTTTAAATTAATGACACCACTGAAACCAAAGTTTTCTATAGTACGAGCTTTTTGTTTAGTGGCAATATATCTGTCAGACTGAGAAATGTAAATGCAAGTTTTTCCATTTGGCTATGGGTAGCCACAAAGTGCACAACTTTGTCGTCATTGCAGCTAAGGCATAAAACACATGGTTGGACACAAAGACAACTGAACTTAGCTTCAAAATTTAATAGTATAACAAGTGATGTGATTTTAAGCGTATGAGAAGTGAAGTTTCACGATAGGGCTATAATGCAAGTTTACTTGGACAATACAAAGATCACAGTTTTGCACTGTAACATTACATTTAATGAGGACCTGTCACCAGGTCAACAGTGGTCGGTTTGGCCCTACCTTAACCCTGATGCACCCCTGATTTCAGAGAGCTTTTTTTTCTAATCTAATATATGGTTCAGTGATAAGTCTTTTTTTTCAGTGCTATTATTTATGGTCTTTACCAGAGAATCATTCTTCACAGGGTAATAATATTGAGCAGCTGAAAAACATACAAACCGGAAATCTTGTGAGCCACGGCCCCTTGGTAATGACCATAACAATCAGCACTACATAAAAAGGCACATATCTCCGGAACAGCATGGTAGATTAAAAAAACAAAGCAAATAATCAAAAAAGTGGAATAATGAGAGCAGCAGCATGAATAAAACAATAGCAAAAACTGGTTAGCTTTCACCTGGTGACAAATCCTCCTTAATGAATGTCAATATGTGACATAACGAGATCACGACTGGGGCCAAAAGTCGAAAACTGCTGGATTACAGGGTGACTCGGCTGCTATAGGTTTTTTTTTCAGTCAAGTGACCACGTTAAAATGTTACACAAAAGCAAACTGATAAATTGCACAACGCATGTTCTTCATTACTTATCATTATCATATCATATCATTGTCTTTAAAAAAATTACTGTATCTTACACCGAAATCGCAAATTGCTTTACGGTTGTGTACGGTCGTTGTTGGGCCTGCCAAAACATCCCTGTATTTTAAAAAACAAGCATAATCATGCCAACATATCATAGTAGGTGCTAAGCTGGGCATGCATGGCAATGTGTTACTGAAATCATGCCACTTCTCAAAATGCACTTTGTGACTGTTGCTAGAAGGGGATATGAACCCCCATTTATTTCCAAACAGATCTCTGCTGTTAACTAAAAAAAAGTGCAATTACATGCAATAAATCCACAAAACTTCCATCATTCCAGAGACACTATGCAATGTCTAGCACTTCCAACACTACCCTATTGAGTTGCATCAATTGACGTATCATTACAATATTTATCTCGCATACTTTACACACCTACTGGAAGCAGACATCAAACAAGAAACTCTAGACAGACACTATTTTTAGTATTTAAGAACAGATAATTCCTGTGAAATAAACTGAGGACACCATCATTATTAAAACTGGTTTTGCAATGTATTGTCACCTGCGCTATGAATAGGCCTCTTTGTATGAATCCACTTTATATACTGCAGCCACTGCAAGCTGCAGGAGTTAAAGGACAAAAGCTATTAAACTGTCGCATTTCGATGAAATATTAAAATATTGTGAATTTAATCAGGAAATGTTTTATGACTCTACTCATGACTTTAATACAAGACACATGTCCTTTGGCAACCACATCAAATTACTCTAATGCTTGCTGGGCATTATTTATTGTTTAAACTGCATATGTAGCGCCAACAAGTCAACGCCATAATGCAGCATTACTGTGTGATTTATCATACACATGCTGCAATATCTTCATTAATACCCAGATATAATAACTCTAGTTTTTTTTCACTATTACTATATTAATAACATCATCTTTGGACAGGTTATCAATAGCAGTTTGTGGGGGTCCGATCTGTTCTGCAGTTCATCTGCAGTACCCAAGAGCAGCCACTATGCAGTGATGCATAAAAGAGGTAGTTTTCTGCTCTATACACTATTTACATCCGGTAACTGCTAATCAGTCGGGATGCTGAGTAAAGGAATCTGTCAGCAGGTTTTTCCTACTTCATCTGAGAGCAACAATGTAGGGAAAGACACTCTTATTCCAGTGATGTGTCATTTAGTTTCCTTGGTGCTACAGTTGTATCATTAGACTTGTCTCTGGTTTAGATGTAGCAGTGCTCAGAAAGATGACCCCTGCTCAGACAACGAAGTAGCAGATTTCCAAGTACACTATATTTTGAAAATAAGCTGATAATCAGTGGTGTGGGCGTGGTTGGACCAGGAAATCCTTGGAGTTTTATGAACACAAGAAAACTGCACCTGTTTAGCACATTGCCTGTGTGAATGCTTCCTAAAGGCTGTTAAGATATATAAGGGGTGCTCACTGCTTTCAAGTTATCTTGCTCTGAAGAAAAAAGTCCAAGTAATAATGAAAACACTTCGGCACTCATAAGATAGATTTATTCACCACTCGTTAAACAAAAATAAGGCAAAATACCACCACAAAAAAAACATGTGAAAAAAGACCCTGGGATAAACAGATATTTTTTTGCAACTTTTCGGCGTTAGTTGCCTTTCTCAAGCAAAATCTGTGAGGAAAAGGGTCATGTCGTGTAACACTAGACGCTGTATTGGACCTGCGGAGTATGAAGTATATGGGCACAGAAATGCGCTCCGGGTGCCTGTGGGACTTAAGGCATGGGGGCTGATACAGGCGTTCCAGGTGTCAGCATCTGGAACGACACCTGGAACGCCTGCATCAGCCCCCATGCCTTAAATCCCACAGGCACCTGGATAAGCACAGGCACGGGGTTTTTATATCAAACAGCATAAAGTTTATTGCCCATCATAAACTTTACAGTCCCAAAATTAAAACAGCTTTTCTCCAGTACTAATAAATAACAAACAGTCCTTTCTTTAGGCTCAATGAAGCAGAGTAAATGTAGCAGCCTCACCAATACCGGTATTCCAGGATGTAGCAATTCAAGCAGTTTTTAAAACACATTCACCAAACAAACACACCTCTGTTTTTACTCCAGCCCAAACTCCACACTGCTGATCTAACCCAGCTGCTGCTATTAGGCCTCTAAGTCAAACCTCTTGGTAAAAACAGCAGGAACATTCACTTATAAAACTGACATCCTTTATTTCAGATCTATTAAAAACAGTTCTGTTGGTTCATGTGTGCATCTCTGATGCGTTTTTGGTGCTACTGCTTGCCCTTAGTCACAGAGACCTCTATGACAAAGGGCGGTTAGTAGAGGCAGAAAAGCATACATGCAACAACAGAATGGTTTTCAAAGTTCCTGCAGTTTTTAGAGAATTTTCGTTTGTTCCTGCTGGGCAATCATTTTTTGCGGGTAAAACATTTGATGTGAAACTATACTATATTTATATATATTTACATATATAAAATGGAGCCCCGACCAAGCATTGAGTGCATTTACTGAACATACATTTCATTATGCCAACATTTTGGATTTTAAAATCATTTTTCAAGTTGGTGTTATAAAGTATTCTAATTTACTGAGGTAAAGAGTTTTGGGTTTTCACTGGCTGTAAGCCCTAATCATCAACATTAACAGAAATAAACACTTGAAATACATCACTCTGTTTGTAATGACTTTATATGAGTTTAACTTTTTATATTGAAGAACTGAAATAAATTAATTTTTTGATGACATTCTAATTTTGTGAGAAGCACTTACACACACACACACTATACATACAGCTCTGGAAAAAATTAAGAGACCACTGCACAGTTTTATAAAAATCAGCTTCTCTACATGTCTGACAGCCATTCCATTCCAGTGTCAGCTGAATTCCAACCAGAGTACACCTCATTCTGCTTAATGTGCTTCTGATTAGGTGATCACCTGAACCAAATCTTATTTACCGAAATAAAGTATTAAAAACCCTGCTGTGGTGTTCAAAATCCTCTTGCAATAGGACAAGCTGGATGACAAAACAAGTGATAGTAACATCCCAAAAGAAATAGCAATGAAAAAAATAACTTTTAACCATGCCAAAGGAGTTGAAAAGAAAAGTCTTGAGTGAGGAAAAGAAGGGCTCAATTCTGGCTTTACTTGCAGAGGGATACAGTGAGCCTCATGTTGCCTCCATCCTTAAAATTTCTAAGACGGCAGTGCATTACAACAAGGTTAAGCAACAGACTGGGGATAACAAAGCTACAGACCGGCAGAGGGCGAAAACGACTCTCCACTGACTGGGATAGACTGTCATCTTATTCAAATGTCACTCAGCAAGTGACCTACAAAAGGACTGGCAAATGACAGCTGGGGTGAAGTGCATGGCAAGAAAAGTTCATAACAGGCTCCTAGAGGCAGGGCTCAAGTCATGTAAAGCTATAAAAAAAGTCTTTCATCAATGAGAAGCAAAGGAGAGCCAGGCTGAAGTTTGTTAAAGACCATAAGGATTGGACCATAGAGGACTGGAGTAAGGTAATCTTCTCTGATGAGTTTAATTTTCAGCTTTGCCCAACACCTTGTCGTCTAGTGGTTAGACGGAGACCAGGAGAGGCGTACAAGCCACAGTGTCTTGCAACCACTGTGAAAATTCGTGGAGAATCAGTTATGATCTGGGGATGCTTCGGCAAGGATGGAATTGGGCAGGTTAATCTTTGCAAAGGACATATGAATCAAGCCGCATACAAGGTTATCCTGAACAATGCGTCATGCCACACGGCTAGATCAATCAATGTGTGGATGTAGGACCACCACATCAAATCCCTGTCATGGCCAGCCCAATCTCCAGACCTGAACCCCATTGAAAACCTCTGGAATGTAATCAAGAGGAAGATGGATAGTCACAAGCCATCAAACAAAGAAGAAACGCTTACATTTTTGTACCAGGAGTGGCATAAGGTCACCAAAAAGCAGCGTGAAAGACTGGTGGATTAAAAATCATGGTTATTGCACAAAATAATGATTTATGAACTCTTCCTGAGTTAAAACATTAGTATTGTTGTTCCTAAATAATTATGACCTTGTTTTCTTAGCATTATTTGAGGTCTGTAAGCACTGCATTTTTTTTGTTATTTTGACAATTTCTCATTTTCTGAAAATAAATACAAAATTTAGTGCTTGGAAATTCGAAGACATGTTGTCAGTAGTTTATAGAATAAAAGATCAATTTACATTTTACGCAAAAATAAACCTATAAAGAGAAAAATCAGAAACTGAAAATTTTGCAGTGGTCTCTAAATTTTTGCCAGAGCTGTATATAAAAAAATTACTGGGATGCTGCCAAGGAAGATCGTCAGGCATTTTTTTCCTACCGTGTGTGAATAAAGTAAATCTTTATTCAGCTGTGTTGTACTATACTTTGTTGCAGATTTTTGGTGCAAAATCAGCATCTAACAAATTACCTGTATTTAGTGTACTGCACTGAAATACAGTAGTATAACTGGCCTGCACTTTTATATAAATTATATTTGATGAATACATACAGTACACACGTCCTTGGACATAACCATGGTAACCAGAAAAACATTAACCATTTGCATGTCTGCATTCAAATGACTTAACAAATGATGCTCAATATATTTTCATAGTAGAAATTAGAATACAGAATTGCAATCTTAAAACTATACAGTACAGTACAATAGCTAGGGCCACTTGTGGTGAATTGGTCCCAATTCCACTCCAATGATGTAGTCCCAAATGTCTGACTGTGTGCATCTTTTCTCCCCATAGGGAAGAATTCTAGGTATATGGTAATTGTGCTTTTAAAGATTTACCATGAGTTTATGGGTTTATATGTATGAGAGGGTTAGATTTTATTGTTCTAAATCATCAATTATGTTCGGAAAGTTCTCGAACTGAGGAGCTAACAAGGAATTCTTGAGGATGCTTATTGTTGTGTAGGTCCAAGTGCTGCCCAGATGAAGTATAGAACCACAGGATCTCTCAAGGTAACCGAACATATTTGACACGCAGACATTAGCAGGTCTATTTAAGTCCTGAAAATAGCGAGGTGGGGCTCTAATATATTGGACTTGTCTTGATAGCAAATCACCCAGTTGATTTAATAGAATGAGATCTGGGGAATTTGAAGTCAAGTGAACATTTTGGACTCTTGGTCATGTTATCAAACCATTTCTGAACACTTTTTCCAGTGCAGCATGCTGCTTTATCCTAATGAAAGAGTTCAACATCATTCAAAGAATGCAATTACCAATTCTAGTCCATATGCAGCAATGCTTAGGTAGTTAGTACACGTGACCATAACATCCTCTTAAATGCCTGGATCCAGGTTTCCCATAACATTGCCCAGAGATTCACACTCCCTCTGCTGGGTGCTGTATTCCATTCTTCTAGTGTTTCCTGGTGACAGCAATTCCGTATGTACCCTGAGATCCACATGATGTAAAAGAAAAAAAATATTCTTCAGACAAGGCTATCCACGTGTTTGGAAGCAGTGACAGTTCAGCCATCCAATCTAGGACAGGGGCGTGCTGAGCTGTCAGTATGGTGAGGGACAACTCAGTTGTCCAATCAGAGGCTAGGGCGTGATCAGCTGTCACTGTGTTGAGTGACAGTTCAGTCATCAAATCAGGGTCCGGGCATGAGGAGGCTTCCTCTGTGTCTGCTATCTGAGTGATTACCTGGCTATTTAGCTGGCTTTCTGCCTCTAATTAGTGCCAGTTGTAGCTTAGCTCAAATGGTATGTACTTGCTTTGTCTTTTGTGTTCCTGTAATTGATCTTTGTTGCCTGTCCTTGGACTTTGATCATCCCTTTGCCTTGTCCTTTTGTCTTGATGCATTACCTGCCTGGAATTCTGACCTCGGACTGTGACCTTACTACGCTTTTGCGTTAACCATTTGTTTATGACAAGCCCTCTTGGTATCTGACCCCAGACCTCTTGACTACCCAGCCTCACAGCTTTCCATGAGTAGTGACAATCGTCACAAAGGCCATTTCCGTCCACTGCTCCATGGCCAAGTTATGATGCTCAGGTGCCCATTGCAAATGCTTTCAGTGGAGGACAGGGGTCAGAATGGAAATAATAGCCAGCATTATTTTGAGATCAGGATCGATTTCACAACAGTTTAGACACATCAGCTCATGAAATGGTTTTCCTTGGTCATATTGGAATGTGCTTATTGTAGATTTAGAGTGAAGGCAGCAAAACCATGAAAGAACACATAGAAACAAGAAAAGAAATGTGACACAAACCAGAATATATGTTAAACCTTAGATTTCTAAATGTACCTCCCTTTAACCCCTTAACCCACAAGACATTTTTCCATTTTTGCAGTTTCATTTTTTGCTCCCCTTCTTCCCAGAGCCATAACTTTTTTATGTTTCAGTCAATATGGCCATGTGAGGGTGTGTTTGTTGCAGAATAAGTTGTACTTTTGAATGACACCATTGGTTTTAACATATCGTGTACTGCAAAACGAGTGCGTGAAAAAGTGAAAAAAGTGAAGTGTGATGAAATTGTAAATATAGTTCAATTCCACACTTTTTTTTTTTTTCCATGCTCACTAAATGCTAAAACTGATCTTTCACTATGATTCTCCAGGTCATTACGAGTTTATAGACACCAAACATGTCTAGGTTATTTTTTTAGCATCTCCATTTTTTGTGATTTGGGGCTGGATGAGGGCTTATTTTTTGCCCACCAAGCTGACGTTTTTATTGATACCCTTTTTGGTGTATATACGATCTTATGATCGCCCATTATTGCATTTATTGCAATGTAGCGGCAAAGAAAAAAAGCGTAATTCTGGCGTTTTTATTTTTTTTCTCATTATGCTGTTTACTGATTGGGTTAATTCTTTTTTAAATCGATAGATCGGGCGATTCTGAACGCGGTGATACCAAATATGTGTATGTTTGATTTTTTTTTTATTGTTTCATTTTGAATGGGGTGAAAGGGGGCTGATTTGAAATTCTATATTTTTTTAATATTTTTAAAAACTTATTTTTTTACATTTTTCATGTTTCAATATTGTCCATGGGAGACTAGAAGCTGTTGTCCGGTCGGCTCTTTTACATACAGGTGATGATCACTTTCTATGAGCGCGAGCCACTGAGCGGCTTTCATAGCAATCTGGCTATGACAACCCTAGAGGTCTGCTGGAGACCATTGGTTGTCATGCCAACCCATTGGTGATCTGCAATCATGTGACAGGGTCATTGATGGGCGGGATTTCCGGTGTGCTTGCCAGAAGAACAAGTTAAATGCCACTGTCAGAGATTGAAAGTGGCATTTAACGGGTTAACAGATGCGGTGAATCGCGATTCAATACAGCTGCCGGGAAAGATGTGGGCTCAGTGCTGGAGCCCACATCAAAGAGAGGGATTCCGATGCGGGCGTATTATTACACCCAATGTCGGAAAGGGGTTAATGATGACAGCTTTTCACCCTTTTGGAATTCATCAAAGAAGCGTCATTACATAGTCACCTGGACTAAGTTTCCAACAGTCTAGAAAAAATGCTGAGCACTTGTTGGCTTCTTTGCCTTCACTTTGTGATCCAACACATCTCAGGCCATCTTAATTGTGCTGAAGTTGGGTGATTGCATAACCCGTGTCATCTGACACTCCATTCATCTCCTTGATCACACAGCCCTTACATAGCCTGAATGTGTTTTGGGTCACTGTCCTATTGAATCACACATGATGGTCCCACTAAGTGCATATCAGATGGTCTGGCATGTCACTGCAGAGTGCTGTGGTAGGTATGCTGGGTAAGTATGCCTTGAATATGGAATAAATCACCAAAAGTGTCACTAACAAAACAACTCATCAGCGTACCTTCCACTCCATGAGGAGCACCACATTTGTCGGAACAATCAGCTCACATTTTGTGTGTCTCACAAAGACATAGCTGTTGGTATAAACAATTCCAAATTTTGACATAACAGATCACAATACAAATTTCTACTGTTCCAACATCCAGTCTTATTGTTGCTTGGCCCAAACAAGCCTCTTATTCTTGTTTGCTGTCCTCAGTAGTGACTTCTTAGCAACAGTTTAATCATAAAGACCTGTGTTTTCCAGTCTCATCTGGACAGATGATGTTGAGATGTATCTGCTGCTTGATGTCTGTGCATCATTTATGAGGGCTATTATTAGAGGTGTTGTCAATTTGTGGCTCGTAACCCTGATGAACTTAGAACTTTTCAGTAGAGGTAATTATTGGTCTTCCTTTTATATGGCATTTCTCAGGACAGCCAGTTTCATCATAGTATTTGATAGTTTTCATCACTGCATTTGAGGATACCTTCAAGGTACTAGCATTTTTTTCAGACTGAGTGGCCTTCAGGTCTTAAAAGTAATGTTTAACTGTCATCTACAGTTGTGGCCAAAAGTATTGACACCCCTGCAATTCTGTCAGATAATACTCAGTTTCTTCCTGAAAATGATTGCAAACACAAATTCTTTGGTATTATTATCTTCATTTAATTTGTCTTAAATGAAAAAACACAAAAGAGAATGAAGCAAAACATTGATCATTTCACACAAAACTCCAAAAATGGGCCAGACAAAAGTATTGGCACCCTCAGCCTAATACTTGGCTGCATAACCTTTAGCCAAAATAACTGCGACCAACCGCTTCCGGTAACCATCAATGAGTTTCTTACAATGCTCTGCTGGAATTTTAGACCATTCTTCTTTGGCAAACTGCTCCAGGTCCCTGATATTTGAAGGGTGCCTTCTCCAAACTGCCATTTTTAGATCTCTCCACAGGTGTTCTATGGGATTCAGGTCTCGACTCATTGCTGGCCACCTTAGAAGTCTCCAGTGCTTTCTCTCAAACCATTTTCTAGTGCTTTTTGAAGGGTGTTTTGGGTCATTGTCCTGCTGGAAGACCCATGACCTCTGAGGGAGACCCAGCTTTCTCACACTGGGCGCTACATTATGCTGCAAAATTTGTTGGTAGTCTTCAGACTTCTTAATTCCATGCACACGGTCAAGCAGTTTAGTGCCAGAGGCAGCAAAGCAATCCCAAAACATCAGGGAACCTCCGCCATGTTTGACTGTAGGGACCGTGTTCTTTTCTTTGAATGCCTCTTTTTTTCTCCTGTAAACTCTATGTTGATGCCTTTGCCCAAAAAGCGCTACTTTTTTCTCATCTGACCAGAGAACATTCTTCCAAAACGTTTTAGGCTTTTTCAGGTAAGCTTTGGCAAACTCCCGCCTGGCTTTTTTTATGTCTCGGGGGAAGAAGTGGGGTCTTCCTGGGTCTCCTACCATAAAGTCCCTTTTCATTCAGACACCGATTGATAGTACGGTTTGACACTGTTGCACCCTCTGACTGCAGGGCAGCTTGAACTTGTTTGGATGTTAGTCGAGGTTCTTTATCCAACATCCGCACAATCTTGCATTGAAATCTGTTGTCAATTTTTCTTTTCCGTTTACATCTAGGGAGGTTAGTCACAGTGCCATGGGCTTTAAACTTCCTCATGACACTGCGCACGGTAGACACAGGAACATTCAGGTCTTTGGAGATGGACTTGTAGCCTTGAGATTGCTCATGCTTCCTCACAATTTGGCTTCTCAAGTCCTCAGACAGTTCTTTGGTCTTCTTTCTTTTCTCCATGCTCAATGTGGTACACACAAGGACACAGGACAGAGGCTGAGTCAACTTTAATCCATGTCAACTGGCTGCAAGTGTGATTTAGTTATTGCCAACACCTGTTAGGTGCCACAGGTAAGTTACAGGTGCTGTTAATTACACAAATTAGAGAAGCATCACATGATTTTTCGAACAGTGCCAATACTTTTGTCCACCCTCTTTTTTTATGTTTGGTGTGTAATTATATCCAATTTGGCTTTAGGACAATTCTTTTTGTTTTTTCATTTAAGACAAATTAAATGACGATAATAATACCAAAGAATTTGTGTTTGCAATCATTTTCAGGAAGAAACTGAGTATTATCTGACAGAATTGCAGGGGTGTCAATACTTTTGGCCACAACTGTACCTTCCCTTCAGTGGTTCTTGGCATATTCTCGCTTATAATAGTGGTGGAATGGAGCTCAAAACTGTATGGTATAGTGTGACAACACACATTATCTTTACAACACACACCTGCTGATTGCAAAGACTATCTTAAGGCTGGTGGTTTCACAAATGAACTCTTAATGAGGAATACCTCCAGAATATAAGCCATTCAAGGTGACTACATGATAAAATTGTTTGAGGACCTGAAGGGTGTAAAGGTGTTATCACAGTAAAAGGGGGGTACTTTGGAACCTAAAGCCCCCGTCACACATAGCGATATCGCTAGCGATATCGCTAAAGCGTCACCGATTTTGTGACGAAATAGGGATTTCGCTAGCGATCTTGCTACATATGACACTTACCTCAGACCCGGCTCCCCGCTGGATATCACTGATCGCGCGAGATCGGCCTGGTCCATTTAGTGTCGTCGGCTTCCTGCTGGTGCCGACAAGCGACTCCATGGACACGGGCGGAAGACGTCACCCTCACTGCGTGTGACAGGTAAGTCATGACCGCCGACTGCTGCTGCATTGCTAGTGAGATCTGCCTGTTTGGCAGCTCACTAGCGACCATTCAGCGATGCACCAGCAATCCTGACCGGGTCATATCGCTGTCGGGATTGCTGGAGCATCACTAAATGTAACGGGACCTTAAGGCTTATTCTGGCTTGTTAAAGATGTGTTTCTTTACACCTTCTTTATATATGTGTTTCTTTTATGGTTTTGCAGCCTTCATTCTGAATCTATTATGTGCACATTCCTGTAAGAAAAAAAAATGCCATGAACACGCGAGTCCAAATTTTTGAACGGCACTGCACATCATTTATTTCTTAACGACAAAAATTCTTTAATCGATTCCGCAGTGATTCTTCTTTGGCACACTTATGGAACAATAGGTAAAGCACTGTACACCAGTAACAAACCAAAATTGTTGCTGGCACACAACTTTGGAGACGCTCTGACCCAACTGTCAAGTCATCATAAATTTGGACTCATCAGTGTTGCTGAAATCCTTGTACTTATCTTATCCATTTTTCCTGCTTCCAACATGTTAACTTCAATAACTTTCTGCTCATTTGCTTTCCAATGTACCAAAACCCTTTGACAAGTGCTAGACTTACAAGATAATGCTCTCACCCAGTCCTCTAGAAATCGCAATTTGGTCATTGTGAAAGTTGCTTAGAGTCTTACTTTTATCCATTTCTCCTATTTTAAGAACATGAAGTTTAATGACACGAATGACTGATCGATTTCTGCCCAGTACATCCCAAGCTTTAATGGGTACCATTGTCAGAAAATAATCAATATTTTTCACTTCAATTGTCAGAGGTTTTAATTAGTGAAGAGCGAATGTGCTCAGATAAGGCAGTGTCTTTGGTGTGCTCGAAAAATATGTTTGAGTCCCCACGGCTGCATGACTCACGGCTGTTAGACAGCCGCAACACATGCAGGATTGCCTAACAAACAGCAGCAGGGATTCGAACATAGCATTCGAGCATGCCCTAGACACTCGGTTAGCACACGAGCATGCTCAGACTCGGATAACGCCTTATCCGAGCACGTTCGCTCATGGCTGGTTTTAATATTATGACAGGTAAAGAAACAGGAAAGGAGATCGTAGTACTGGAGCATGTTGCAGTTTATGATAATGGCGACATTGTGGACAGCAATTGCGCCCACAAGAGTATTCTTACCTCCCCAGGAAGCTACGCAGATGACAACTATTTTTCGAAGGTTTTATGCTTCATCATGTTTGCATCTTTTCCCATCCTACCGAAGTAATCTATATCTCTTCAGTAAGACTGTGTGAACATTCCTATCTGTATAAACCGGTTCTCCTACAAGACTTTTACTGTTAAGTTTTGAAGAGAGGAATTAATTACCTGCTCCAGAAAATCTTCTATTTCTAATATTGTTGTTGATGTGTGTTGAATTATAAAACTTTCTTCTGTGAGTCTAGAAATCCTGTCTTGTGTTACTAATTAGTAGAAATAAAGAAAAATGTCCTGAACAACTATAAAAAGTTGTCTTTAAATGTTTTATAGCTTTTCTTTACTGCCAATAGTCTCTTAACATTGAATTTATGTATTGATGATATCTTTACAATGTCCATATAATGGAGACACAAAAATACTCTGCTGACAGATTAAGGTGTGCAGTCGGCATGGGATAAGTAAACTGCAAAAGTTGCTTACACACAGTGCAAAATGCCTAATAAATTAAAGTTTAAAATAAACTTGTAAATACCAGAAAGTTCATTTTACAGCAATAAACATTACATCAGGTAACCACAATAGACTATTACATGTGGCTTATATCCGAGGCCTGGCATCTTTGGTCCAGACTAATAAGGACTCTAATGGCTAATCTGTCTATGTATGCAGTATGTGGTGCAGTGAGCGCTGTATGGGTCATGCACACAGACATATCCATTGTGGTAATGGAGATAGGATGGTAAATGACCGTTATGTATTCCAGGGTGGGTGGCCCTGGGATGGAAGCTTTAACGTGTGTTGATCAGCCGAGGTACTGCTGAGGTTTTTGTTACAGTGTATCAGGGAGAGCTTCCAGGTGGCTGGTGAGACGGGTGGACCAGTCACCTACAAACCCACTCAGGGGCGTGTGTCTAAACGCCCATAGTAAGCCTGTATGTGTGTATGGCTGGGTGTCTGAAATAGGACCTGCGATGAGGTCATAGCCATGTGATCTGGTGGGCGTGGCTACGGACCATATAAGGTGACCAGGGTAGGTCACATGAGAGTGTGTGCCTGGATCTGTTTGGTCGGTGTGGAAGGTCCCGGAAGGCCGACGTGCTGGAAGAGGTGCTGCCTTCTTTAAGAGCACATGCTGAGGCCGGGGACCTGGTGAGGCCTGTGTTTATTGGCCTGTGTGTGGGACAGTCCCCAGGAGGGAACGGTCATCCTGAATGAGAAGCAGCTAAGAGGTAACCCCAGACAGGGGGAAATAACTGTGTGGCTATAGAGCCTGATTGCTGGACATTACACAACCTGTGTGACCACAAGTCAGAGAGCGGAGCTCTATCATGAACTTTCTGTTGCTGGATATAAGCCTGTTGCAGTATGTGGTTTATGCTGATTAATAAACCGCATGGACTGTTTATGTTGAAAAATCCATGCCGGACCTGGTTATTCGGCTGCCAAGCGAGTGTCCCCAACATGGATAACAAGTGCTACCTTACAAGTGATAAAACAAATAATAATGCATAACTGGGTTATTAAGAAGTCTCGGAAAGCTGGAAGATAACCACCGCGGGAAATGTAAGTACTAGTGTGTCCTAACATAGAACCCAACAGCCAACATAGGACCAACATGTAAAATTTAGTTTATATGGGCTCTCTCAAGTTTTACCAGAGTAAGGCAGGGATCAGCTGATTGCTGCAGGTTTGGCTTCAGACAGCGTCGCTAACAGTTGTAACTAGCCATACATTTGCCAATAGTCGCTGCTAGGGGGTAAATGTACTATTACATGTCAGGCATTCAAGTCAGTGGCCAATCATCTATAACAGAGCCAGAGCTGAATATTCCTTACAAATCAAGTCCTATCAGTTTAATTAATCATAGCTGGACTACAATGAAGGAGTAGAACCATCTCAAGGAGGATTACAAGGAAATGGACAGCATGTGACAACCTCTTCCCGACCGCCCACAGTAGATAAACGTTGGCGCTTGCTGGGCTTTGTGCAGCGCCGACGTTTATCTACTGTCGGCGGTTTTGTGCCCCCCGGGACCCCCACGTACCTTATAATGCAGGGATCCCGGCGCACAATGCATGCTGGGACCCCTGACATCATCGAGACCTGATTGGTTCAGGTCCTGATGACGTCAGATCACAGCAGCCAATGAGAGAGCTCGCTGGGAAAAGTTTGTTGTAGCAACAAACTTTCCCAGCGATCTGCCTTATAAAAATGCTGTTTCTCCTCAGATCTCCTGTCAGTGAGAGATTTGAGGAGAAACAGCGTTACAAGTGCTGCTGGCAACAGCTGTGCCAGGCAGCAATTGTGCTATAAAGTAAAAAAAACAATAAAAAACCCAGATAAGGCAGGTTAGGGCTAGTAACAGTTAGGGTTACTGTTAGGTTAAAGTTAGGGTTACGTCAGTCAGTCACGTGACGTCAGTCAGTCACGTGACGTCAGTCACGTCAGTCAGTCACGTCACGTCAGTCACGTCACGTCAGTCACGACACGTCAGTCACGACACGTCAGTCACGACACTTCAGTCAGTCACGTCACGTCAGTCACGTCACGTCAGTCACGACACGTCAGTCACGACACGTCAGTCACGACACGTCAGTCACGACACTTCAGTCAGTCACGTCAGTCACGTCACGTCAGTCACGTCACGTCAGTCACGACACGTCAGTCACGACACGTCAGTCAAGACACGTCAGTCAATCACGTCACGTCAGTCAGTCACGTCACGTCAGGTCAGTCAGTCACGTCACGTCAGTCAGTCACGTCAGTCATGTCACGTCAGTCACGTCACGTCAGTCACGACACGTCAGTCACGACACGTCAGTCACGACACGTCAGTCAAGACACGTCAGTCAATCACGTCACGTCAGTCAGTCACGTCACGTCAGTCAGTCACGTCACTTCAGTCAGTCACGTCAGTCACGTCACGTCAGTCACGACACGTCAGTCACGACACGTCAGTCAATCACGTCACGTCAGTCAGTCACGTCACGTCAGGTCAGTCAGTCACGTCACTTCAGTCAGTCACGTCAGTCACGACACGTCAGTCACGACACGTCAGTCACGACACTTCAGTCACGTCACGTCAGTCACGTCACGTCAGTCACGACACGTCAGTCACGACACGTCAGTCACGACACGTCAGTCAGTCACGTCAGTCATGTCACGTCAGTCACGACACGTCAGTCACGACACGTCAGTCAAGACACGTCAGTCAATCACGTCACATCAGTCAGTCACGTCACGTCAGGTCAGTCAGTCACGACACTTTAGTCAGTCACGTCAGTCATGTCACGTCAGTCACGTCACGTCAGTCACGACACGTCAGTCACGACACGTCAGTCAGTCACGTCAGTCATGTCACGTCAGTCACGACACGTCAGTCACGACACGTCAGTCAAGACACGTCAGTCAATCACGTCACATCAGTCAGTCACGTCACGTCAGGTCAGTCAGTCACGACACTTTAGTCAGTCACGTCAGTCATGTCACGTCAGTCACGTCACGTCAGTCACGACACGTCAGTCACGACACGTCAGTCACGACACGTCAGTCACGACACGTCAGTCAAGACACGTCAGTCAATCACGTCACGTCAGTCAGTCACGTCACGTCAGGTCAGTCAGTCATGTCACGTCAGTCAGTCACGTCACGTCAGTCAGTCACGTCACGTCACGTCAGTCACGTCACGTCAGTCACGTCACGTCAGTCACGTCAGTCATGTCACGTCACGTCAGTCACGTCACGTCAGTCACGACACGTCAGTCACGACACGTCAGTCACGACACGTCAATCACGTCACGTCAGTCAGTCACGTCACGTCAGGTCAGTCAGTCACATCACGTCAGTCAGTCACGTCACGTCAGTCACGTCACTCACGTCACGTCAGTCACGTCACGTCAGTCACGTCAGTCACGTCAGTCATGTCACGTCACGTCAGTCACGTCACGTCAGTCACGACACGTCAGTCACGACACGTCAGTCACGACACGTCAGTCACGACACGTCAGTCACGACACGTCAGTCAATCACGTCACGTCAGTCAGTCACGTCAGGTCAGTCAGTCACGTCACGTCAGTCAGTCACGTCAGTCACGTCACGTCACGTCACGTCAGTCACGTCACGTCAGTCACGACACGTCAGTCACGACACGTCAGTCACGACACGTCAGTCACGACACTTCAGTCAGTCACGTCACGTCAGTCACGTCACGTCAGTCACGACACGTCAGTCAGTCACGTCACGTCACGTCAGTCAGTCACGTCAGTCACGTCAGTCAGTCACGTCACGTCAGTCAGGTCACGTCACGTCAGTCACGTCAGTCAGTCACGTCACGTTAGTCACGTCACGTCAGTCACGTCACGTCAGTCAGTCACGTCACATCAGTCAGTCACGTCACCTCAGAGTTTTCTATTTCTGGAAAAAAAATAAAAACTAATAAAATGGCCCGTCCGTATTATAGTACAGAGGAAGCTTATGCACTGTTATGTTCTGACAGTGAAGAAAGCGCAGTGTCAGATGGCGATGTGGATTTCGAGGGCTTTAGTAGCAGCGACAGTGATAGCTCAGAAATGAGCAGTGATTCTGGTCCATCTTCACACACAAGGACCAGTACAACAAGAAGGACAAATAGCGCTTCTGGAGAAACGTCTCCAACTCAGGGAACAATGCCCAGTACTAGCGCTGTCCCTAGTGCTCGTGAATTGGCGCACGTCAGTGTCCAAGGGGCTTTGCCTCTTGATGTAGCATTTCCCAGATGGGAGGCTTCGGATTCGGCTACTCCATTCATCCCTAATTTTAATGCCATTCCTGATATAAATGTGGAGGTGGAAAATTTTGGACCAATTAATTTTTTTAATTTGTTTATGACAGATAGCTTGCTAGAGCATATTGTCCTACAAACAAATTTATATGCGTCCCAATTCATCAGCCAGAATCCACAATCCTATTATGCTAGGTCAAATTTATGGACACCAACTAATGTCTTAGAAATGAAAAAATTTTTAGGACTTACATTCGCTATGGGGCTTGTAAAAAAAATGAGCATTCGGTCCTATTGGTCCAACCGCCCTGTTCAAGCCACCCCTATGTTTTCTGCAGTTCTTCCTAGGACCCGTTATGAAATGCTCATGAGGTTTTGGCATTTTAACGACAATAGTCAATCCCTGCCCAGAGATGCCTCAGAACATGACAGACTATTCAAAATCAGACCCATCATCAAAGACTTAACAGAAAAGTTCTTGAGGCTCTACACCCCAACAGAAAACATTTCCATTGATGAGTCCCTTGTAAAATTCAAAGGAAGACTGCACCTCAAGCAATTTATTCCTTCTAAGAGAGCAAGGTTCGGAATAAAGCTCTATAAAATGTGCGAGAGTTCAACCGGATACACAGCTGCTTTTCGCATTTATGAGGGGAAAGATAGCCAACTAAACCCACCAGGATGCCCTACTTATCTGGGGACATCTGGAAAAATTGTTTGGGAGCTGATAACTCCATTTTTACAAAAAGGCTATAATCTGTATGTTGACAACTACTACACCAGCATACCCCTATTTAAAAGTCTGGTTGACCATAACATAGGGGCTTGTGGGACCATTCGCAAAAACCGTCAGGGGTTTCCACAATCGTTGGTCAACGAAAAGTTCCGAAAGGGGCAGTCAGGGGCTTTACGCAATGGAGAGCTGCTTGCCCTGAAGTATAAGGATAAAAAAGATATTTTTATCCTGAGCTCGATCCACACAGATGCCACAAAGGCCATTGCAGACCATCAGGGATCCACTACTCCAAAACCTGTGTCTGTCATTGACTACAACAAATATATGGGGGGTGTGGACCTTGCAGATCAGGTTCTACAGCCATACCAGGTATCAAGAAAATCATATACCTGGTATAAGAAGTTAGTCATTTATTTGTTTCAGGTGGCCACATATAATTCCTTTGTGTTGTACAGAAAAGCCGGAAATACAGATACTTTCCTTGATTATCAGGAAAAGGTCATTGAACATCTTGTTTTTGAAAATTTTGTCCCCGCCAATCCTTTAGAATCTGAAGATGTTAGAAGACTCACTGAGCGACATTTTATTGCACTCATTCCAGCAACTGAAACAAGAAAGAACCCCCAGAGAAGATGTCGTGTATGTTCCAAGAGAGGAATGAGGCATGATACCCGCTATTATTGCCCACAATGCCCATCATTGCCAGCCTTATGCCTCCATGACTGCTTTAAAATCTTCCATACAGAACCACGTTTTTAAACTTTTTTGACATTCAATGCAGTCACTTTTGGGGGCTTATGCGGTTCTGGCACCTCAGGGGCTCTGACAATGTGACATGACATCCTCAAAACATTCCATCAAAATCTGAACTCCAATATGGCGCTCCTTCCCTTCCAAGCTCTGACATGCGCCCACATATGGGGTGTCATCATACTCATGACAAATTGCACAACAACTGTTGGGGTCTAATTTCTCTGGTTACCCTTTGGAAAAAAAATTGAGGGCGAAAAGGTAATTTTTTGTGGAAAAAATATGATTTTTTTTATTTTCACGGCTCTTCGTTATTAACTTCTGTGTAGCACTTGGGCGTTCAAAGTGCCCACTACGCATCTAGATAAGTTCCATGTGGGGGTCTAGGTTCCAAAATGGGGTCACTTATTGGGGGTTTCCACTGTTTAGGCACGTCAAGGGCTCTGACAATGTGACAGGTCACCCACAAACAATTCCAGCAAAATCTGCTCTCCAATATGGCACTCCTCCCCTTCCAAGCTCTGCCGTGCGCCCAAACAGTAGTATTCTCCCACATATGGGGTATCGGCATGCTCAGGAGAAATTGCTCAACAAATTGTATGGAGCAATTTCTCATGTTACCCTTATGAAAATGCAAACTATGCAGCTAAAACAATTTATTTGTGAAAAATGTTGCTTTTTTTTATTTCCATGGCTCTATGTTATAAACTTCTGTGAAGCACCTGTGGGTTCAAGGTGCTCAATACACATCTAGATAAGTTCCCTAAGGGGTCTAGTTTCCAAAATGGGGTCACTTGTTGGGGGTTTCCCCTATTTAGGCATGTCAGGGGCTCTCCAAACGCAACATGGTGTCCGCTATCGATTCCAGGTAATTTTGCATTCCAAAAGTCAAGTGGTGCTCCTTCCCTTTCAAGCCCTGCCATGCGCCCAAACAGTATTATTCTCCCACATATGGGGTATCGGCATGCTCAGGAGAAATTACTCAACAAATTGTATGGAGCAATTTCTCCTGTTACCCTTATGAAAATGCAAAATATGAAGCTAAAACAATTTATTTGTGAAAAATGTTGCTTTTTTTATTTCCACGGCTCTATGTTATAAACTTCTGTGAAGCACCTGTGGGTTCAAGGTGCTCAATACACATCTAGATAAGTTCCCTAAGGGGTCTAGTTTCCAAAATGGGGTCACTTGTTGGGGGTTTCCACTGTTTAGGCATGTCAGGGGCTCTCCAAATGCAACATGGTGTCCGCTATCGATTCCAGCCAATTTTGCATTCCAAAAGTCAAGTGGTGCTCCTTCCCTTTTAATCTCTGCTGTGCGCCCAAACAGTATTATTCTCTCACATATGGGGTATCGGCATGCTCAGGAAAAATTGAAAAGCAAAATGTATAGACCATTTTCTTCTGTTATCCTTGCGAAAGTAAAGAAAAAAAAGTCTAAAGGAAAATTTTTGTGAAAGAAAAGGAAATGTTTATTTTTCCCTCCACATTCCATTCATTCCTGTGAAGCACCTGAAGGGTTAATAAACTTCTTGAATGTGGTTTTGAGTACCTTGAGGGGTGCAGTTTTTAGAATGGTGGAACTTTTGGGTATTTTCTGTTATATTGACCCCCCAAACTCACTTCAAGTGTGAGGTGGTCCCTAAAAAAAATGGTTTTGCAAATTTTGTTGTAAAAATGAGAAATCGCTGGTCAACTTTTAACTCTTATAACTTCCTAACAAAAAAAAATTTTGATTCCAAAATTGTGCAGATGTAAAGTAGACATGTGGGAAATATTATGTATTAACTATTTTGTGCGATATAACTCTCTGATCTAAGGGCATAAAAATTAAAAATTTGAAAATTGCAAAATTTTCAAAATTTTCACCAAATTTGCATATTTTTAACAAATAAACGCAAGTCATAGCAAAGAAATTTTACCACTGTCATGAAGTACAATATATCACAAGAAAACAATGTCAGAATCAGCAGGATCCGTTGAAGCATTCTAGAGTTATGACCTCATAAAGTGACACTGGTCAGAATTGATAAAATTGGCCCGGTCACGAAGGCAAAAACAGGCTCGGGTGCGAAGGGGTTAAATGAGTGTTTGAGCAAAGGGTCTGAATACTTATGACCATGTGATACATCACTTTTTTCTTTTTTAATAAATTTTCAAAAATGTCTACATTTCTGGGGGGTTTTCAGTCAAGATGGGGTGCAGAGTGTACATTAATGAGAAAAAATTAACTTTTTTAATTTACCAAATGGCTGCAATGAAACAAAGAGTGAAAAATTTAAAAGGGGTCTGAATACTTTCCGTACCCACTGTAGAAGAGGATATTCCCCAATAACATTCACATTCTCAAAGAAGGGACATTTATTTAAAGGAACATTTTATCTTTTTTTAATCTGAAAACTAAAAATAAAGATTAAACAACCACAAGACGGATTTCATCAACTAAGGTATCATTTTATTCAGTATAACGGCGACAACCTGACAGTGTCTGTAGATTACTGTGCATAACCCTGCTGAAGGTTCTCTAAGGTGCAAATGATTTTTAATTGCTTTAAATGTAAAATAGACATGGTCTTAAAAACTTAAAGAAAACACTTACTCTACCATAAATGTCATGATAAATATCTGAGTTTGCGCTATCTTTTATAGGGCCAATACATTGTTCAGCACCTTACAAATGGGGAAGTGACAATGAAGGAAATGACTTAAAGGCATGTAGTCTCTATATATAAATCTGAATGTGTGTGTGTGTATATCACCAACCAATCACCAAGCAGCAGAGTGAGACACCAACCAATCACGAAGCAGCAGAGTGGGACGTGGTTGGAGAGCAGGGCTGAGGACGGATACAGCAAGGACGGATACAGCAAGGACAGTGCATGGAGAGCGGGGCTGTGAGGAAGACAGTCATCAGGACAGGGGCCGAATAGTACCGGCACCCTCCCAGCCCTGTCCCGGCTCAGTCGGTGCTCCCCGTCGCTGGCAGCTCCCGGTGCGAGCACGCAGGTTTCTAAGGTACACATCGGGTAACTAAGTGACGCGCGCCGCTTAGTAACCCGATATTTACCTTAGAGACCAGTGCCGTCCTCGCTGGTGCTGATCGCTAGTGAAGCTGCCTGTTTGGCAGCTCACCAGCGATCATGTGGCGATGCAACAGCAATCCTGACAAGGTCGTATCGTTGTCGGGATCGCTGATGCATCTTTATGTGTGAAGGGGCCTTACGATGCAAATAAAAGTGCCCGACAAGCACAGTAAGATACCCCCACTGTAAATTCCTCCACCATACCCTCCACACGCACAGTATGATGACTCTATTGTACCCCTCCTTGACAAAGTTTGGTGACCCCAACACAGTATGATTCCCCCCAACTGTGACCCCCACAGCCCTCCACACAGTATAATGGCCCCACATAGTCCTTCATGTTACACAAGCAGGTGGATCCATTGTGCCATGCGGCGGGGCTTGCCTAGGAGAGGTGTAGCTAAACAGCTGCCAGGTATTCACTGGAGTTCCTGATGGTGGAGTTACCACTCCTAGGCATTACCCGGTACTGCAGCTGTTGAGCACAGGTATGCAGACCTGGATATGAAGCTTGACTTCATTCAGACTACTAAATTCTGGATCGTCTGGCAGAACGGTTACTGACACAGCCAGACTCAGGCTCTGTTCAGACTACTAGGTTCAGCATCCTCATGCAGAACTGTTACAGATATGGAGGAACAGGACTCATTCAGGAACCACCGAGCAGGATTCAGGGTTCAGGTGCCGTCGATGCATCTTCAGTGTTCGGAGACTGGTTGTAGCAGGCCGGAAACACAGAATACACATTTCGGGAACAGGAGCCCTCACAACCTCACTGGTAGAACACCACACTACCTAATGACTCAATGTGATGCTTGGCACCTCCTTATTGGGGAGGGTGCCTTTTAAACAATATCACTCCAAGCTATTGGCTCTGAGCCATCTTTTAGGTGAACATTAAAAGTAAACGTCTCTCAGCAACAGGCTCAAGGCATTTTACTATATATGAGCGCACTGCTCCTTTAAGAGCAGGGGGAGTGTGGGCGCCCTAGGTGTGCCGCCAGTGTTCAGAACAGACAGGAAGCATTCCGGGAGTCCACGCCGCACGGGTGGGGCAGTGAGTATGCCGCCATCCCTGTATGGAGGGGGAGAGGATCCATGCACGGGCACCGGCAATAGTATTTCACTATATGCAATATAATGGCGACGCATAGTCCTCCATACAGTATAATGGGCACTGCATTGCCTTCCGTACAGTATAATGGGCACTGCTTTAGCTTCCATACAGTATAATGGGCTCCACATTGCCTTTCATACAGTATAATGGGCCCCATATAGTCCTCCATAAAGAATAATGGCCTCACAGATTGCTCGGTACAGTATACTGACCCTATATAGTCCTCCATACAGTATAATGGGCACTGCTTTGTCTTCCATACAGTATAATGGGCTCCACATTGCCTTCCATACAGTATAATGGGCTTTACATTAGCTTTCGTACAGTATAATGGGCTCCATATAGTCCTTCATACAGAATAATGGCCTCACAGAGTGCTCCATAAAGTATAATGGCCCTACATAGTCCTCCATGCAGTATAAGGGACCCTGCTTTGTCTCCATACAGTATAATGGGCAAGATCAGCTGTGGCAAAGAATGCTTAATACCACATGTGCAACCCTCAGGGGTTAAATGTCAGTAGCTTGGGGGATTCCCATTCAAAATAAAACATAACCTTTAATAGTTAATTAAAACCTGAGACATCACATAAACAACACAAACATAATAGTGCTCGTACGTATCAGTGCTCATTTAAAAAATGGTTCGGTCTCACCATTACTCATGGACATAGATGCCCCGGCGTATTTTTCAGAGGTCCCCTGCCAGGTATTCGGGTCCATATAGCAGCACAAGACAGCGTGTGGAAAACAGAGGTTAAAGGGTTACAGGTGTGCAGTTTTCCCTATACTCCCTGTCGTGCCCAGGTATTACTTCTGCCCTTACAAGGACAGGCCCCAAATGGACCCTATAGTGTCACCCCCAGTCGTCAAAAGGGGTATTTTCTCCTTACGCGTTTCCTCCCCAATAACGGGGATTCATCAGGGGAGTTATACAAATAGATATAAGGGGGTTTAAATATATTTGTCCATAAAGAAAAAGAGAAGACCCCGCAATGGCTGGGTGCCTCAACTAGCAGAGTGACTGTCCATATCACTGCCAAAAAGTAAGTCCCAACTAACTGGGGGTGACACTATAGGGTTCATTTGGGGCCTGTCCTTGTAAGGGCAGGAGTAATACCTGGGCACGACAGGGAGGATAGGGAAAACTGCACACCTGTACCCCTTTAGCCTCTTTTTCCACACGCTGTCTTGTGCTGCTATATGGACCCGAATTCCCGGCAGGGGACCTCTGAAATATACGCTGGGGCATCTATATCCATGAGTAATGGTGGGACCGAACCATTTTTAAATGAGCACTGATACGTACGAGCACTATTATGTTTGTTTGTGTTGTTTACGTGATGTCTCAGGTTTTAATTTGATGAACTGTTAAAGGTTATGTTTTATTCTGAATGGGAATCCTCCAAGCTACTGACATACAGTATAATGGGCCCAACATAGCCATCCATACAGTCCATTTGTCAGCGTAAAGGACATAAATGTACAGTACAACATCTGGTGAAAATCTGTTGCTGCAATTACAGAGTCATTTTTCAGAGCATATTTTGGATTAAGAAAAGCACTTGAGAATGTAAAGTTTGCAATTATATCTTCCAATATTTTTCTGTTAAGGTTTCTGATGTGTTTGTAGCATTTTTTTTTTTTTCAAACAAGACGTTTTTAGGGTCACATTCTTTTCATGGGTTTTCTTTATCACATTTCAAAAATGATGTGTTTGCTAAGATGAGGGCGAGTGTGACACTACAAGATAGTCACGCAGGTCAGTCACATAAAGCACTGCTTCTCTTACAGCTGCGTATATGGCCAGCAGTATTCAGATATAAGCCTTTTCCCATACAATCAAACAAGTTCTTCATCTCATTTCAATTGAACAGTACTTTATATATCTATAAAGACACATTTACAGCAAGGGACCAAAAATATCAGCAAACAGAAGGCATGGAGGAACAGCCAGCAGTTGTGATAATTTATTAAAATCTCCAGCATTGGGCTAAACCTCCCGCTCCCAGAGGTAGGCACTAGGATCTGTTCATATGCTCATGAATTCTTGCTTGGAGCAGAGTCCCAGGCAATGCCTGTCTGGCACCTGTAAGCATAGTCCGTTCAGCCGGTAGGTGACGATCGAGGAGACTTCTCCGATTGTTGGGTACTGATCCAACATTAAAGCTTAGATTCTCTTTTTAGCATTAAGCAGAATATTATAAAGACTATTTGTGGGACGACGGGATTTCAAATAAAATGACAACCTACTAAACACGGAGTACGAGCCAAGCCAAGCACCTACTTATTCTAACACCTGAACACGGAGATTTTTGAGGTTGGCAAAAACAACAAGTTTTTCAAGCAGAAACTGCATCAGGAAACGCTCCTTCTTTATGGAGTTTTCTAGGAGATTTTATTTCCTGAAGCATAGTGTTTTTATAGCGTTTTGTTAATGCTTCTTAAAGCTTTTTGCCAATGTGTTGTTTTAATAGTTTTTTGTAAACATTTTTAAGCGTTTATGTACAATTTTTTCACGTATTTTTAAAGGAAATATATCAGCAAGTGTTTCTATGTAATGAGGCAGGGACAGATACTCTGATTCCAGGAATGTGTCACTTACCGTAGTTTACTGGGTGCAGCAGTTATGACAATCACAGTTTTCTCTGCAGATCTAGCAGAGCTCAGTTGTTGAGCTGTATATAACCCCATCCACATCACAGATTTCTGTGTACAACATATAGTGACAGAAAGCTGCTAATCCGTGCTAGGGGCATGGAAGGACCAGGAGGCACGAGACAGCTTGTTCTGTAGTGATAATCTCATGCTGATAAAACACTGATTGAATTGAAACCGCAAAACACAGCACAGTAAGTGATACATTACTGTTCTCTGCACCTACATTATGGTGCTCGCAGATTGCATAGAAATAACCTGGTGACAGATTCCCTTTGAATCCACTAAACAATGAATAACACAAGCATTTTAAGAGTGAACAAATGCATACGGAATGCTTAATAACCTGCACAAGCGCCTTTGTGGTATTTTTAGTAGCCTTCCTGTTAACTTCTATTGTAAGGTATGGAGCGACTTGATACTGGGCATCACATGAAGAATGGTCAAGTCATTCCTTTGAAATCATTAGTGTTCTATAAAAACCTGAAGATATTTATGAATGATCAAAAGACTGATCGCAAGAACAGCGAGTAATTTTAAAATAGAAAATAATAAAAAGTCTTTCATTTTTGCAGCAATTCTTTAAAGCATTTTTTAGAAGTCCTCTTGCGTCAAAATACTCCTCAAAAAACTAAATTTGTTTTTGTTTTTCAAATGAAAAAAAATGACTGATGAAACACTAATGGAGAAAACTGACACACTGACCAAACACTGATCCAAAACGCTGATGAAAATAGATTTATTTTTCAAGTTTAAGTAAAATCACTGTTGTCTGATTGAGGTCTAATATTGAGCCTCTTTTTTAGTAAAAATATAAAAAGTATCACTTCAGCTCACCACTCCTGTGTGTTAGAGGTATGTATCCCAGGAGCCTTCCATGGGAGACAGTCTGTGGTCTGGGTGTGGTGTGCGGAGCATGCACCGGTCTGGGCTTCCAGGTCATATAGCTCTCAATGGTCCAAAAAACGATGTGCTCCAGCACCAAAAGAAAATAGCTCAAACTTAGCCTTTGATCACATAGGATAAAAAAATAGCAGAATGTGCACATATTAGAAGTTAATTTCAATATCATTTGTTGCCCTTTTAGTTCAGTTGTTCTTCTAAATAAATTACTTTATGAAAAGGAGGCTTCTAAGAGGATAAAATATGCTACTACTTATTGTAACAGATCCAAATAAAGTGAGAATTAGACATCAGTTTAACAGAATATTATGACTAAAAGGAAGCTGAGGACAGGACACCAAGATTCATCTTCAAATTATAGATACACTAACCTGGACGCAGGACTCCTCTTGGTTCACCAGAGATGTAGCTTCACGGCACTCATTCATGTATTCCGCATGACAAGGCTTTGCAAGCACTGACATTCCACGTAAACAAATGTAGCAATTACCTTTTTGTTTTACAGAAATTTTATTTTAACAATAATAAATTTTTTGCTAGTTAATATCTTTTTTTTATGTTTCATACTCAATTTTATTTACATGTGAAAGGAAGTCCAATTCTCACCCTCACTGACCGTAACTCTTTACATTATGTGGTGGGAGAAGCATCCTTTATATGCATTGATTTAGTCACCATATTAGCTGGTATGGCCATTACATAGATGATCTCCTCCTTACATGGCATCATGGAACTGATAATTCTCACTTCCTTTAATATGTTTCTGAATAATAACAATATGAGTCTAAAATTTTTCTTGCCATCTAGTTTGTCTTTCATCTCTTGAAGAGATATTATGTTATTTCTTCTGTTCTCCAGGGATTTTCTAAGATTCTGGCTAGTGGTTCTGCAATTTCCTTTGCTAACTCTTTTAGTACCCTACAATGTATATCATCTGGACTAGAAGATTTCAATTAATTTAAATTAGCTAAGTGTTCCCTCACCTTCTCTCTGTTTATAATTTGTAATCTTATATTGCTTTGATAGCACCATGAAGATCAATTGATGTTACAATGGCTTTCTTAGAGTATACAGATCCAAAATAGGAATTTAAAAGTTCGGCCTTTTCAATATCATTTTTGACCACTTCACTCTTCATCCGGTGAAAATCCTATAGCATCTTTGACTTTTCTTTTGCTTTTGACACATCCCAAAAATACTTTTTTATTGCTTTTGGTCTTCCTTGCACGTCTCACTTCATTACTGGCTTTACCTCTTCTAACGCTTGCCCTGCATTTCATTTAATATACATTTACATAATATCTATATATTTTTTCATCTTTTACATTTTAAAAAAAACAAAAAGAGAAATCGGCTGCTGCTAAAGTTTGGGCACCCTGCATGGTAAGTATCTAGTAGCTCCCCTTTTGAAAGTATCACAGCTTGTAAACACCTTTTGTAGCCAGCCAAGAGTCTTTCACTTCTTGGTTGAGGTATTTTCATCCATTCTTCCTTGGAAAATTCCGCCAGTTCTGTGAGATTCCTGGGTTGTCTTGCATGCTCTGCTAATTTGAGCCTAGTCACAGATTTTCAATGATGTTCAGATCAGGTGACTGAAGCACTGTGTGTTAAACCTTCAGCTTGCACCTTTTGAAGTAGTCTATTGTGTATTTTGACATTTCAACCTTTGTTTTTTGTTACAGATGATGTTATGCTTGCATCAAGAATTTGTTAAATTTCATTGAATCCATTCTTCCCTCTACCCATGAAATGTTCCCCATGCCATTGGCTATAACACAACCCCAAAGCATGATTGATTGACCTCCCATGCTTAAAGGTTGGTGACATGTTGTATTCCTGAAATTCTGTGTTATTTTTTTTCTCCACACATAACTTTGATCATTGCGGCCAAAAAGTTCTATTTTAACCTCATCGGTCCACAGGACTGGTTTCCAAAATGCATTATCTTGTTTAGATGTTCTTTTGCATACTTCTGACACTGAATTTTATGGTGAGGACACAGGAGAGGCTTTCCTCTGATGACTTCCATGAAGACAATATTTGTGCAGATGTGTTACGGGTTTACCGTGACACTGGGGAACCAGAAGAGTGCAGTGGCTGATTTTGCCTACTACTGCACTGATTAGAAGCACTTCACCTTTTTATTAAACGTTGTATATTTCTTTTAGCAGTGAAGGAGTTAATATGCTCAAGTTCAGAGCTCCTGGAAGCCTTTCTGCATTAAACCTCTCAGCTGTACACTGTTAGCCACTCCTGTCTCCTATATAAACTGGGTCCTGACTAGCACTCATTGTCAGAGACTAGCTTATGCTGCATGGCTGGAGGTTGCTGTTGTTATTATTGGAAAAAGGCATTTGGTGGATTTATCTGTGACAGTTGCTAGGTTTTGAGTATAAGATAATTACCTTTCTTCTTCTACTTTGCTTTAAACCCATCCTCCACTCCCCAATACATTACTCTGTTGTATGTGTGTCTATATTTGTATGTTTAACATTTTCCATTGTCCCTGTTCGTATTATCTTGTTAGCCTGGATAGTGTATTACGGTACACTACTATTCTCCTCATCCCTGGTTGGGGGAAGGGTACAGACTGAGGACGGATTCATGATCCAAGGCCAGATACATGGCCCCAGCTTCTTCACCATCAGAAGTAATCCGGGGAACAGGGTGAGCTAGGGCCCTCCTGGCGGTAGGGGCAGGGAAGGAGCCCCTGTTCCTGGGACACCCAACAACAGAGTTGTGACAAGATGTCTCTGAACAGTAGAACAATGTTCCAAAACTCTAGAGTCTGCTAAATCTTTCTGAAGGTCTTTTGTAGTCAAGCAGGGATTCTGATTTGCCTCTCTAGCAATCCCACGTGCAGCTCTCACTGAAATTTTGCTCTTCCAGACCTCATTTTGACCTCCACTGTTCCTATTTACCGCCATTTCTTAACATTTTGAACTTAGTAAAGAGCAACTTGAAAACACTTTGCCATCTTCTTATAGCCTTCTCCTGCTTTGTGGGCCTCCACCATTTTCATCTTCAGAGTGACAGGCAGCTGCTTAGAAGAACCCATGGCTGCTGTTTTTTGGCACAAGGACACATGAGGCTTGGTTTTTTTTAAAGCTGGGAAATTTGCATCCTCTGGCCTTTCCCAATGATGATAGTGAACAAGCCAAAACCCTAACAGGCTAATTAAGGTCTGAAACTTTGGTCAAAGTTATCTGAGCACACAAATCATCAAAGGTGCCCAAACTATTGCATTGGCCTATTTTCCTTTTTGTAATTTTTAAAATTAAAATATGAAAATATATATTTTTTTTGCCTAAAATACAAGAGGAAATAAGTCATCTTTAAATTTAGCTCTTTTAGAGATCATTTCATGTCCAAGTTGCTTAACTGTTCACAATAATAGTAATTTTGACCAGGGATGCTCAAACTTTTACATGCACTGTATGTCTTTATAGGATCTAGATTCTGGAGGAAAGACTGGCTCTACAGTTCCTAAAGTGCACATACTTGAAGAAAGGACTGCTGTCCTGACTTATTGAAGGCAAAAAACCTATGGTTTAGGCTTTTATCCCAAAGACTCGCTAAAAGGTCAACATTGACTTTTAGGATTGCTACTTCCTATAGGTGGCACTAGAGTTCTAATCCTTTTCCTCTCTGAAGAGACAATTGGCATATTTCCCAGAGGAGAATTGCAGCTTAAAAGTGTTCTCATTTTGGCATGCTTAACATAGAATCATAGAATCGTAGAGTTGGAAGAGACCTCCTGGGCCATCTGGTCCAACCCCCTGCTCAAAGCAGGATTCGCTAAATCATCCCAGTCAGATGTCTGTCCAGCCTGTTTGAAGACTTCCATTGAAGGATAACTCACCACTTCTCGTGGCAGCTTGTTCCACTCATTGATCACTCTAACTGTCAAAAAGTTTTTTCTAATATCTAATCTGTGTCTCCTCACATTCAGTTTCATCCCATTGCTTCTAGTCTTTCCTTGTGCAAATGAGAATAAAGTTGATCCTTCTACAATGTGACAGCCCTTTAGATATTTGTAGACAGCTATTAAGTCTCCTCTCAGTCTTCTCTTTTGCAAACTAAACAATCCCAAATCCTGCAACCTTTCCTCATAAGACAGGGTTTACAGACCGGTCACCATTCTGGTTGCTCTTTTCTGAACTTGCTCCAGTTTGTTGCTGTCTTTTTTAAAATGTGGTGCCCAAAACTGGACAATATTCCAGATGAGGTCTGACCAAAGAGGAGTAGAGGGAAATAATGACTTCACGTGATCTAGACTGTATGCTTCTATTAATACATCCTAGAATTGCATTTGCCTTTTTTGCTGCTGCATCACACTGTTGACTCATATTCAGTCTGTGATCTATTAGTATACCCAAGTCTTTTTCACATGTGCTGTTGCTTAGGCCTATTCCTCCCATTCTGTATATGCTTTTTTCATTTTTATTGCCCAGATGTAGTACTTTGCATTTTTCCCTGTTAAAAACCATTCTGTTAGTTGCTGCCCACTTCTCCAGTTTATTTATATCTTTTTGAATCCTCTCTCTCTCTTCTGTAGTATTAGCTATCCCTCCCAGCTTTGTGTCATCAACAAATTTAATCAGTTTACCCTCAATTCCTTCATCTAAATCGTTGATAAAGATGTTGAACAATACAGGGCCCAGGACAGAGCCCTGTGGTACTACAGTTGAGACATTCTTCCAACTGGATGTGCAGCCATTTATGACCACTCTCTGGGTCCGATCACTAAGCCAGTTATGAATCCACCTAACAGTTGCCTTGTCCATTCCATACTTAGTCATTTTTTCAATAAGGATTGTATGAGATACTTTGTCAAATGCTTTGCTGAAGTCAAGATATACTATATCTACAGCATTTCCTTGATCCACCCAATCAGTGATTCCGTCATGTCACTCTCTGCAAAGAGAAACGTTTCCCGTTGGATGCCGGTCAGACACCTCTCACACAGCCAAACCAGATCTCACACTTTGCTCTAACGAGGGGCAATTCCCTGAAACACAGTGTCTGCAAATTGACATTCCGGTTTTGGCTTTTATCCCAAGTCATGTGACAAGTCTTGTTAAAGGGTCAACATTTCCTTTTAGGATTGCTACTTCCTATAGGTGGCACTAGAGTTCTAGTCCTCTTCCTCACTGAAGAGACAATGATCACTATATTCATTCATGCCACAAATTGGAATCTAAGCCAAATTTGAGATTTCTGATGCTAATTAAAGTAAATCTGATGGGTTGCAGTTGGCCCCATCTCTGCTGAATAATTCTGCCCACTTCTGGCAAGAGGGGAGCCAAATTGAAGAAAGGCGCTAATTTTTTATATTACAAACCTCTCCTTTTGTACAGTCGTAAATTCTATTTTCATTTTTGAGGATTTTATGATGGATATGACATTTTTTGTTTTATTATGGATCCTACTCACCCATAATGGAATTTGACAATAATAGAACACTGAGACATGATGGGACCAAAGCTGAACCCCAAACGCCAAATACTGTACCCTAATCAGCCGCACATTATAGTGCAAGTATAAGAGGAGTATGAAGCCAATTCTTTGTTATCTGTACCCCCACAGCATACACACCATAAACACTTTGTTTCCTCTCTTTGGAAGGGGGTGTTTGTGATGATTTCAAACAAGGTTAATCCATATAACAGGACTGTGACCAGCCAAGCAAGCATAAAATGAATGTGGGTAGCTGAATCAATACAAATAGTTTAATACATCTCACACTGTCACATTAATACTTCCAATAAAATGAGATGACATATTTGGATGGAAGGGAAGAAATAAATCCCCTGAATGGATGACATCTGATCTTTGTCCGCCTAGAGTACATCACATGGGTGTAATGGATGAAGCTCCCAGGCAGGTCGTCCACTGGTTAGAACATGCTGCCGATTATAACGGCACGCATTCATCACCCGGCTCATGAAACCCTGTCACATTCCTTGGCTAAATATTAATAAAGCATGTAGTGTGTAAATGGGGCAGTAAGTGCAGACCCGCGCCTGCCAGCTTCAAAGTGCAAGCAATCCTATTGATATGCATCAATTTCTGTAAATACCAAAAGGACATAAGGTATATGCCAAGGTAGAGGCGGCTGGGAGACGGGAAATTCTCTCTATAATCCACCTTGCATATCAAAGATAATTATTAGTACATTGGTACTTTCTATAAAAGCTGAACCATTTCTATTTACTATCCTTTGACACACTTCTCAGTATTCCAAATATATGATATAAAAAACATACAGAAAAAACTACCTTTAACTCATATTATGTAGCTATATATTCTCACAGACAACAACCATTCAGAAGTGAACATCTGAAACCTTTACAAAATGACTTTGTAGGAGCATGCCATAGATTAGGAACTAAGAAAACTAAGGAAGTCGCTAAAGACATTTTACATGAATTAAATGATCTGATAGCGCTCACCCTGTGAGGTGGAAAAACTAAGCCACAAGTCAGAGTGAACACACAGACCGAGGGCGATGGCACAGCAGTGAGGAACTGCACAATGGGCTATGCTGGACGGCAAGCAAGGAAGCGGAAAAGGACCTGCCGGAAGCCACAGAGCCAGGTGTATGGACGAGCATAGCAGAACAGATAAAGAATTATGTCGTTAGATGGAAGATCTGAACAAGCATGTTGGTGGAGGAGAAACCAAAGGAGTTAACAGATATGATTGCAGCATGATGTAAACAGCCTTTATATAATAGCTTCCAATGCATACAGCTAATGATAGGTTAATTGATATTTGGCCTTTAATAACTGAGAATCTGAAATGGCAATAATTGAGCCAATATAGAAAAAGACTCTCTCATATATTATACAAATTTACTTTCCCTTTTGTAAGGTAGCGCTTATTGTCAGTGTTGGGGACACTCACTTGGCAGCGCATTCACGTCACACAGGAACACTTTCCACTTAAACAGTCCATGTGGTTTATTAAACAGCATAAACCATGTTAGGCAACACAAAGAATACAGTCTTGCATCAGACAGATTAATCCGTAATGATCGTTGTAGAGCTCCGCTCTATCAGTTCATTAGTGTCCATAGAACATCACGGGCACCAACAGTTATATCACCATGTCTGGAGTTACCTCGTAGGAGCTCCGGCTCCAGATGCCGACTCTTTGGTAGCTCTCTCTCTCAGGGAAGCTGCCGAACTTGGATCACCGTCCCAGACAACGCCTTGCTCATCAGGCCACCTGACAGTCCAGATCCACAGACGGACAGTAGCTCCCCAAATGCAGTGCAGTCACAGGCTCTGCTCACACACGTGGCCGGTCCGGGTGCTGTTCAGGGATCCGACCCTGCTCCTTGGGTCTCCCAACACACCGGCCTCACCAGGTCAAAGGTCGCAGCAGGTGCTATTAAGGAAGGCAGCACCCCTTCCAACACCTAGACCTTCCAGGACCTTCCACATGAACTAATCAGGTCCATGCACTCTCTCTCATGTGCTAAAAACACCTTCATTATGTAGCTGTAACCCCACCCCCAGGTGAGGTATGGATCACATGGCTGGTGACCTGGTCATGACCTCACGGCAGGTCCGGAATATACCTGCAGCTTCTTAAGGAAAACAGGGGTACAGCCAGCACCCTCACCCAAAGGTGAGGTCATATGGGTAGCCTGACCCTCCCATCTCTCATAACTAGCTGCAACCCGGACCCAGGTGCACTAACCGTTATCTTAGTGCTCACGTGCACTAATAATACAACACTCCGGGTTGCATCTCAGGGAGCATCCATCTCTGTGACATATATTGGCCATTCACAACCCTGCCAGTCACTATTTCTGCATCACCACAGAGGGAATGCCTGTATGCATGACCTGGGGAGCCCATACAGTGCCCCCCTAGCTGTCACAGGGGTCACTGTATCACACTTTATAAAACAACAAAAAGACATACAAATAAAATGATAAAATTTGCAAAGATGGCAAGTGATGCGGATAAAATATCCAATGGCATAATGCTAAAAAATTAACATATCCAGTACATATCATATAACAGATTATATTCTATACTAGCTGAAGAGCCCGGCGCTGCCTGGGCATAGTAACTAACTGTGGTTAGTTATAGCAAATTATAATTATCCTCCATCCCATAGTCCCGTGCCCATATACCCATCAGACATATCCACGATCCCATAGGCCCGTGCCCATATACCCATCATACATATCCTCCATCCCATAGTCGAGTGCCCATATACCCATCACACATCCTCCATCCCATAGTCCCTTGCCCATATACCCACACATCCTCATCCCATAGTCCCATGTCCATATACCCATCATACATATTCGCCATCCCATAGTCGAGTGACCATATACCCATCACACATCCTTCATCTCATAGTCCCATGCCCATTTACCCATCATACATATCCTCCATCCCATAGTCGAGTGCCCATATACCCATCACACATCCTCCATCCCATCGCCCGATGCCCATATATCCATCACACATCCTCCATCCCGTAGTCCCATGCCCATATACCCATCATACATATTCGCCATCCCATAGTCGAGTGCCCATATACCCATCACACATCCTTCATCTCATAGTCCCATGCCCATACTGTATACCCATCATACATATCCTCCATCCCATAGTCCCGTGCCCATATACCCATCATACATATCCGTCATCACATAGTCCCGTGCCCATATACCCGTCATACATATCCTCCATCCCATAGTCCAGTGCCCATATACCCACCACACATCCTCCATCCCATAGTCCCGTGCCCATATACCCATCATACATATCCTCCATCCCATAGTCGAGTGCCCATATACCCATCACACATCCTCCATCCCATAGTCCCTTGCCCATATACCCACACATCCTCATCCCATAGTCCCATGTCCATATACCCATCATACATATTCGCCATCCCATAGTCGAGTGACCATATACCCATCACACATCCTTCATCTCATAGTCCCATGCCCATTTACCCATCATACATATCCTCCATCCCATAGTCGAGTGCCCATATACCCATCACACATCCTCCATCCCATCGTCCCATGCCCATATATCCATCACACATCCTCCATCCCGTAGTCCCATGCCCATATACCCATCATACATATTCGCCATCCCATAGTCGAGTGCCCATATACCCATCACACATCCTTCATCTCATAGTCCCATGCCCATACTGTATACCCATCATACATATCCTCCATCCCATAGTCCCGTGCCCATATACCCATCATACATATCCGTCATCACATAGTCCCGTGCCCATATACCCGTCATACATATCCTCCATCCCATAGTCCAGTGCCCATATACCCACCACACATCCTCCATCCCATAGTCCCGTGCCCATATACCCGTCATACATATCCTCCATCCCATAGTCCAGTGCCCATATACCCATCACACATCCTCCATCCCATAGTCAACCATTATGACATCATAATGAGTGGCGGGGCTTGCAACCTATGATGACATCAGCATCGCCATGGCAACCATTATGACATCATAATGAGGGGCGGGGCTTGATACACACACACTTTTTTCCCCATTATGTAGATAGGGGCAAAATTGTTTGGTGAATTGGAACGCGCGGGGTTAAAATTTCGCCTCACAACATAGCCTAGGCCACTCTCGGGGTCCAGACGTGTGACTGTGCCAAATTTTGTGGCTGTAGCTGCGACGGTGCGGATGCCAATCCCGGACATACACACATACATCCATACACACACTTGAGCTTTATAAATTAGATTGTAATATCAAAACCAATTTCCTTTACATACATGACTGATACTACAATAGCCTGAATTGCATTGGACATCCCTTAAAAAAGGGTGAGGAGGTAAAACAAAATATAGGATATATTAGAACTCCTAATTATTGGTACCAGGACAGCACAGCGATATATATCCTTCCTAATAAAGTGCTCACTGCAACTAAATGCCTGCAATGGGCAAAAAGAAAGCAGGGCTGTGTCCATTTTGGTAGACTCGGAGTCCGTATAAAATGGACTGACTCTTACTCATAAAATATAATAAATTGTATTCAATGCAGATGTGCTGAATATTTTTTCATAAAAATTTGGGAAAGATATGAAATGTCCTATACAGTAAATGTCTGTTCTATTCCTGATCTAAGGATCTCAGCTTTTAGTTGAGATGAATATGTGCTACACTTTATGTACATGCTCAGAGGTGAAGCATGTACGAAAGAGTTGGAGTCAGGGAAATTGAGGAGTCGGAAGTTTGGCTTACCGACTCCACAGCCCTGAAAGAAAGTCATCAACACAGTTCTTTATTAGCAGGTTACAAATGGATCATACTGCCAAATTTCTACAGTGCCTAGTATTAGCCCCAGTAGAGAGATTTGCTTTAAGGATGGTGTGCAGAATACCTTGGGTATATACACTCACTGGCCACTTTATTAGGTACACCATGCTAGTAAGGGGTTGGACCCCCTTTTGCCTTCAGAACTGCCTCAATTCTTCGTGGCAGAGATTCAACAAGGTGCTGGAAGCATTCCTCAGAGATTTTGGACCATATTGACATGATGGCATCACACAGTTGGCGCAGATTTGTCGGCTGCACATCCCTGATGCGAATCTCCCGTTCCACCACATCCCAAAGATGCTCTATTGGATTGAGATCTGGTGACTGAGGAGGCCATTTGAGTACAGTGAACTCATTGTCATGTTCAAGAAACCAATCTGAGATGATTCGAGCTTTATGACATGGCGCATTATCCTGCTGAAAGTAGCCATCAGATGTTGGGTACATTGTGGTCATAAAGGGATGGACATGGTCAGCAACAATACTCAGGTAGGCTGTGGCGTTGCAACGATGCTCAATTGGTACCAAGGGGCCCAAAGAGTGCCAAGAAAAAATTCCCCACACCATGACACCACCACCACCAGCCTGAACCGTTGATACAAGGCAGGATGGATCCATGCTTTCATGTTGTTTACGCCAAATTCTGACCCTACCATCCGAATGTCGCAGCAGAAATCGAGACTCATCAGACCAGGCAACGTTTTTCCAATCTTCTACTGTCCAATTTCGATGAGCTTGTGCAAATTGTAGCCTCAGTTTCCTGTTCTTAGCTGAGAGGAGTGGTACCCAGTGTGGTCTTCTGCTGCTGTAGCCCATCTGCCTCAAAGTTCGACGCACTGTGCGTTCAGAGATGCTCTTCTGCCTACCTTGGTTGTAACGGGTGGCAATTTGAGTCACTGTTGCCTTTCTATCAGCTCGAACCAGTCTGCCCATTCTCCTCTGACCTCTGGCATCAACAAGGCATTTCCGGCCACAGAACTGCCGCTCACTGGATTTTTTTTCTTTTTCGGACCATTCTCTGTAAACCCTAGAGATGGTTGTGCGTGAAAATCCCAGTAGATCAGCAGTTTCTGAAATACTCAGACCAGCCCTTCTGGCACCAACAATCATGCCACGTTCAAAGGCACTCAAATCACCTTTCTTCCCCATACTGATGCTCGGTTTGAACTGCAGGAGATTGTCTTGACCATGTCTACATGCCTAAATGCACTGAGTTGCCGCCATGTGATTGGCTGATTAGAAATTAAGTCTTAACACACAGTTGGACAGGTGTACCTAATAAAGTGGCCAGTGAGTGTATATCAATTTCTATTTCTAGCAGAGCTAACCGGTATAAATGCTGGTCTCCAAAATGGAGAGCTTTGCACAGTGCTATACAGGTGAGCTCTGCAAGTATAATATAAAATCATTTTGAAGCACAGTCCAAAGAAAATATACAAGTTATAAAGAGTACATCAATAGGAATCAATATTACTAAACACAAATACAACCAGGTGCCCCCTGACATGCATTTTGCATGGCTTCTTCCCTTCGGAGTTTTTTTCTATATCAAATGAATCAAGGTTTATTAAGCAGTAGATACAAGTTGTAACAACACTTGAATTTGCAAAGATGATTGAATCTAAAGGAAGTGGATGGTGGTAAAACACCCAGACAAATGGAAATTGAATACACCACTGACTAAATACTGAAACACTACGTCTGTCCATGTCGACCTTAAAAAGCCTTGGATGATTAAGTTACAGAAGTACGCCGAGCAAATTCTGAAACCTGCTATAATGTACAACAAAAAAGACAGTGGCAATAGGGATTGGGAGCAAAGCCTGGCCCTGGAATCAAGACCAATTTGTTACACTATCCAGCTGCTATCTTATGACAAAGAGGAGTCCAAGTTTAAAATAAGAGAAATAGGCAATTGTACTAAACCGCATGAACATGAAATAGGTCTACATTGGTATAAAAAAAAGAAAAGTTTTTGAATTACTCAACAATAACATTAATATGTACTATAAAATGTAATGCAAACACAATACTGCTTAAACCATTTACTACATGCATCGGCAACAATACCATATTGTACAGTTGTTACCGAAACCCCCAGAGGAGCTTGACACTTAATGTCAAGGAACTGTGGGCACCTACCCGATCGCTTTAACTATGGGCACCCTAGTCTATCACTGTCCCTAGGATTACTCTTGAAGGTGGAGATGCTGGGTTCTCGCACCTATCCATGCTCCTAACAACCCTGATGTGCTCCCTCCCCCAACCAGGGATGTGAGGGCTGAAGTGTATACTTTAGGTAAACACTAACCAGACAGAAAGGGTTAACAGACAGGGATAAAAAGAATACTGCAGTAATACAAACACACTCACAAACAACAGAGTGGGAAACAGAGGAGGTATAGGAACGGGAAACCAAATATGATAGGATAAGGAAAAACACGCAAACCAACTCCACGCAACAAACTACAGAAAAACTCTCCAACTGCCAACTCCAAACACTGAACTTTCTCCTTCACCACCAAAGCAGGAAGCAGAACTATCAGTGGCAACTCCCAAGTGCCAGTGATGAGCATATATACCAGAGGGGACACGACAGCAAGGAAACCTGCACTGTTTAATAGGATGGTGTAACAGTTGTAATAAGTGCAGAAGTTCAAATATCCAGACGCTGCAATCTTCAGGCCCCTCTCTGTCATGGTGTCGCCATGACAGAGCTACTGTGATACCAATCACACCAAGACTTCTTGTAGATATATAAATGGTACTGGACTTTGTTGGTAACAGGAAAGGTCATCTATACAGACTTTCAATTCCTCACAGCTAAACTATTTTATGCAATTTCCAATTACAAATGCAGCAATCCAGGTGATACAATTCATTAGTAAACCACTGGAAAAAACAATTCCTTAAAGTAATATCTAAAATTCAATAAAAAAGATTTACTTTAACTGACTTTAGCTTTTAAAGTCCCCAAACTAACAGTGGTTTTCCCACTTCATTCTGATACCTTTTGTCAAAGACAAAAGTTCTCCTTATCTTACCATTACTGTGTTACGTTGCCTATTGCCTGATGTACACTAGTATTATGGTGAAGCATGTGCAGATTCCTTATGTGGATGGGTGCTTCAGCAACACAGTCGTATGCTGAAGGTATCTACCCTGAAGAGTCTGACTAAGGGGCCATTGACATAAGTGAACTATGGCCACTGAAAAATCATGGATAGGTATATAAACAAACTGGCAGGTGGACAATTAGTAACCTGTTCAGACAAACATGCCAAAATTCTATGCGCACAAACATTGTCACTATGATTATTGGTTGATCGTAGATTATCATTATTGGCAGCACACACCCTGCTGACACAGGACTATGTGCTGCAAAGAACAAGGATTCTAAGGCCAGCGTAAATGCGCGCACATCATGTGACTGCTGGCATGTTTACACATGCCGATAATTGGCCAACACCTCAGGGTTCAGGTTTGCTATTTATCGCCGCTGCTTCCTGCAGGCGATGTCGGTTATAGTTCCGGCCTAGGGCTTCAGTAGCGGACTCTGATTGGTCCTGCTATGCTTGCTATCTGATCCCGTGTCTCTGTTTTTCCCTATTCCCGTACTGATTCAGTGTTTCCCTTTAGTGTGAGGACTCCCTGCTTTTGACTTCGCTTGCATCCTGACCTGTTTGTGTCTTTTGTCTTTGTGTTATCCGCTTCCGACCGTTGTTGATTCTCTGGCTTGTCCCTGACCGTCAGTTTGCTTATTCCTTTGGTACTGTGCTACAGTCTAGGTTTTGACCTGGCTTGTTTGACTATTCTTCTGCCACCTGTGGTAGCCTTGCTGCTGCACTGCAGGCCAAGCTCTGTTTAGGTGCAGCCCTGTTTCCACTCTACTGCCATCTTGTGGAGCCTGCACCGACCTGCATCACAGCAGCATGATATTTAACTGACCCAAAACAGCTAGTTTTTTTTTCTCTGCTCTACTTTCTATGGATCCGCTCCATACCTTGGCAGTAGGATTAATATTCACCGCACACTCAAGTGGAATGATTTGCATAAAGAGTACATTTTATTGTGATACAAACAATAGGCCACGGAGAAGATTTACACATGCGATTAGGCTACTTTCAGACTTCAGTTTTTCTGCATCAGGCGCGATGCGGCGAAAAATGTAAAAGCCGGATCCGGCGCCGGTTGCCACCGGATCCGGCTTTTTTGCCATAGACTAGCATTATCACCGCATTGCGCCTGATGGCCATGCGGCATGTCCGGCTTTTGCCGGATACGGCAAAAAATGCCTGTCCGGCATCTGCAAAAAACATTCCCTGCAACGTTTTTTGACAGCGCCGGACTGCTTTTTTCCACTGCGCATGCCAGAAGACTCTCGCCCTCTCCCTCTCCTGCACCGTCTCTGGCCTCAACAGATGATCCGGCGGGCTGCGGCTTCTACCGGATCAGGTTTGACAACTTTTCGCCGCAGCCTGTCGGATTTAAAAAACTGAAGTCTGAAAGTAGCCTTATAGGTGACGTTTCGACCCTACCAGGGTCTTAATCATATATCGCTGCAAGAAAAATAAATAAGGTGTATAAATATAAACACAATGTACAAAAATTAATTAAGCACAAAAAATAAAAGATCATCCCAAGTACATAGTGGAGAAAAATAGGAGAAGTACACATGGAAATATGCACAATATACACAATGAGCACAGCTAAAAATTGGAGATAAAATTGTACATTTTATGGCATAGCATAATTCTTCTGTAGAGAACAAAACAGACACAGTGGGACAAGGTAAATACCTCTGCTGCACACTCTACCTTCTGCTATATTATGAGCTGCCACTTAGGTAATAACATTGACTATATCCATGACTCTATAGGTCCTATACTGCAGTCCAAGAAGCAACACTGCGCTGTAACAGCGCTTCAATGGCACCTTCCTAATTACACTAGGTAGCCACCTTATTCATTTTATTATTTGTTAAAGCTACCGTATTGCAATTTATATTCTTACCATGCTATAATTCATTGCAGCCTATGGGACCGCTCTTTACCCTTTCGGCACCATTGTGCTTTATTTTCGTATATGCACTGAAACTTCAGGTAATGATTACCTCTTTTTCATGTCTCTGTTTTGTTCTCTACAGAAGAATCTATGCTATGCCATAAAATGTATATTTTTACCTCCAATATTTAGCTGTGCTCATTGTATATATTGTGCATATTTCCATGTGTACTTCTCCTATTTTTCTCCACTATGTACTTGGGATGATCTTTTATTTTTTGTGCTTAATTAATTTTTGCACACTGTGTTTATATTTATACACGTTATTCATTTTTCTTGCAGCGACATATGATTAAGACCCTGGTAGGGTCGAAACGTCACCTATAATCGCATACTGGTAGGGTCGAAACGTCACCTATAATCGCATACTGTATGTAAATCTGCTCCCTGGCCTATTGTTTGTATCACAATAAAATTTACTCTTTATGCAAGTCATTCCACTTGAGTGTGCGGTGAATATTAATCCTATTGATTTGGCACCTTGAGTCCATTACACCGACACCTCAGAATTTCACAGTGCGCATGCTAATCTAATTATTTACCATACCTTGGCAGATCAAATGGATAGTCTGACACAAATGATGCAGGATTTGTCTGTGGAACATAGGGCCTTGGCCTTGTCTCATAACCACATGTAAAGGGAACTTTCTGACTCGGTAAAATCTTTGCAGGGATTTTCTTCCCAGCCTGTCTGTAAGCACTCTAACACTGTTGATGCCTCATTGCACTCTCCTGAACCTACAGTCAGGCTTCCAGATACCTTCTACGGGGAAAAGGAGAGGTTCCGTACATTTAAGGAGAGTTGCAAGCTAATATTTTCTCTTAGACCCAGATCCTCTGCAGATGAGAGTCAGCGGGTGGGGATAATCATTTCCTTACAGCGGGAGGGATCTCAATCGTGGGCTTTCTCTTTACTTGCTTCTGCCCCTGAATGTGTGTCTGTAGATAGGTTCCGTGAGGCCTTAGGACTTATTTTTGACGAGCCTGACTGGGTCAGAGTGGCAGAGAACACAATCATGAGTCTCTTTCAGGGGAAGCTTTCGGCTGAATGGTATTGCTCCGAGTTCCGTCGATGGTCCACTGAGGTGTCCTGGGATGACTCTGCGCTGCGGTGTTAGTTCAGGAGAGTACTTTCGGATCACCTGAAGGATGCTGTGGCTCTCCAACCACCACCCAGGTCATTGGAGGAGGCTATGACTCAAGCCAGCCGTATGGATCGGAGGTTAAGGGAGAGAGGTGTTACACAGCGAGAGGTTCCGTTACTCCTTGCTAATCCTGTTTTGCCACAGTCTGAACCTATGGAGGTGGGGCCACCAACGTCAAGGAGAAGGAGAGGAGATGGCGACGTGAAGGAAAGCTGTATTTTTACTGCGGAGATCCCGGACATTGGAAAAAAGACTGCCCCTTCTGCCCATGACTAACAAGCGACTGAGTCTTGGTGATTGCCGTGGAGGTCACACCCAGACTCTCAGGTACCTTTTCCCTCATTTTCAAAAGTATTGTTGGAAATGGAACTTAGTTGTGGGAGTTGCTGCACGCCCACTTCTGCTTTCGTGGGTCGTCCATGAACTTTATTGACTCTAACTTGGTGACCAGTGTAAGTTAGGGATCGTTAGGCTTGATAATACTATTCATGTTGCCATTGACAAAACATCACTGGCTAAGAATGTCATCAAATTTGTCTCAGAGGAATTTCAACGTAAAGTGGGTTCCTTGCACCAGGAATGTATTTCATGTTTTGTTCTGGCCAATCTGGCTGCGGGACTGGTGTTGGGGTTGCCCTGATTATTACAGTTACAAAATCCTGTGATAGACTGGGAATCTCGGGACATTGTTAAATGGGGTCCTAATTGTAGTAGAAGTTGTCTTACTACTGTACTTCTGTCATCTGTTAATCTGGATGGTATTCCTGAGTACCTGAAGGATTTTGAGGATGTTTTCTCCGAAATGGAGGCCGAGGTCTTACCACCACACCACCCTTTTGATTGTACTATCAATCTGATTCTGGGTACTAATTTGACCCAAGGTCCGTCTGTACAACCTCTCTGGCCCGGAGCGAACCGCTATGAAAGAATATATTTCTGAAAGCCTACCTAAAGGCCACATCCGTCCCTCTGTCTATCCTGTGGCGGCTGGATTCTTTTTTGTATAAAAAAAAAAAAAAAAAGATGGTGATTTGCGCCCGTGCCTCGATTTTCGAGAATTGAATAAGATCACAGTGAGAAATACCTACCTCCTCCCGCTCATCCCTGATTTATACAACCAATTGTCGGGGGCCAAATGGTTTTCTAAATTGGACCTACGGGGAGCATATAATCTTATCCATATTCAGGAGGGGGATGGGTAGAAAACGGCATTTCTCATGTCTGAAGGGTTAGAATTTGATTATGCACTTTGGTCTCACCAATGCGCCAGCTGTTTTTCAGAATTTCATTAACCATGTATTTTCTGATTTTATTGGGCTCTTTATGGTGGTGTATTTGGATGACATGCTAGTGTTCTCATTCAATAAACAGGTTCACATGGATCATCTACGTGCGGTTTTCCAGATGTTATGGGAGAATTTGCTTTTTGCTAACCCTGAAAAATGCATATTTTTTGTCCAAGAATTGTCCTTTCTGGAGTTCATTCTGTCTGACAAGGGGTTTCGTAAAGACCCTGGGAAGGTACGGGCCATTGTGAATTGGGTGCAACCCAGAGACTTAAAGGGTCTTCAATGATTTTTGGCGTTTGCAAACTATTATAGGAAATTTATTAAGGGGGTTTCACAGGTAACCAAGCCCCCTTACTGATCTGACTCGTAAGGGGGCTGATAACAAACAGGTCAGCTCCGGCTGTGGAGGCATCTGCTTTATTAAAGAAATGCTTTATGTTTGCCCCAGTTTTGGTCCAGCCTGATCCGTCTAAACCGTTCATTGTTGAGGTGGGCGCTTCAGAGGTGGGGGTGGGGACAGTGTTGTCCTAAAGACCAGCCACTTTGACTAACCAGAGGTCCTGTGCCTTTTTCTCAAAAATATTCTCGCCTGCTGAGAGAAATTACGATGTTGGAAATCGGGAACTTTTAGCTATTAAATTGGCCTTTGAAGAATAGAGGCACTTTTTGGAGGGGGCTGTTCATCGGATCACAATAATCCGTCTTATATTAAGTCGGCCAAACGTTTGACTCCCAGACTGGCGAGGTGGTCGCTTTTTCACGCTTTAAATTTTCTATCACTCTTTGGCCTGGTTCCAAGTATGTCAAGGTGGATGCTTTATCTCGCAGCTTTGATCTGATATCAACTCCCAAACCTCCTTCCTTCATTCTTCAGCACAGGGTGATCATTCTTGGGGTGTCCTTAGAGTTGGAGCAGGAGATTCGTGAGGCTCAGTCTCTTGCTTCTTCGTCATTGCCTGACAAAAAGCTCTTTGTCCCGCTTCAGTAACGGTTGAGGGTGCTCCAGGAGTTTCACGATTCTGCTCTTAGTGGACATCCTGGAATCTTGACCACTCGAAAAGCTATTGCTAGGCTATTTGGGTGGTCCTCTATGGCCTCTGATGTTGCCGTGTTTATGTCTACTTGTGCCCGTGCGAAGAGCTGCCATAACCGGTCGGCCAAGGAATTGGTGCCAATGCCAATTCCGGATAGACCTTGGGACTCATTTATCCATGGACTTTATCACTGTTCTCCCTCCTTCCAATGGCAAAACTGTGGTCTGGGTGATGGTGGATAGATTCAGTAAACAGGCGCATTTTGTACCTTTGGCGGGACTGCCTAATGCTGAAACTCTTTCTAGGTTGTTGAGCATGTGGTGCCATTGACTGCGTGGTGTGTCCTTGAATATGGTTTCAGATAGGGGGGTACAATTTGTGTCCAACTTCTGGAGGGCTTTTTGTAAAAGGTTAGGTATTACTTTGGCCTTCTCCTTGGTCTATCATCCCGAAACCAATGGTCAGATGGAGGGACCAGTCTCGAACAAATTTTGCGGCGTCTTGCCACGTCGCAAGAGCATGATTGATGTTCTTTGTTACCAGTGGCCGAGTTTGCCTGTAATAATCGTATTAATCAGTCCACAGGTACCTCTGCGTTCTTTTGTAATTATGGGTTTCATCCCCATTTTGGTGAGTTTTCCAGGATGCAATCAGGATTCGGGAAGTCCTGGGGCAAATTCGGCCAGTGGCTGTGGGAGTTATGGAGGGAGGTCCAGAGGATCATTGGGGAAGCTTGGGGCAAACAAACAGTTTTCGGATAAGCGACGATCTACAGGACCCATGTTCCTGGTGGGAGATAAGGTATGGTTGTCTACCAAGAACATTCGGCTGAAAGTTCCTTCTGCTAAGCTGGGTCCCAGGTTTATAGGTCCTTATGAGGTTATTGAGCTTGTCAATCCAGTTGCCTTTCACCTACCTCCTTCGTTGAGGATCCCCAATATGTTCCATAAGTCTCTCCTGAAGTAATTCGTACCTTCCTCTGATGGGTCTCCATCCCCTCCGCCTCTGGTTTCTGTGGATGGTCAGATGAGTATGAGGTGGAACGGATTGTGGATTTGCACATGTTCCGCAGTTCCCTGCAGTATTTGGTTCATTGGAGGGGCTACAGTCCTGAGGATCGATGCTGGGTACCGGCGCGATCAGTTCATTCTGATCGATTGGTTCGGGTATTTCATGAGTGGTATCCTGGGAAACCTGGGGGTCCAGTGGCCCCCCTTTGAGAGGAGGATACTGTCATGATCCAAACCGGGGTTGGAGTCCTGTTTTCCCTTTTTCCTGATCTGGTCATGAAGGGGTTAACCTTTATCAGCCTCTGTCTCGGTTCAGGTTTGTTAGTTATCGCCGCTGCTTCCTGCAGGCGATGTTGGTTATAGTTCCTTCCTAGGGCTGCTGTAGCTGACTAATTGCTCTGATTGGTACTGCTACGTTTGCTATCTCATCCCGTGTCGGTTTTCCCCTATTCCTGTCCTGACTCAGTGTTTCCCTTTAGTGTGCTGACTCCCTGGTTTTGACTTGGCTAGTTCGACTACTTTGCTGCCACCTGTGGTAACCTTGCTGCTGCACTGCAGGCTAAGCTCTGTTTAGGTGCAGCCCTGCTTCTACTTTACTGTCATCTTATGAAGCCTGCACCAACCTGCATCGCAGCAGCATGTTAATTGATAGCTCATATTAATTGGCCTTAAGGAAGTGTGCACTATAATGCAGGCAGTAGAACTACATATGATGCCAACAAGTATGGAAACGTGCAGCTGACACCATAGGCGGGCTATGGGTGATGTTTCTGAGTTAGGACATTGTACAGAGCTGTTTAGGCAATAACTGACTTTGTATGTAAATCGGTATTTGCCCTGGAAGCACAACTAAATAAAGTCTAAGAGATCATGCCATGATATCTTTTATTTGGATTCATTGTAATGAGGACTTATGAACCTCTATGCCAGCTCTATTATAGGTCCGTACAAACCATTCTTGAGCCCCACTGATATATTTGCTACAACAATCAGTTCTGTCGGGTCTTTTCTCCTCGTTGACTGTCTACCCTGAAGAGTTTGATGCTCGACCAGCTTTCTACCTTGGAATTTACTATTAAAGGTTTTCTACTACGAAATCTGACAAAAAAGCCAATTATTGAGGCAGTTGCTTCTCAATCCCCATGAAATATATCCCAGACTCTGAACCAACCTGCATTTCTACAGATAAATCAAAATGGGACATGGGGAGCATGGAGACAAGAAACATGAAGCATTAGTTTGCTGATCCAGACATTTCAAATTATTTTATAGGATGTTACTTGGTGTGAAAGTATACAGCTGATAAAACTCTACCTCAGAAATGAATGCCTTTAATATACGACAACCCAGATGGCAGCAATCTAAATTTAACCCAGTGATCTCAGCTAAAAAAGGATGGTTATATAGGATTTGCAGAGAGATAACTTTTCCATCTGTATTTGATCGTATTCCATCTGTAGCTGTGTTACTAAGGAGGGTTATTCTCATTTTATGATTAATATCAGGGCCGCATGATTGCCTGTGGGTACATTTTTCCTTGGACAGCTACACAGATACATTGAACTATCCAACTATGAGCTAGTAAAATATCGGATCACACATTTAGAGAAAATACATGATCCTATATAGCATTCTGGATAGAACAACTCCAAGATATCTGTTCTTAGGACATCCTAAAGTGATAATGGCAAAACAGAAACACTAAAGGACAGGTATCCACTATAAACTAGTCTTAAAGTTAAGTAAGTCAGTGTGAAAAGTGACAAATTTATTAAGACACGAGTCTTATTAAATTAGCAAGTTTTGGACTGCCTACTGCTAAGGCTACATTGAAAAATATTAAAATTTGAGAGTCCTCAGTGATTGATACCTTTTAATCGTTAACTAAAAATATGGTAACATGTAGCAAGTGTTCCAGACTACTCAGGTCTCTACATCAGGCTTAGAATAATACAAAATCTTAAGAATCACATATTTATACACAACACAGCTCAGAAATAATGCAGTAGATAAGACAAGTGATGTGAAGCAGAACTATCAATGTAGGATGGGGAGAAACAGTCATGGCAGAAAACATTGGAGGAGTTCACAGATGAGGAGTGTGAAAGTTTTGTTGCCATCTGATTGAGGTCTGGTCCAGAGTTGTGATGCCCCCAAATGGTCTGAGGAGCAAATTCCTTAATTGATGTAAAAATAAAAATCCACACATTCATTTCTGCTTTGAATTTGTCAAAGGTCATCATAAGTTTGTACTCCCAGACTCTTTTGTTCTTTTGTCTCTCTGGGATGTGACGTTAACTTTCAGTACCAGCAATTTCATGACCATGATGCGATAATCAGGGTAAATTTGACCATGACTCAGGTATTCCTGACAAAGACCGCTCTATGCCGCTGCTACATAACAGAATGCACGTGAATGGGCGTGAATGGAGTCCAATCGAAACCTGCAGGGTACTGTAAACTGTGACAAACAAGTTGGAAAAAGTCAGACTCAGAACCAGTCAAATTTTTTGTAAATTGCGTGTCACATTTGTGGTACCAGGCGGGTCTCAAATCGACCAATCCACATGCATTACTTTGTTATTTAGCAGGGCCAAAAAATAATCTCTGGCCGCGTGACTTGTGTTGGGGCCAAAGTCACTGTAGACCTGCCCATAACGTTAGAAAATGTAATGTATGCCTGCTATGACTACTGAAGGAATTTGTGTAAAAAATGTGACTTTTTTTGGCCCTTAATTCTAGGGAAACACACTCACATTTTTCTACTTTTGCAAATGTGCTAAAAACTGACTTTTTTACTGGACTTTGGAGAATATTATGATTGACATTTTTTGTCTCAACTTATGCCAAAACTGGCGCAAAAAAACCACCATGGTTACTTACCGGTGGCCGGTTTTTCCGGAACCCATGACAGCACACCTGAGAGAGGAATCCGCCCCGCCAGGACAGGAACCTACTGAAATATAAGGGGCGGCACCTCTCCCCCGCTTCAGTTGGTTACAGAGCATTGAGAGGACTTCCCGGTTAGTTACATGTTTATCCAACACCACATCACACAAATACACTGTTAACGTGCACACCCATACGGTGAAAAAGGGGGGGGAATATACAGGTGCTGTCATGGGTTCCGGTAAGTAACCATGGTGGTTTTCCCTTCACCCATGACAGCACACCTGAGAGATTTTTGGAGACTTCGAACACCTTAGGGAGGGACCACCGCTTGCAGAACCCATCTACCAAAGGTTAAGTCAGCAGAGGAGGATAGATTTAATCTATAGTGCTTAAAAAAGGTTGAGGGTGAGGCCCAGGTAGCGGCCTTACAGATTTGCTCAATCGAAACCTCTGCCTTTTCAGCCCAGGAGGTCGCCACGGCTCTGGTGGAATGGGACTTTATGCCGTCAGGAATCGGAACACCACTAGCTGAGTAGGCTACACTAATGGCCTCCCTAATCCATCTGGCAATAGTCCCTTTTGATACTCCATAGCCCTTCCTGGCACCCTGAAAGGCTACAAATAGGGACTGGGACCTCCTCCACTGGCTAGTCAATGATATGTACTCTAAGAGGGCTCTTTTAACGTCTAGTTTATGGAATTTCTCCTCTCCTGGGTTTTTTGGATTCTCACAGAAGGAGGGGAGGATAATCTCCTGGCTACGATGGAAATCTGATACAACTTTCGGTAAATCAGCAGGGTCTGTTTTTAGGACAACCCTGTCCTGGTACACCTGGGTATAAGGTAGATTAACTGAGAGGGCCTGCAAGTCACTTACTCTACGGGCCGATGTAAGGGCCACTAAAATAATGGTCTTTAGGGTGAGATATTTTACTGGTAGTTGTTGCACCGGTTCAAATGGCTCTTTCGTGAGAGCTTCTAAAACAAGGTTTAAATCCCAGGGAGCTATTTTTGGTAATGGGATTGGTTTAGACCTCTGGCAGGATTTAATGAATCTGGCCACCCATCTGTTTGCTGCTATGTTGCAGTTATATAGAGCACCCAGTGCTGAAACCTGTACTTTAAGTGTATTTACTGCTAAACCTAGCTGTAGCCCTGCCTGTAAGAATTCTAAGATGGCCTTGATCGGGGGTTCTTGGTCCAACGGTTTCCCTAGGAACTGCAGAAACTTATTCCATGTTCTACCGTATATGTTAGTTGTTACTGGCTTTCTACTTTTCATCAGCGTAGCCACCAACCCAGGGGAGAACCCTCTATCTTTTAAAAGTGACCTCTCAAATTCCACGCCGTCAGATGGAACCTCTTGACTTGCGTGTGGAATACCGGACCCTGAGCTAGCAGGTCTGGATTCTCTGGTAGTACCCCTTGATCTGAGAGGGACATCATCTGCAGTAGTGAGAACCAGGGTCTTTTTGGCCAGAACGGGGCTATTAGGATCACCCTGGCCTGATCTTCTCTTATTTTCTTCACCACTGCTGGGATTAGAGCTACTGGAGGAAAGGCATAACCCAGTTTGAAATTCCACGGAATTTCCAATGCGTCCACCGCCCATGGGTCTTCTTTTGGGTTTAGTGAACAGAATCTCTTTACCTGCCTGTTGATTTTGTTGGCAAAGAGGTCTATTACCGGCTCTCCCCAGAGTTGTACTATTTTCTGGAAAACTGAGTGATTTAGGGCCCATTCTCCTTGCCTTAATGTGTTGCGGCTTAGGAAATCGGCTTGTATGTTCTCTACCCCTCTGATGTGTAGGGCCTTTAAAGAGAGTAGGTGTGGTTCTGCTCTGTAAAAAATTTTGTTGGTTTCGTTCATTAAGGAGTGTGACCTCGTCCCCCCTGGTGGCTGATATATGCCACTGTCACTTTGTTGTCCGACATGATCCGGACATTGCAGCCTTCTAGGCTGGGAATAAATTTTTTTAAGGCTTTGTTTACTGCCCGTAGTTCTTTTAGGTTGGAGGATGCGTTTTGTTCTTGGTGTTCCCAGGGTCCCTGGGCTGCCTGTTCCCTCAGGTGCGCTCCCTACCCCGAGGAACTTGCGTCCGTCAGGATTACATCGGACACTGGTCTGTGCCACAATGTTCCTGCTACTAGGTTTGCCCTGTCTAACCACCATCTGAGAGAGTTTTTGACTTTTAAGGAAAGTTCCAGCCTTCCTTCTAAACGTCCTCTTAGCAATTTCTGTGCTGATAGGATCTCTGCCTGCAGTTGACGGGTATGAAATTGTGCCCATCTGACCGCTGGAATACAGGCTGTCAGAGTGCCTAGTAAGGACATCGCCCCCCTCAGGGTCATGTGAGGCTGGTCTATGGCTGTCAAGGTTAAATTCCTCACCTTTTCCACTTTGGCCTCTGGTAAAAGACAAATTTGTTGTTCCGAGTCCAGGATGAATCCTAAAAATATTTGCCTTTTTAGGGGTTGTAGTTTTGACTTTTTTACATTCACCATCCAGCCAAGTCTCTGTAGGGTATCTGTTACCCTTTACACTTGTTCTGTGCAGTGATGTTCTGAGTTGCCCACTATTAGAAAATCGTCTAAGTAGGGTATTATAATCGTGTTGTGGATTCGGAGGAAGGCTGTCATCTCTGCTACGACCTTCGTAAACACCCTCGGGGCTATGGATATGCCGAATGGAAGGGCTCTGAATTGAAAATGCCTCAGGTTGCCCTGGATTTAGAGAGCTACCCCTAAGTATTTTTGGTACTCTGGATGCATCGGGATGTGGTAGTAGGCATCCTTTAGGTCGACTATGGCCATAAAACAATTGTGGTGTAAAAGCTTTATGGCCAAAGTCACTGACTCCATTTTGAAGGTCTGGTTTTCTATCCATTGATTGAGGCCTCGGAGGTTTATAATCGTCCTGAATGAATGGTCTGGCTTTTTTTATCAGGAAGAGGGGTGAGTAGAAACCCCTTCTCTCCTGTTCGCTTGGAACTTCGGTCAGAACGTGTTTGTCCAGCAGACTTAGGATTTCTGCCTCTAGGGCCAACTGCTCTTCTATCCCATTCCTGACGGGGGTCACCACAAACGATGCTCTTGGCCGTTGAAAAAAGGGAAATTTGAGGCCTGTTTTTATAATGTTTAGAATCCAGGTATTGGAAGATATACTTTCCCAGGCTTGATAAAAGAGCATCAGTCCCCCCCCCACTGGGATATTGGCGTCATTGTGGGGATTTCTTTGCGAATGAAGCGGCTCCGCCAAACATGAAACCAGACTCTTCCTTTTGTCCTCCCATCTTTTCCGATCCCCCAAAGGACGGCCTCTGTTGAATTTTCCCCTCCGAAAGGGCGGTCTTGTTTGGTCTCCAGGGACGCCCTTCTTTCTATCACCCGCTTTTTCCACTATGTCATCCAAATTTTTCCCAAATAGAAATTGTCCATCACATGGAATTTAGCTTTTGACTGTAGATCTCCAGGAGAGCCTTTAAGCCATAATGCACGCCTTGCGGCGTTTGATAATCCCGCCGCCCTCGCCGTCAGTCTCATGGAATCGGCAGAGGTGTCGGCCAAAAAAGCGGCTGCTCCATGTAGAAGATACATGTCTCCCAGGATTTTTTCTCTTGAAACTTTAGATGCGAGTTTTTCTTCCAGCTGCTGTAGCCAGATCATTAAGGATCGAGCTGTGCAGGTGCCGGCTATTGCCGGTTTCAGTCCCCCTGCTGCTGCTTCCCATGTATGTCTTAGGTAGGAGTCTGCTTTCTTATCTAGCAGATCTCTTAGTACTCCTGAGTCTTCTAGGGGCAAGGCCAATCTTTTGGATGATCTGGATACTGCTGCATCAATTTTTGGGACCTTGTCCCATATCTCTGTATCTTTAGACTCAAAGGGATATCTCCTTTTTGAGGAGGAAGGAAGGCTACCTGATCTTACAGGCTTCTTCCACTCTCTTTCAATGAGCGCCTGGATTTTCTCAATAACTGGAAAGGTGCACTTTTTCCTTTCCTGTAACCCCCCGAACATGACGTCTTCTAGGGACTTAGTCGCTTTCTCTTCCTGTAGGCCCATGGTTGTCCTAATGGCCTTAAGGAGCGCATCTGTATCCTCTACCGGAAAACACGGCCTGCCCCCAGTATCACTATCTGAGGAGGTAGAGGACATGTGCTCGGCCTGATATTCAGACGGGGAGGAGTCTGATGAGGAACTTGGGGAGTCTCTCCTACTTTTTTCTTTAATAACATTTTAAGTGAGCCTTCTACCTCGGATCTTATGACTGATCTGAGGTTAGTTGCCAGGCCCGGCACCTCCTCCGCCTTAGTTCGCTGGATACAGCGGGCGCAAAGGTCCTTTTGCCAATCTCTCGCTAGGGGGCTCTGGCATATAGCACACTCTCTATTATTTTTCTTGCTCCCTGCTTTTTTGCCTTTTCCCTAAGGAAAAAATCACACAAGAAGGACCCTATTAATATTGGTCTAACTTTCACGAAGATCACTCACCACCCACAAAGTCAGATACCGGACTCGGAGGCTGTGTTGGAGCATGTGGTCTGTGCTCTCTCGACCTCGAGGAATCTCTCGATCTGTGGCTCGGGTGGCTACTGCTTTTGCCGCTTGAACGGCTGCCATGCTTACATGCAGAGGTCTGCAATGGGGGCAGAGACGGTGGAGACGGTGAACGCTCCTGCTGTGACCCCATTGTATCACCTGGCCGCCCTGCTCCTCATCCTCCTTTAAGTAGGTGCATCTGGTGAGCGGCGATCTCTTCCCCTCCCCCCTGCGACCGCCGGCCGCCATTCTTCTTACTGCAGCCGGCGCCGCACCAGGCGCCATCTTGCCGTCGCGTCTGTGACGTCAGCCGGCGCACTCCCAGGGTGCACCGCGCCGCTGATGTCAGACGCCGGAAACCGCCCCCAACTTTCCCTGTCGTCTCAGGGAGAAGGTTCGGGTGCGCACAGGGGGAGGGAGGCACGGAGGAGTGCCCCGCTGCCGAGGCCTCCTTACCGCACCTGCACGAATCCGGGGCCTGCAGGAGGATCCCCGGGGACTGCGCATCCAGGCCACCGACGGCCGGCACTGCAGGTAATCAGACCTGCTCTTCCCGCGCCGGGACGGCCCTGGGTCCATCTTCTTCCACGACAGGCACCGCCGCTGTCAGACTGGTATCGCGTTCCAGGACAGGAACCCAACTGAAGCGGGGTAGAGGTGCCGCCCCTTATATTTCAGTACGTTCCTATCCTGGTGGGGCGGATCCCTCTCTCAGGTGTGCTGTCATGGGTGAAGGGAAAACAATGATAAATTCTCCCCTTAGAGGGGTCACTAACTTTATAATATACCGTACATAATGTGTAAATGTGTAATAAAATAGACACTGACAAAACAATTTCTACATAAAAAGAAAGGGTCAGATTTGTGGTAAACATTTCTATTCTACGACCTTGCCATTCACGTGAAAGCGGCTTCCAAGGATCCATGTGTGTCCACTGAAACAACCCTATTCAGATGAATTATACCAATTTCCAGCCATAGAAATTTTGCAACATATGAATATGCCCTAAGAGTTGTCTAACATATGCAAGCAGTCTACGCTAGAAATATAAGAACTTTCTACATAACCCATTGTTGGAATTTGGATGAAAAGATATTTGCATATTAATTATCGCTTGAAATGCATGAAATCAGAAAATAGTAGAGGGGAGGTGAGCCGAGAAGCCAGTGAATCTGAAAATGAAGATGACACTCAGTAATACTCACCAATCCTTTTCAGTTTAGCCAGTAGCGTAGCTACCGGGGGACAGAGGGGGCGGTGGCCTCGGGCCCCGTGCTCTGAGGGGGCCCAACCGGAGTTACCCTACTGTAACTGTATCGGTGTGCACAGCCTGCCGATTCAGTTACATTCTGCAGCAGAGCAGGGAGAATCAATCTCCCTGCTCTGCCGCCCTGCCGCTACGGGGCCCCTGAGCAGGCGGTGGGGGGCCTGGTGCCAGCAGTGGGGCAACCCCCGTCATCGCAGGGTCAGCTGTATTGGCATCAAGCCGACACAGCTGACCGCACTGATGAGAGAAGGAGCGAGCGCTCCTCCCATCATCCCCCTCTCAGCGTCTGATGCAGACACTGACAAGGGGCATGATGACGTCACTGCCCGATGCCCACTGTCAGGAGATGAGCGGGAGCTCAGAGCAGCGCAGGAGCTAGGATATGAGAAGTGAAACGTGTCTTTCTTGTATTCTCTGTAGCCGAGTCCTGGCTGGAGAACTGTCATTGTCGGTCTGGGCCAGATGGAAAAGACGTGAAAAGTGAACGATTTCATCAGAAAGAACGTTGGCGGTAAGACACTATCTGTAACTCTGTTGTAATCACTTATATTTTCTGTAGGAATGGTATCTACCACTGACCATATGGCGGTAATATCAGTCTTGGTCTTTATATAGAGGTTATTTTCAGTAACATCGCAGTCATCGGCTGAGGCTCTCCTACATCCACTATTAGGGTGCGTCTCTGAGTTGTAATCAAGGTTACCTGGTTAGGGCCCCAACTCTGAAGTTTCCCCCCCTCCCCGAACCAAAACCCTAGCTACGCCGCTGAGTTTAGCAAAAAACTTCAAAAACTGCTGTTAAACTGAGTCTGTCGAAACAAAATGACTGTTCGAACCAAGCACAGAGGCTCAGTGAAAACTTGGCATGGCCAAACAATTTTGTGCACATTCTCACCTACTTTTCCCTCTATCTCTGATACTTCTAGATACATACTGCTCTGCCACAACTGTGCTTCGTTTTAACAGTCATTTTGTGCTGATAAATGCTTTCATGGTTCAGAGTTAAGCATGTGTGGGATCAACACTACATGCAAATAGATCAAGTCTTGGATTGTTCAGCTTCTGGCATCTCAGACCAGCATCCTATGAGTTTTGAAGCATCAACAAAATGACTGTCCTTTTTTTTGGTGCGGATTGGGGGTAATAATGGGGGCTCTAGTTACACTGACAGACCACAATAACCGATTCTTCTGAAATGTTAATAGAAAAATCCAGGAAATACTGTAAAATAAAGTGGAAAACACATCTGCCCTGTACTAAGAACACTTGGCGGCTCTCTGCAAATCTTCACATAACTCTTCAAGGCATTTGCTTCAACAAACTCAGCAACAGCCATAACTTTGTAACAAATGTTGATGCTGTTCTTACCAGCTATGCTTAATGTTACCCTACTGTGTTATTTGTTTTCGAGCATCAAACAATCCTTCAGAAAGGCGCCGCACACAGTGTGATGAAATACCAAACTGCTCTCCAGATCTGCTCTGTGTGCACTTCGCCAAAATCACAAGGTGCAGCGACAGAAAACAGCGCGTTCTACACTATGTGCAGGATGGCGATGCCTGAAATATTAACTGAAAGGATGGGAGATTAAGGCTGTGCGCACACGTTGAAGACTTAGTGCATTTTTTTCTGTGCTTATTTGCGGCAAAACCTGATGCCAGCAAAGTGAATGAGAACCCTGAAGCATCATTCACACGTTGGGTATTTTTGGCTTGCAGAATTGGTGCAGAAAATAATCTGCAGCGTGTCAATTTTCAGGGGGGGTTTTCACCCACTGAATGCACTGAAAAAAAACGCAGGCAAAAGCGCAACATTTTTGAGGCTGCGTTTTCCTGCCAAGAGATGCAGAAATTTTGTCAATCAAATACTCCACATGTGCACATACCCTAAAACAGTCAATGACTGCTCAATGTTAGATTTAATTTTCAGTCAGAAGTATGTATTATTCATTTTTATTCTCAGATACAAATCAGATTAAGAATAGTTAGAAGAGAAAAGCAAAAAAACAAGTCTTAAAACATATCTGTGGGCTAGTCTTGGTGAATCATTTAAATAGTCCCCATCAGTATTTTGAGCTTTTATCTGTAGAGGAAATCAAACTAAGGCCATGTGCACACATCCAGTATTTGGTGAGTTTTTTACCCCAGTAATTGTGAGCCAAAACCAGGAGTGGGTGAAAAATGCAGAAGTGGTGCAAATGTTTCTATTGTGCTTTTCCTCTGACCGTTCCACTCCAGGTTTTGGCTTACAAATACTGGGGTAAAAACTCACCAAATACTCAATGTGTGCACATGGCCTAAATGCAAGATTGGACAAAATTCACCCAAGTACCAGACATTGGCGACGTGGAATATGTTTTTATGAATTCTAAATTCAAATACGCTTTTTGGAAATTATGAGTAATAACGCCTCAATTTCATCCCGTTGTCTATTAGCTAAAGCCAAGAATGGCTACAAAAAGCCGCTCTTGTTATGGAGTGCCCAACACATTATACCAAAGCCGACTCCTTTTATTGTGCAATGCTTCCTTATCCCTTTCGAGTTGCAGTACGGAATTTAAATGGCCTTCTCACCCCCTTTTATGTATAAAAGTGGCCCGGCATGGTCTAAAAACAAAAAGTAAAGCATACTCACCTACTTATCCTCCAACACGCCTCTCCTAGCAGTGACCAGGTCACCCCGCCGGTCTCCTTGCTTCCGCCGCAGCCACTTTTTACCCTCCACCTAATAACACATGCTTCCGAGTCCTCTCATAGATTACAGATTATCTCAGAAGGTATCAGAAGCCGGTCATCCTGTAATCAAGTCAAGACTTTCTAGCAAAATTATTTGTCCAAATCAAACAAACCAAAGATCTTCGGATGTAGAGTAGCTGATGGCAGGGGGAAATGTATCAGGACCACTGTTTAATACGCCAGTCTTGGATCTAAAGCCCCAGAGTTGGGTGCCGCAAATTTATTAAGAACTGAATGTCTCTTAATAAATGTGGCATATCTTTGGGCTCTCAGAAAATTCAATCTAGATTGTAGATTATTTTACCTACAATATTCTAAATTTGCCACTTGGCGGTAAACCATGCCCATCCTGATAAGTACAGCTTACTTTTTTTAGCAAAAGTGGTATACGTTGCAGAAAATGTAATAACTAGCAATTTCATGCACAAATATGGTATGCACCATAATTAGCAATTTGTTTGTGCCAAAAACCTGGCTTAGGGGGAGGTTTGATAAATTCCTCAAAATACGTGCACCACCGTGACAACTCTGTAAACTCCGTCTGCCAGCAATGTATTCAGGAGATCAGTGCAAATGTAAAAATGGATGACAACATCTGGATTTAGTTATTTCTTATTTGACTGAATGCCATCAAAGAAACTTTAAATGGGTTGTCTCCATCAAACAACCCTTTCTCCTCTGCCCCAATAGGGCAAGGGGATGTCACAGACCCCCAAGAAAACTACTGAGAAGATCAAGGTGTACATGTCAAAGAAGACACTGCTGATATTTTATAAAGGCGCGTAAAACTAAAAGTGGAATCAAGTGATCCATTATAGGTTATGTGCTTTGACAATAAAAAAAATATATAGCGCAATAGATTTTAATTCCTTATTCACTACAATGAATTTTAATTAATTGGCTTTTCAACAAAGAGGGGAAAAAAAGGAATCCTAATACAGGTGAGTATATGAACAGCACAATCTGATAATAAACCTAGCCCTGGGAATAAAATAATACATGACTATTACTTGCCCCATTTACGTAAGACTATACAGTGGCTAGATGCACAGCAGACATAAAGGCTTACAAAAGAGTAAGTACAATTTCTCATGAATCTTACTAGTAAGCCAGACTACAAGTCCTAGAATAGGGGCCATTATCTCCTAATTGCTAAGCTTTAGCCATAATTTCCACCTTTATTTCAATCAGATGCACGCATTTATGGGCACATCTGGGCATATTTTTCTGTTAATGGGCGAACCTTTAAAATTGCGTATGGTTTTACTTTAAACCTGGCTGTTCATGTGTCCATAATTCAGTAATTAGAGAAAACAATGCATTATTATGTATATGCCCAGTAAATGCCATGGTTAACCACAGGATTTTGTTCCACGGAAAGCGGCTTTTTGCAATTAGCAGAGAAGACAGCGTAGACGGCAGAGCTGGTTACCATATATCCATGTATGATCTGTACGAGCTGCATTCTCTTAACGTCATAAAGGTGGATTGGCCTGGATTTCTCTCTAACAGCTGCTTTACAATTTAGATATTACGGCCTTAGGCTCATATGTATCAAGGTAGATGTAATACCGTTCAGACAAAAATCTGCATTTCATCGCTAGGCGAACCCAAGGAAATTAATTCAGAACACAGGGATAAGGCTTATTGCCAGTTTTTGCTTTCTGTTCCAAATGTCACTTTGCAGTACTCCATTTTGTACAGAAAGGACCTCCACATTACACACTTCACAGAAATGAGCGGATGCTTTATGCAACCTCAGTCCACGGTTCAGGTCCGTGCTCATTGACCATGCACAGGAGCTGCGCAAATTTCCTTACCCTCCGGAATCCCAAGCTCTGCTTATTATTAGCCAGGCTGGCCAGTTGTCTCCCCTGCACTGCACCCCCACAGATGACGTCATGCCAGGTCGGCAAATCTAATGCTGTGAGGAGGAACCCAGAATTTAAAGTAAATTTGTGAAGCTCCTGTGCACAGTCAGAGAGCAGGGACCTAAACCATGGACTGGGAAGCTCTTCTCTAACAGTTCAGAACTATTTTACAAGTACTAAACCTAGAATAAGAAACTTCCAGTGCAAAAAATATTTCTGGTTTGATTTTTTTTATACCATTTTTCTTGAAAACCGACATGGATTGTTATATTAAAGCACCAGTCCAGACATTTTTTTCTTTTTTTCTCAAGAGGTGCTTCTAATGTAAGATCCCTGTCCTCAGTCTTATACTCACCCCCTCCGGTTTCACCTTTTTCCAGCGCCGTTCGGTTCCCAAAGCGACATCTTGTGAAAGATGGATGTCAGGCGTCACTTCACAAGCTCTCAGTGTAAGTCTATGAAAGACAGAACGAGGCTCTCAGACTTGTATTGAAGATGACCTCCGGCTCACTCCACTGATAAGTCAGTAAGTGGGGTGCACCTCTTCATAAACTAGGCACATTTTATTCCTGCATGCCCCTCATTGAGAGCTTGTGCAGATGACTGTATCTTGTGTCAGAGCGCGATCCAAAAAAACATCAGATCGCCCCTGCACCAATGTTATGCTACGAGGATGTGCACGTTTGACTTTCTCTTCGGACTGAGGCGGTCGATGAATCAGTAACGACCACTCAAAAAAAGTGGATGACAAGTTACAGTGCCTGAGAACTGGGATAGCTCCCGGACATAATAGACTGGCTGTCAGTAATAAGGGCCTTTAAGACCACGATTTTCTTCATGAACAGGACAGGTACATTTTAAGGTAAATCAATAGATTTCTTTGCCCATTGCAGTTCAGGGCAAATAATATTTCATCCTTTGTATTTGCAGGTGTTCTTTCTTTAGCTCTAGGAGCCTCATTTAGCAGATTATTATGCAGCAGGTTCAACTGGATACGAAATACATCCGACAGTGCTGTGTTCTGTGCAAATCTCCCAAAGTAAAAAATTCATACCCAAGTCTCTATACTTCTTTATTAAGTCTGAATACAAGCAGCAGTCCTCTCGGAAAATATTTATTGTCGTCACCCCAAGGTCACCTCATTCTTTATTAATCTTTCGACTCCTCTAATGTGTTTCTTATAAAAGAGTCCCTGAGAGTCACTGCATGACAATGGAGTGGGTGGAAATTCCGGTGTGCCATGGGCTTTAGCAATAAATATACCTGTCTTTTACCTTAACACAATATTCCATGCCGTGTGCCAAAACCTCACTCAGGATTCTCCACATCACACACACTTCGCTGGTTAGCACGGCATCTAAGGCCCTTCTGGCAGAGCGCGAAGAAAGGTGCGAGACAATTAATATCCTCAGACAGCTGAGAGGATGATACTTTGTCTCCCGGTTGCTGGAGGTGATCTGGATTGCATTCATTTTCTGGGTGGAGTTGCCAACATTAAGTGCTGATTTAAAATAATAGAAAATAACATAGAAGGATGGAGCATAGATCTCTCACTACTAAAGGCAAATAAATCTCAGAAATATTACTGGGATAAGTCAGCAATGCTGCATCTGAATGTGTCAAGGCAATCAATTTATTCCTTGTCTAGAGGTAATACAATCCTGTTACGGTAATATATCAAGTCTTATTTTATTATATTGCAAAGCAAAGTACTTTCATTGTGCAATAGAGAAAAATGGAAGCCCATTCTGTGGCCTCTCCCTTGAGCGTTCCGCATGCATAGGTAAAACGACGTGATGCTTGCTTGTGATTTGTTTGCAACTCGTCTTTTAAGACAAGAAAGAAAATGTATTGGTGGCTAAATTTTATTTATATTAAATATATATTCTAGGTTCATTGTCAGCCTAATTCTACTGAAGGGTTTCATAGTTTAAAAGATGAAGCTATGTATCTAGAATAAACCAATCCATGGGATCCAGAGCAAACCCCAGCAGTGCCGTTTAGTCCCATCAGACTCACAATAGTCACACAGCAAGAAAAGTACTACCCAAAATGCTGTCCTTTCAAAATTGACAGGTTGTAAAGGGAATTCATGGGAAATTGTTTAATGGTATGCCAACAATATCAAATCTATGGAGAACTGACTCCCAGCCCCCCACCAATTAGCTGATTTAATGGACCATTTCATAGTCTACCAGAAGCAGCTCCATACGTGAATGAATCTGTTTCCAATTAACAATACAGGGGGAAACTTGCCAAAAATTTGCAGCTCCACAATCAGGCAATAAGTAGAGGTGTCAAGAGCCGAACCCTCACCAATCTTACATTGATGATCTACTCTTAGAAATTCTTAAGATGACCTATCACCAAAGAGGTAGATGTAAATAGTGAACAGAGGTGGACAGAACAGCTCTGTGGTGGTAATTTCAGCTCCTATTCACTTTAATTGAAGCTTAGCTGCAGTACCTCAGAATGTCGACTACCCAGTGACTGGAGCGGCGCTGCTCACCTCTACTCACAGTTTACTGAGGTGCTGGTTGCTCGAATCCCTAGCAATCTGACATTGATCTCCGGATAGGTCGTAAATATAATTTGCCTGAAAACCTCCTGTAACCCAGCAGTTCACACAGTCATGTCCTGCTGTCTCATCATAATGTCCCCTAATTCTGGCAAAGAATTTAAGATTATTCTTTTTTACTTGAAAACGATGGTGTCAAGAGAAACCACCAGGTGGGCACTTACCAGCGGTTTCAGCAGCCCTGACAATGACAGCCCGGAGCCGGCTTGTGACAGCTGTACTTACAGCGTCTGGGAGCTGGGCAAGATGACAGCAATACAGCAGGGCTGGAGTGAGCAGAATGCCTGGTGGTGAGTGTACTAACAGGACCTGCAGTCACGTGACCACAGGGGGCGGGACTTAGCATCCTGCTACTAAGAGATGAGTGCAGGATGCTACTGGGACCCTGGAACAGAGTAGAGGGGAAAGGGGGCCACCGGACACCAGGGAAAGGGCGGGTCATCCAGAGGGAGACGAAATCCAAGACAAGCCGAGGTCAGTAAATGAGAGGCAACGCGGTACACAGGGAGCAGGCTAATCAGGAATAGTCAAGGATGTAGCAGGAGTCAGAAACCAGAGAAGTAGATACACAGTACAAAATCAAAAGGCAAACTCACAACGGGGGACAGAACCGGGTCAGAACCATACAAGCTAGAACAGGGTTCCCCAACTCCAGTCCTCAAGGCCCACCAACAGATCATGTTTTCAGGATTTCCTTTGTATTGCACAGGTGAAGCAATTATCACTTGAGCAATACTAAGGAAATCCTGAAAACATGATCTGTTGGTGGGCTTTTAGGACTGGAGTTGGGGAACCCTGAGCTAGAAGACAGGCACAAGGCACAGGCACACAGGGGTCACCACACTCAGCCAAGGGCAAAAGTATAACTGATGGGGATTGAAGCTTCCCAGGGCTATAAGAAGCTCTCCCCGAACCAAAGAGAAGCCACAATAATTAACCCCAGGTGTGCAGGTCACAGCCTGCACTGGGCTCAAGACATTAACTCCTGGCGTTAAGGTCAAAAACCTGCACTGGGATCATGACAGATGGCAATCTAGAAAGAGTGGTGTTTTGTTTTTTGTTTTTAAAGTGAACCTGACAGCTGATGCATACTGCCCAATCTGCCATCAGCATGTATCAGACCATGGCTGTATGATTTCTGCCATATGTGTTCAACTCTAAAACGCTGCGAAAAAACATAGCTAAGAGACTCCAGGGACCAAGCTGCATGGGAGACAGCCCAGCGTGTTAGTGGCAGCTTGCCTTCGACCACTGCCCTGGAGTGACAGGTCTCTCCCTACACATGCACGCATCACGAAACAATCACTGACCTCAGGGAGACCAGTCAAAGAAAACACTGCGGCAGCCGGCAAAGGCGCTCAATCAGTGAAATCCTAGGTGCAATGCTCCCTGGGAAATACAAATATGCAAATAAAGTCTGTGGAGCCTCATTTAAGAGTCTCAAACACGGGACTAGCTAGATCTTCCTCCAGGGAAGGACCCAGCCAAGGGGTGGCTCATTTCAGAAACCACCATTACCACCATATTAAGTGGCCCTTTAGTTTAAGTCAATATCCAGCTCTTTACGAGTTTACAGATATGACAAGGGAAATACCAAGGCCAGGTATCCATCCACAGACAGCTGTTTCGGGCTGTTGCCCCTCATCAGTGTGGAGTAGGATCCTGGCTAGGTGGGAGCAATGCCTAGTAGACCAACATCACGAAACAATCACTGACCTCAGGGAGACCAGTCAAAGAAAACACTTCGGCAGCCGGCAAAGGCGCTCAATCAGTGTAATTCTAGGTGCAATGCTCCCTGGGAAATAAGAATATGCAAATAAAGTCCGTGGAGCCTCATTTAAGAGTCTCAAACACGGGATTAGCCAGATCTTCCTCCAGGGAAGGACCCAGCCAAGGGGTGGCTCCTTTCGGAAATCACCATTACCGCCATATTAAGTGGCCCTTTAAGTCAATATCCACTTCTTTACGAGTTTACAGACATGACAAGGGAAATACCAAGGCCAGGTATCCATCCACAGACAGCTGTTTCGGGGTTTTGCCCCTCATCAGTGTGGAGTAGGATTCTGGCTAGGTGGGAGCAATGTAGATGTAGGTGGGAGCAATGTAGATGTAGACCAACATCACGAAACAATCACTGACCTCAGGGAGACCAGTCAAAGAAAACACTGTGGCAGCCGGCAAAGGCTCTCAATCAGTGAAATCCTAGATGCAATGCTCCCTGGGAAATACGAATATTCAAATAAAGTCCGTGGAGCCTCATTTAAGAGTTTCAAACATGGGACTAGCCAGATCTTCCTCCAGGGAAGGACCCAGCCAAGGGGTGGCTCCTTTCGGAAACCACCATTACCACCATATTAATGGCCCTTTAAGTCAATATCCAGCTCTTTACGAGTTTACAGATATGACAAGGGAAATACCAAGGCCAGGTATCCATCCACAGACAGCTGTTTCGGGGTGTTGCCCCTCATCAGTGTGGAGTAGAATTCTGGCTAGGTGAAAGGAATGCCTAGTAGACCAATCACTAACCTCAGGGAGACCAGTCAAAGAAAACACTGCGGCAGCCGGCAAAGGCGCTCAATCAGTGGTTTCCGAAAGGAGCCACCCCTTGAATGGGTCCTTCCCTGGTGGAAGATCTGGCTAGTCCCGTGTTTGAGACTCTTAAATGAGGCTCCACGGACTTTATTTGCATATACACATGCACGCAGGGAGACACCGTCACTCAAGGGAAACAGGGAGAGGTCACACAAGAGGGGCGGGAAGGAAGAATCCACCAGAGACCCGCCTGTCCGTCTAGCCACAGAAGTATCAGAGTTAAACATATATAGCGGAAATTATTCAGCAAGTGTCTGATACATGCTGCTTGTGGATTGGGCAGCATGTATCAGCTGTCAGGTGCTCCTAAAACTAGCTCGCTACATTGGTTTGCACCAGAATAAATTGTCCTCCTCCACTTGAAAGCATGAACAAGACTAGGTAACCTCTCCACTAGAAATGTCACAGTATTGAGAGATCCTGCAGCAGAAAAGCAAGGTTTTCTATTGAAGTGTATCTTCTCACATTAAACAATGAGCAGAGATACATCTTGTGTTCACCAAGTTGCATGTGATATGAGCTTCGTTTTCTTGCTCTTTTGTCATAAGAGATACTTTGGTTTGACTAGCAATGCTAATGTACCTGCCTTTTGCATAATGTTTGCTACATTTTGGATGCTTGTAGTGTGTACGATATGTGGTGGAGACATTGCTCAGGTTCACACTCTCAATCAGGAAAGATAAAAGGATCACCACGAGTTTGGTGCTTCTCTTCAAGGGCCAACGATGGAATCTACCAGTTCCTGTATGACCTTGTTGTTATAATTCTGTCTTGAGTTTTTTCATACCTTATGCAAAGTATTATTGGAAAACTAGAAAGTTTCAAGTATTCAGTATTTTGTCAATAAATCATCTTCCTCCTGAAATATAGAATTAGCCCGAGGCCACTGATGAGTAAACAGCATGACTTGTAATAAATGAGAGTAAGTTCTGCCCATATAAAATATTTAAATAGTAAATGAACAAAAAAAAATCTAAAAGGTCTGGGGAGATAAATGTTTATGACTCGAGCTTACTAAGCAATCAAAATGAAATTTAAGACAATGCATATTTGCATACTATTAAATTATTCATACCAAGTGTTTTTCTCAAACGACCCAAATAGTATTCCGCAGAGATGGATGTAAAACTAGCATACATTTTAAAAACAGCAATGTAAAAATGATCAAAGGAATATCAAACTGCTCTTTCTTTATTTTCCCCTTCTGGGTCCTTGTTCACACATTTCATTCTATTATTGTAGGCAAATATCTGATACAAAGACAATGCACCTAACAGTGCTAATAGCCCACAGACTTATAGGGGAACATTCAGCATTCTTTTTGCTCATTTTTAATGGGGACAAAGTTTGGTTGAAAAGTATTTTTATGTTTGCTCCAAATTCATTATGGTTTTTGTGCCATTTTTACACTAGTTTTTTTTCCAGTCTTTGTCATTTTAAGCAATTGCACAAATAACATCACAAGAGAAAAAAGCGCAGAGAAGGGAGACACTGTAGGGAGCTATTAGAAGGAATTTCATTTGCCCCTAATATAGATTGTTCGCTCACCTTTCTACAATGTGTACAGGACTCAACACCTCTGATTGGCTTGAAGATGCTGTTGGAGAATGCAAAAACTGCACAGGTTGTGAATAACTAGAGATGAGCAAATTGGTTTAAATTCATTTGAATTTGCCTTTAATTTTACATAAAAAAATGGATTCTCCTAATTACAATTTTTTTAGGATTTGCTTCATGTGCCAATTAGGCATTTTATGTCATTATGTGCATTGCTCAAGGCCCTAACTAGCTATGTCTTTCTTGACATCAAGGGTCTAGTCAGCGCCGAAAGCCCCAGCGCAAAGTAAATACAGAGGAAGAGAACATTGTATGCTGTGGATCAGTAAAGAACATGCCAGAGTGATCTGTGCAAAGGACCAGAAGGCTGCGGTGGCAGCACAAGTAAGTAGTGATGTATTATAAATTTTTTCCCTTACTGTGTTTATTATGCTCTGGGATTCCCAGAGTGTGATATTAAGAGACACCTAGAGCATAATAAAGAACGGACCCCCTAGAGCAAAATAAAGAATGGACCCCTAGAGCAAAATAAAGAATGGACCCCTAGAGCAAAATAAGGAAGGGACCCCTAGAGCAAAATAAGGAAGGGACCCCTAGAGCAAAATAATGAAGGGACCCCTAGAGCAAAATAATGAAGGGACCCCTAGAGCAAAATAAGGAAGGGACCCCTAGAGCAAAATAAGGAAGGGACCCCTAGAGCAAAATAAGGAAGGGACCCCTAGAGCAATATAAGGAAGGGACCCCTAGAGCAATATAAGGAAGGGACCCCCAGAGCAAAATAAGAAAAGAACTCCAAGAGCAAAATAAGGAATGGACACCTAGACCATAATAAGGAAGAGACGCCCAGTGCATAGTACGGGACCCCCAGTACATAGTAAGGGACCCCCAGTACATAGTAAGGGACCCCCATTGCATAGTAAGGGAACCCCAGTGCATAGTAAGGGACCCCCAGTGCATAGTAAGGGACCCTCAGTGCAGAGTAATGTCTAAATCCCCAGAGTATAGTAAGGAAGAGACCCCCAGAGTATAGTAAGGAAGAGACCCCCAGAGTATAGTAAGGAAGAGACCCACAGAGCAAAATAAGGGAGACTTGTAGAGAAAAATAAGAAAAAAAAAGTATAGTAAGGAAGGTACCCCCAGAGTATAAGAAAGAAGGGACCCCCAGAGTATAAGAAAGAAGGGACCCCCAGAGGATAATAAGGAAGAAACGAACAGTGCATAGTAAGAAAATCTGAGCAAGCTGCTGGCAGATTCGCTCATCACCACAACCATGTGGTCTTAGGTCAAACTGACCCCTTTGTGATTTTTAAGGTCTGCTAAGCAATGTGGGGGTGTTTTACATTAACTAGATAACTTTGGCTAAATTGAAATATCGCACTTTTTTTTTGTAAATAATTTACTCTGGTACCCTAGTAACATACAAAATTGGTCCAGAGTCAGAGACATCCTCTGTAATGACTCGCAGTCTATTAACTAGGAAATAATAAAAAAACTGCCAACTGTATTCCTCTAATGACTGCTATGTATAGCTGTAACAATGACTGACTAACCCGGCAGGGTATATCTTTGCAGTCAGAATGTCATAATATTCTATTAACAACTTAATCATAATCCAATTATGATAGTTATTTCTGCCATACAAAGTGAGAAAATGTACCGCACACCATCCTCCTCCTGGATGTGTCATAAGATGGTTTAAAAACTTGTTACAAAAATGGTTTTCTTTTTAAAAAACAAAACAAAAAAAAACAAAACAACACACTTGACCCCACCATGCTATGTACCGACCCCCAATTTGCCAAGAGTCAACCCCCAACCTGCCATGATCCTAATGGCGGGTTAGTCACTGATGGGACCTAGAGCTGTGAGCATATAAATCTGATGGCACCCTGCAACCTTTATGCCCTTGCTAATTCTAGCAGTTATACGTGGGTGATGCCATTTACAGAATGAGACCCATTAAAGTATTTTGTAGCACAAAAACAAAGTAATGAAAAATGGAGTCAATGAAAAGAAAAAAATGACTGTGATTAGCGGGTGTGTGCAATTAACTAATAAGCCCACCAGTATAAACACACAGTCTATTTCATGCTCCAAGTATTTAAGTTGAACATTAAGCACACTTTTCAGTGCGTTAAATAGGGGAAAAAAAACAAAGGAAAATGCATGAATTGACTTCATGCTTAATGGCACAGCAGCATATGCTATTGATCCAATGTGAAGCGGTGGGTGAATAAGCCAATTATCAGCAAGAAAACTTGGAAGCTTAATTTTAGCATCACAGTACTGGAGATAGCTATTGTATATTGGAATCACTTTCTGCATATGTCAGTGACATTTTAGCCAATGTTGTACCTTACACGGGGGCACAGGCTGATTTCAGATGGCACGCTCCCATGCCCGTTGCATTAAGCATGTATCCCCTGCCCTTGATGCATTGCAGAATAAGGACCTGGAGGAGTCCCTAGTGCTAACGTTTAGGGACTGTGTACAAGGTAATAAGGAAGGTATGAATTACTACATTCTGCTGAATTCTTGAGCACCGTTTGGATGGAGCCGAAGAAGAAGCATTACATAGATGAACAGGACTGGGTTAAGGTGGTCCATGGGGATACTCAAAAGTCAGGGATTTTCTATGTAGATGAGTACATTGAACTCCATTGCTCAATGAATGGTTCCCCTATGTAAATCACCTTAAATGGCTTCATATGTTTACGTCCTGGATACCAAGCCTTAAACGAGAACAAGAGATGTCAACAATTGTTATAGATAGTCATTCTATTTGCACATCCAAAATAAATCTGCAAGATGTGAATGCGATTGTCACTAATTAATCTAAGAAGCAAGATCAAACATAAGGTCTCAAGGTGCTCATTCTTCCATTATTCTTCCGTCAATTACAAACTAATTGCTATAGCACTCAATTATATTTTATTTCACAAAAAAATTAAAGATTAAACTTAATATAGAGAGTTTAGGAAAAAAATTGCCAAAGATAAGAGGCCAGGTTACCCATAGATATCCATAGCAGTCCAGTCATTCCATTTCCCCAAACAATCTTAGATAAACAGGATACAAATGTTTTCTTTTTTTCACAAGCCAAAGAACCAGTAATTATGGAAGTAAATACTAGTAAATATGTACAGTATATATATCCAAAGTGGGAAAAATCCATTTAGGGTAGTTTTTGGTCCAGTTTTTCATGCAGTAGCTTTGAAGCCAGTGCCAGAAAAGAATTTGAAAGGAATTGGAAAAATAGGATCTGTAGTTCTTTTTCCTGCAGGATTCATTCCTGGCTTAGGATGCTATCACACATCCGTCTTTTTGAATCCGGCACGATGCGGCGAAAAGTGTGAAAATCGGATGCGGAATTGGATCCGGTTTTGGCACATAGAATGTAATGATCGCCGCATCGTGCCGGATGGACATGCGGCGCCTCAGTTTTTTGCTGGAAATGCCAAACCTGCGCCATCCGGCGTCAGCAAAAAATGTTGGCTGCAACTTTTTTTGCAGCATCGGACCGGCTTTTTCAACAGCGCATGCCCGGGCACTGTGAGTTTTAACCCCACAAGTGCCCGGCGCAGCACAGCGTGCGCGCGTCTCTCCATCTCTCTCTCTCATCCCCGGTGTGGCTCCTTTAAATGATTTCCAAGCCGGATCAGGCGCCGCATCTGCATTCGGTGTCACCGCTTCAGGCCTGATCCGGCGGTCCGGCTCTCCGCTGCCTGCCGCCGGAATGAACAAAACGGATATGTGAAAGTAGCCTTAGTCTCACAAACTGCATTAAATGATTGTTCAAAGCACAAAAACTCAGTGCACCCTTAGTGTGGCCAAGTGTGCTGGACTTGCTTTCCACTCATCTCCAACCTTTTCTAGTTTCTGGAAAGCTAGAACTGTCAAGTACGTGTGCTTGGTTTGGACAGTCATTTTGTCCTGATAGACTGCCTCTGTATAGCGGCTCCTTAGATTGAGAGTTTCTCATAATTTGGATGGTCTCACTTTGGTGTCTGTATTATGTGCCACCCAACTTGATCCTCAGCAACAGTTCTAAGGCATATAACGTGGCCGAGTGCTGTCTGATGTTATATTATGGAGAAGTGCAGATCTGAAATTATTTTCTCATGCTGATTTGGATCAATAATTATATACAAGCCTATGGATGTGTGTGAAACATCGGACTGCACTTGGAGGTCATCCAACTGCTGTCCGATGCACACTCACAGAGACAATGGAGAAATAAAATTCTCCATATTCTCAGCACCTGTGATACGATTCTCTCATGTGAGAGAGTCGGCTAACACTCAGACGACACGGACAGAGTTTGAGCAACGTGTCATTAATATGAGAGAATCTACGTCAGCGTGCGCACGCCCTTAGTCTGATTCTTTGGAACGGCCTAACAAAATGGGACCTACATTAAAATATTGTTAAGATTGTTTAGCAGCATCTATCTTTTTACTTGTTATACAAGAACAAGTAAACAATATTAATCCAATAAATACATTTACTTATGTAAAATAAAAAAAAAAATTAACATTAGGTATAGCTGCGTCCGAAACGACCTGACCTATAAAAACTGTCCCACTAGATAAATCCTTCAGTGGACACCGTAAAAAATAAATAAATAAAAAACGAGACGAAAAACAATGCTTTATCATCACACCGGCGAACAAAAAGTGCAATAAAAAGTGATTAAAAAGACAAATGTAAATAAAAACGGTACCGCTGAAAACGTTATCTTGCCCAGCAAAAACAGGCCACGATAAAGCTCCATCAGCGGAAGAAAAAAAAAGTTATAGCTCTCAGAATAAAGCGATGCAAAAATTATTATTTTTTCTATAAAAAAGTTTTTATTGTGTATGAGCCAAAACATAAAAAAAATTAAAAAGCAGTATCGCTGTGATCGTACTGACCCAAACAATAAAGCTGCTTTATCAATTTTACCACACACAGAACGATATAAAAAAAAATCTGTTTCTAAATTGCTGGATTTTGATCATGCTACCTCCCAAAAATCAGAATATAAAGTGATCAAAAAAATGTCATATGCCCGAAAATGGAACCTATAAAAATATTCACTCGACCCTCAAAAAAGCAAGCCATCACATGACTCTGCCGGTCGAAATATTAAAAAATTATAGCTCTCAAAAAATATGAAGATGCAAAAACTAGTTTTTAAGTAAGGGTCAGTGGACATTTATCCTGTGCCCTATGCTGAGTTCTTGCACCAGGATTTCCATGTAAATCTCTGATATATGTGATACAGACAGAACCCCCGGCGGAAGATTTCCTATAATAAGGCAAATGAAGCCATTGTGGATGCCATAGGACCTGTGATCCGGCAGTGTACATCATTTTAGGCAAATATAAAAGCGCAGTCAACCAGTTACGTGCACTCCGGAAAAGAAGGAAAGCGCTGAACAGAGTCCAGATGGAGTCTAGAGTAAAGGTCCCGTTACATTTAGCGATGCACCAGCGATCCCGACCACGATATGACCCGGTCAGGATCACTGGTGCATCGCTAAATGGTCGCTAGTGAGCTGCCAAACAGGCAGATCTCACTAGCGATGCAGCGACGCAGCAGCGGTCGTTACTTACCTGTCACACGCAGCGATGATGTCTTCTTCCACCCGCGTCCACGCGTTGCTCGTCGGCGCCAGCAGGAAGCCCAGCAGGAATCTGCCGACGAGAAATGGCCCAGGACATTCTCGCGCAATCAGCGATAACCAGCGGGGGAGCCGGTCGGAGGTAAGTATCACACATAGCGATATCGCTAGCAATATCGCTGCTGCGTCACAAAATCGGTGATGCTTAAGCGATATCGCTAGCGATCTCGCTTAGTGTGATGGGCCTTAACTCTACTGCCTCATTAAAGTGAATGGATCCCTGGAGAGTTTCATCTGAATCACATCACTCAGAGATTTTCATGGAAACCCCAAGTGCTCAGGTAGAGTGCAGGATATATGTGATCCTAAATGTTATGTAAAATGTTCCAAATAAAAGCTTCATCTTAATCTTCAAGCTTAAGCTTCATCTTCAAACAGAGGCTGGACAGACACCTGACTGGGATGATTTAGCGAATCCTGCTTTGAGCAGGGGGTTGGACTAGATGGCCCAGGAGGTCCCTTCCAACTCTACGATTCTATGATCCACAAAAAAAGTAAGTCTCCACTTAGGTCCATCATCTGTTAATGGAAATACAGTATATGTTACTGGTAGCCCAAATGCTCTGGAAAAGTGAAATGACCCTCGCCCTTCAAAAGAATTTTAACACTCCCAATTCCAAATACTACTCCCTTTTGAGCCCCAGTGTGTCTAAACCATATAGCATCCACATGTTTGCCATGACTGCAGGCATGAGAGCCTGCCTAGTTTATGGGTGCATATCTCCAGAAGCATGAGCTGGGCAGAATGTACAGGTCACGACAGCGTACTGCTCACTTCAACATATTGGGCACTACAATGGCAGTATGCAATTTTCACTCAGCAACATCCACTACTGCTTGTTTCTGGAAAACACCCATGGAGTTAAGATCGTCACTACACCTGTAGATAAATTCCCAAAAGGGGTATAATTTCCAAAATGGGGTCACATGAGGCGGGAAACTGCTTTTCTAGCACTTAGGGGCTGTCACGGGTTTACCGCGACAGAGAGGAGCCTGAAAACCGCAGTGTCTGATTTCTCCTACTCCTGCACTGATTAGAAGCACTTCACCTTCATAATAAATAGTGTAAATTTATTTTTGCAGTGCAGGGGTTAATCTGCTCAGCTGAGAGCTCATGGAAGATTTCCTGCATTAAGGCTGTCAGCTGTTCACTGTTAACCACTCCCATCTCCTTTATAAATTGGGTCCTGGCTAGTAGAGATGAGCGAATTTGTTCGGATTTTGCCCCCGAATCTGATTTTGACAAATTCGGGCCATATAAGGACACTATTCGTGCCAAATGTATGTCTTGTGATCAGTCCCGAACATATTCAGTAATTTTTACTCCCATTGACTCTAATGACGTTCGGCTATGTTCGAGGAAAATTGCAAATACAATATTCGAGTCTAATCGTATTAGGAACTGAATCCAAATAAATTTGCTACTGGCGAGCAATCACTGTCACAGGTAACTTATGCTGCATGGTTGGAGGTTGTTGGTGGTTGTTATTGGAGAAGGCGTTTGGTGGATTTATCTGTGACTGTTGATAGGTTTTGAGTGTGTGAAAATTCCATTTCTTCTCCTTTGGTTTAATGCCATCCTCCACTCCCCATTACCCCTGTTGTTTATGTGTGTATATTTGTATGAATGGTATTTTCAAGTGATTAGCGAGTATACACATTGCTCGGGTTTTCCCAAGCATGCTCAGGTGTCCTCAGAGTATTTTAGCGTGCTCGGAGATTTAGTTTTCGTCGTCTTATCTGCATGAAAACCCGAGCAATGAGTATACTTGCTCATCACTAGTATTTTCCTTTATCCAAGTTGGTATTACTTTGTTAGTCTGGTAGGTGTATTTCGGTACACTACTACTCCACTCTTCCTTGAGTGGGAGAAGGGTACAGACTGAGGACAGAGTCAGGAGCTAATGCAAAGTACGTGACCCCAGCGATTTCACCATCAGAAGTAATCCGGGAACCAGGGTGAGCTAGGGCACCCCTAGCGTTAGGGAGATGGAAGGAGCCCCTGGTCCTAGGACACCTGACAACAGAGTCATGACAGGGGCTCTGTATATGGAGTCCGCAAATTATTCTAGCAAAATCTGCGCTCCAGGAGGCAAATAGCGCTCCGTCACTCCAGAGTCTCGTTGTGTGGGTAAGAAGTAATGTACAGCCACATACAGTGGGGAAAAAAGTATTTAGTCAGTCAGCAATAGGGCAAGTTCCACCACTTAAAAAGATGAGAGGCGTCTGTAATTTACATCATAGGTAGACCTCAACTATGGGAGACAAACTGAGAAAAAAAAATCCAGAAAATCACATTGTCTGTTTTTTTTTCATTTTATTTGCATATTATGGTGGAAAATAAGTATTTGGTCAGAAGCAAGCAATCAAGATTTCTGGCTCTCACAGACCTGTAACTTCTTCTTTAAGAGTCTCCTCTTTCCTCCACTCATTACCTGTAGTAATGGCACCTGTTTAAACTTGTTATCAGTATAAAAAGACACCTGTGCACACCCTCAAACAGTCTGACTCCAAACTCCACTATGGTGAAGACCAAAGAGCTGTCAAAGGACACCAGAAACAAAATTGTAGCCCTGCACCAGGCTGGGAAGACTGAATCTGCAATAGCCAACCAGCTTGGAGTGAAGAAATCAACTGTGGGAGCAATAATTAGAAAATGGAAGACATACAAGACCACTGATAATCTCCCTCGATCTGGTGCTCCACGCAAAATCCCACCCCGTGGGGTCAGAATGATCACAAGAACGGTGAGCAAAAATCCCAGAACCACGCGGGGGGACCTAGTGAATGAACTGCAGAGCTGGGACCAATGTAACAAGGCCTACCATAAGTAACACACTACGCCACCATGGACTCAGATCCTGCAGTGCCAGACGTGTCCCACTGCTTAAGCCTGTACATGTCCGGGCCCGTCTGAAGTTTGCTAGAGAGCATTTGGATGATCCAGAGGAGTTTTGGGAGAATGTCCTATGGTCTGATGAAACCAAACTGGAACTGTTTGGTAGAAACACAACTTGTCGTGTTTGGAGGAAAAAGAATACTGAGTTGCATCCATCAAACACCATACCTACTGTAAAGCATGGTGGTGGAAACATCATGCTTTGGGGCTGTTTCTCTGCAAAGGGGCCAGGACGACTGATCCGGGTACATGAAAGAATGAATGGGGCCATGTATCGTGAGATTTTGAGTGCAAACCTCCTTCCATCAGCAAGGGCATTGAAGATGAAACGTGGCTGGGTCTTTCAACATGACAATGATCCAAAGCACACCGCCAGGGCAACGAAGGAGTGGCTTCGTAAGAAGCATTTCAAGGTCCTGGAGTGGCCTAGCCAGTCTCCAGATCTCAACCCTATAGAAAACCTTTGGAGGGAGTTGAAAGTCCGTGTTGCCAAGCGAAAAGCCAAAAACATCACTGCTCTAGAGGAGATCTGCATGGAGGAATGGGCCAACATACCAACAACAGTGTGTGGCAACCTTGTGAAGACTTACAGAAAACGTTTGACCTCTGTCATTGCCAACAAAGGATATATTACAAAGTATTGAGATGAAATTTTGTTTCTGACCAAATACTTATTTTCCACCATAATATGCAAATAAAATGAAAAAACAGACAATGTGATTTTCTGGATTTTTTTTTCTCAGTTTGTCTCCCATAGTTGAGGTCTACCTATGATGTAAATTACAGACGCCTCTCATCTTTTTAAGTGGTGGAACTTGCACTATTGCTGACTGACTAAATACTTTTTTTCCCCACTGTATGAGGTATTTCTACATTCAGCAGAAATTGTGGAACAAACTTCAGTGCCATTTTTACCCATTTCTAGCATGAAAATATCAAATTTTGGGGCTAAGGCTAGCTTCAGACAAGCGTTTTTGCCCGCAGCGCACAGCGGCGCTAAGCCCTGCCCCCTCCGGTCATCTCCGCCTAGTGTCGCACATCGCTGCATGCGATCTGCACACCTTATCTTTAGCAGAGGATGCGCAGACTGTGCGCTGGCCGTGCGCTTGTAGGATTTGCGTGCGCTGCGCCCTTTTGCACCGAGCACACCAAAATGCAACATGGTGCGTTCGGCGCACCATCAAAAGGGCACAGCGTACGCAAAATCCTACTAGCGCACGGTCTGCACACCTTATGCTAAAGATAGGGTGTGCAGATCGCATGCAGCGATGTGCGACACTAGGCGGAGATGACCGGAGGGGGCACGGCAGGGGGCGGCGCTTAGCGACGCCGTGTGCTGTGGGCAAAAATGCTAGTCTGAAGCTAGCCTGACACACAATCTTGGTGGTAAAAATTCTGTGACACAACTGTGGCATCAATAAGATCACTGCAACCTCGAATAATTCATTGGGAGGTTTACATTGTAAAATGGGGCCACTTATGGAGGGTTCTGCTGTTCTGGCACTTCAGGGGCTCTGCCAAAATGTGCACTGTATAATAGCTCTCCTTTCCTTCTGGGCTGTGCACTGTACCACAAAAGTAGTTTTTGACCACATATGGGGTATTGGTGCACTCAGGAGAAATTGCACAAGAAAGTTTGGAGCCTATTTTCTCTTATCCCTATGGAAATACAAAATTTGGGGCTATAAAACATTTTTGTGGGAAAAATGTTTTTTTTTTTTATTTTCACAGCTCAACATCTGTGAAGCACCTGGGGTTTCAAGGTGCTCAATACACATAAGTTCCATGAGGGGTCTAGTTTCCAAAATGATGTCACTTGTGTAGGGTTTCTACTATTTAGGCACATCAGGGGCTCTCCAAACACGACATGGCATCCACTAATTATGTCAGCAAATTTTACATTCAAAAAGTCAAATGGCGCTCCTTCCCTTCCAAGTCCTGTTGTGTACCCAAACAGTGGTTTTCCCCAACAAAAGGTGGTATCAGCATGCCTCGAAAAAATTGCACAACAAATTGTATGGTTCATTTTCTCCTGTTACCCTTGTGAAAGTGAAAAAAATTCTGTCTTTTTTTGAAAAAGGAAAATGTGTATTTTTTCCTTCCACATTCCATTAATTCCAGTAAAACACCTGAAGGGTTAATAAATGTCTTAAACTTGGCTTTGAGCACCTTAAGTGGGGCAGTTTTAAGAATGGTGCCACTTTTGGATATTTTCTGTCATATAGGCCCATCAAAGTCACTTCAAATGTGATGTGGTCCCTAACAAAAATGGTTTTGAAAATTTTGTTGTAAAAATGACAAATGGCTGGTCAACTTTTAATCCTCATAAATTCCTAACACAAAAAAAGTTTCAAAAATTGTGCTGATTTAAAGGGAATCTGTCACCCTTTTTTTGCCCTATCAGCTGCCGGCATTGACATCAGGGGCTTATCTACAGCATTCTGTAATGCTGTAGATAAGCCCCGGATGTAACCTGAAAGATAAGAAAAACACGTTAGATTATATTCACAGGAGGGGGCGGTCCGGTCCGATGGGTGTCACGGTCCGGTCCGGCTCCTCCCATCTTCATACGATGCCAACCTCTTCTTCCCTTCCTGTAGCAGCTCCGGCGCAGGTGCACTGCTCTGCCCTGTTGAGGGCAGAGCAGAATGCTGCAGTGCGCAGGCGCCAGACCTCTCCCGACGCCTGCGTACTGCAGGACTCTGCTCTGCCCTCAACAGGAAGGGAAGAAGAGAACGGCATCGTATGAAGATGGGAGGAGCCGGACCGAACCGAGACACCCATCGGACCGGACCGCCCCCTCTGGTGAGTATAATCTAACGTGTTTTTCTTATCTTTCAGGTTACATTGGGGGCTTATCTACAGCATTACAGAATGCTGTAGATAAGCCACTGATGTCAATGCCGGCAGCTGATAGGGCAAAAAAAGGGTGACAGATTCGTGACAGATTCCCTTTGAAAAGTAGAATTTTCCAAATTTACGCCAAATTTCAGATTTTTTCACAAATAAATGGAAGTCATATCAAAAGAAATTTTACCACCATCATTAAGTACAATATGTCATGAGGAAACAGTCTCAGAATCAGTGGGATCAATTGAAGCGTTCCAGAGTTATGACCTCATAAAGTGACAAGCGCCAGAACTGAAAAATTAGCCTGGTCAGGAAGGTGAAAAAAGGCATTGGGGTGAAAGGTTTAAAAAGAGTAGCCCATTGTGAGATCAAATTATTTGGTTTTTTGACCCCCAAGGGTGGTTTGCATGTTAATGATCAGGCCAATTTTTACAATTCTGACCACTGTCCCTTTATGAGGCAATAACTCCGGAACGCTTCCATGGATCCCGGTGATTCTGACACTGTTTTCTCTTGACATATTGTACTTCATGATAGTGTTAAATTTCTTTGATATAATTTGCGTTTATTTGTAAAAAAAAAAATAATAAAAACGGAAATTTGGCAAAATTTTTGAAAATTAGGCAATTTTCCAACTGTGAATTTTCATGCCCTTAAAACAGAGAAATATGGCACACAAAACAGTTAATAAATAACATTTCCCACATGTCTACTTTACATCAGCACAATTTTGGAGCCAAAATTTTTTTTGGTTAGGAAGTTATAAGGGTTAAAAGTTGAACTGTGATTTCTCATTTTTACAATAATTTTTTTTTTAGGGACATCACATTTGAAGTCACTTTCAGGGGTCTATATGATAGGAAATACCCAAAAGTGACACCATTCTAAAAACTACACCCTTCAAGGTGCTCAAAACCACATTCAAGAAGTTTATTGACCCTTCAGGTGCTTCACAGGAATTTTTGGAATGAATAAAAACAATGAACATTTAACTTTTTTCACAAAAAATTTACTTCAGATCCAATTTGTTTTATTTTACCAAGGGTAACAAGAGAAATTAGACCCCAAACGTTGAACAATTTGTCCCGAGTACGCTGATACCCCATATATGCAGGTAAACCACTATATGGGCGCATGGCAGACCTCGGAAGGGAAGGAGCACCGTTTGACTTTTTCAATGCAGAATTGGCTGGAATTGAGATCAGACACATGTTGCATTTGGAGAGCCCATAAACAGTGGAAATCCCCCAATTCTAACTCCAGCCCTAACCCTAATCTCAACCCTAACCATAACCCTAAACACAAACCTAACCCTAACACACCCCAACCCTAATCCCACCCCTAACCCCTACCTTAACTTTAGCCCCAACCCTAACTTTAACCCCAACCCAAATCCTCACTTTAGCCCCAACCCTAACCCTAACTTTAGCCCCAACCCTAATGGGAAAATGGAAAAATTTTGTATTTTATTATTTTTCCCTAACTAAGGGGGTGATAAAGGGGGGTTTAATTTACTATTTATCGTGGGTTTTTATGTTTAGCAGCTGTCACACACTAAAAGACGCTTTTTATTGCAAAAAAAAAATAGATTTTGTGTCACCACTTTTTGAGAGCTATAATTTTTCCATATTTTGGTCCACAGAGTCATGTGAGGTTTTGTTTTTTTGTGGGACGAGTTGACGTTTTTATTGGTACCATTTTCGGGCACATGACATTTTTTGATCACTTTTTAATTCCGATTTTTGGGTGGCAGAATGAACAAAAACCAGCAATTCATTAATTTCTTTTGGGAAGGCGCTTATACTGTTCCGTGTGTGGTAAAATTTATAAAGTAGTTTTATTCTTCAGGTCAGTACAATTACAGCGATATCTCCTTTATATCTTTTTTATGTTTTGGCGCTTTTATACAATAAAAACTATTTTATATCAAAAATAATTATTTTTTCATCGCTTTATTCTGAGAGTTATAACTTTTTTATTTTTTCGCTGATGACACTGTATGGCGGCTTGTTTTTTGCATGACAAGATGACGTTTTCAGTGGTACTGTTTATTTTTACATCGTTTTAATCGCGTGTTATTCTACTTTTTGTTTGGCGGTATGATGATAAAGCATTGTTTTTTTGCTTTTTTTAATGGTTTTCACTAAAGGGGATAACTAGTGGGACAGTTTTATAGGTTGGGTCGTTACGAACATGGGGATACAAAATATGTGTACTTTTATTGTTTCGTTTTTTTATTCAGATATTGATTTAATGTTAAAAAAAAATAAAAATCAATATTAATTCTATTTTTTTTAAATATTTTTTACAATTATTTAAAAACAATTTTTTTATTTAATTCTTAGTTTTATACATTGTCCCACTATGGGGCACTCATTCTGTGCAGGCTAATCGGTTCAATAGCACACTATAGAAGATGCCAACGCTGCAGTTTCTGTGCACTGACCTGTGAGACTTCCTGACATGCACTGCGCATAACAGGAAGTCTCTCAGGCCTGGAGACCCGGATGTCATCATGATGACATCGGGTCTCCATGGCAGCGATCGGGCCCCTCTGCCTACTCCTGGAACGCTGCGCTGCTGTTAATGTTGAAGATTAGGGCTTACAGCCAATGAAAACCCAAAAGTCATAATCTCAGTAAATTAGAATGCATTATAACACCAGCTTGAAAAATAAAATGATTGTAAAATCCGAAATGTTGGCCTACTGAAATGTATGTTCAGTAAATGCACTCGGAGCTCCTTCTGCATCAATGCGGCGTGGCATGGAGGCGATCAGCCTGTGACACTGCTGAGGTGTTAAGGAAGCCCAAGTTTGTTTGATAGCAGCCTTCAGCTCGTCTGCATTGTTGGGTCTGGTGTCTCTCGTCTTCCTCTTGACAATACCCCATTTGATTCTCTATGGTGTTAAGGTCAGGTGAGTTTGCTGGCCAATCAAACACAGTGATACTGTTGTTTTAAATCAGGTATTGGTACTTTTGGCACTGTGGACAGGTGCCTAGTGCTGCTGTTGAATGAAATTTTCATCACTAGAGATAAGCGACTTTGCCTTTTTTCGGGTCGAGTCGGATTTCGTGAAACCCGACTTTCGCAAAAGTCGGGTCGAACGAAATCGGCCGATTATCGTGAAAAGTCGAAGGCCGACTGAAACACGAAACCCAATGCAAGTCAATGGGGAAGCAAAGTCGGCAGGGAGTGGAGGACAGGAAACACACCTACAGTGCCCTTTTGAATGCCAAAAACATCAATTCTGATTACTGAAGCTTTTCAACCTTAATTAACTTCAGAATACTAGTTACGCACTGAAAAATGGGGGTTATTTGGCTAAATTTGTGGGGGGGTAGGGTTGGTTCCAGGTCTTCATGTGCCCTGGGCCAAAGAGCGCCCCTTTAACACATACCACAACTCATGATGCTCTGATACCGCAGAGAAATAGCGGCATAGTACAATGAAAAATACTTCACTTTTTACATCTCATGACTGATATCCATTTTTAATAGCTCCAAAAACGGACAGTATATTACTCCATACAGTATTATGGCCACCGCATAGTGCGTTATACAGAGTAAAGAGGCCCATATATTTCTCCATACAGAATCAATGGTCCCATATAATGTTTGAAACAGTATATGATGAGCTCCACATAATGCTACAGTATATGTTGGTCCCCATGGATGAAGCTCCACTGTTTTATGGGCCCAAATAATGCTCCATACATAATGGGCCCCATTTCTAATGCTCTAGTGCCCTGTAAATGCTGCTCCAGTGTCTGATGTCCACCTTTGGAATGCTCCAGTGTATGGTGGGCCCCATATATCATTCTCCAGAGTATAGTGCTCCCCAAAAATTGCTGTCCCAACATTGAAAACAATCAAATAAGTCTCCTCGCTAGGGAATCCCTGTACTAGTCTGGACTCCTCGTCGTCCCCATCTTCCATCTCACTGCACAGTATTTCAACCTTGCAAGTGCTGTGATCCTGAGCAAGCAGGGGGGGCACACTCGTTGGCAACGGCACTGGCACAGGGCCCCTGATTGTATGGTGGTGTGTCTGATGGCGGGTGGGCCGAGTATAGTGCTCCCCAAAAATTACTGTCACAACATTGAAACCAATTAAATAAGTCTCCTCGCTATGGAATCCCTGTACTAGTCTGGATTCCTCGTCATCCATCTCACTGCACTTGGCTGTTTAGGCAGAGGGCGTACAGACGTGATGTCATTGCGCTCTCTGATCAGACTACCACTGTCAGGAAACACGGAAGATGTCATGGCGGTGGAGCAGGGAGGGGTATTTCAACTTTGCAAGTGCTGTGATTCTGAGCAAGCAGGGGGACCCACTCGTTGGTGACAGCAGTGGCACAGGGCCCCTCTAATAGTACGGCGGTGTCTGACGGCGGGTGGGGGTCGGGGTGGGCACCCCCGCACCAGCTCAAGGAACCTGCACTTTCATGTGCACCTTCCTCTTTGTCACCGTGTAAGGTGGTATAGTATGCGGGAAGGGGAACCTGAGTTTCCTCTGGGTCAGATTCTGGCTGTATAGTGTGAGGGGAATGTAGTGGTCTGGGTCAATGTACCAGCAGAATCATCTAGCAGTGGCTGGGCATCAGTGCACTTGTGGCGTCCCCAGGAGTACGGTCGCCACAGTGGCATTACCCTCCTCCTAGGGAGTGTGATGTCATGCTTGGGAGCAACGAAGGATCTCTCTAGCAGTTAAACCAACATACAACACATTTCCCACTCACTCCACGCCAGCAAGGAGACCTCTGAACATGACTGCTGAGGAGCTGCTCTCTGTGGTCGGGAGGTAAGTTAGGCCATTCTGTGCAGGGAAGGGGAAGTGTGTGGACGTAAGAAGGGGAGCTGGAGGATGAGCAGAGTTAAGGCTCACTCCTAGCTGGAGCGCAAGGTCCTGATTCCGGTCTCCGAGTTTGTAGGGACACTGATATTCCTGCAGCAGAATCCGGAGGAAGTAGCAGCTGTAAATGCTCTGTACCCAACTGAGGCTCGGAGGCCCCAGCATCGACGTGTGTGAGCCAGAAGGAAAAGGCTACGGCTGCCAGCCATACGAGAAAGTTCCAAAAGAGAGTCAACAGTGGGAACTTCATTGAACTCAGCACTGCGAGTAACTCAGGATAAGCGCTAGAACGGAGGCCACACTACCTATCTGCAGAGAGAGAAATCCAAATTGGCTTCCAGGCTGACCAACTCCTCCATCTGTACTCTGGGTCCTGGACAGCACCTACCAAGTACAGGTAAAGGAACTGCACGACTGTGTCTGTCATCTTTCTCCTGTGCCTGGCACACGGCTCAGCTACATCCTGCACTGCACACACCATCTCCCAACTCTTTCATCTGCCCTGCGACTACGGCTCTACCTGTGCAGGTCTTCTACATCTTAGCTGCACCACATCTGTCCCACAGAAGCGACACTGCAGTGCTGGTCAATCTAATCAGAAACCAGAGGTGGCGTCACGTATCATTCACCTATAAAAGTAATTCACCCCTTTGCATGGACGTCCAGGGCCACGGAACGGGTCACCACCACCGTGACACATCCCTGCGAGACACCGCCCCGATACCGATTAACCCCACTGCCCTGGCTGGCCACCCACACTCCATGTCAGATTCATCTTGGACTGGGGAATTCACGATTTGACTTGATAACCCAGGCATGGTATGATAGAAAGAGCTACATGGACTAATGTGAAGTGTGGCCTGCTGCCTCATTCAGTTTGGGTGGGGGTGCAGGACACAAGGAAAGGGGTTCTTCCTGACCAGGAGCCAGCACTTGACCACTCAGTGCTTGCATTTTTTGAAAATTCAGAAGAGGCGGGCATATTTGATGGAGTCTGTTTCGGCAAGGTAAGCCAAAACCAGTTCCTCATGCTCCTCCTTTAAAAGCGGTTAACCTACTCCCAGAAAAGCTATCATTCCAAGTGCTCCGGAGCCAGACCATGACGCATGCTCAACACCTCCTGCCTTAGCTGCTATTGTGCTTTTGCCACTACCAGCAGATGCACCACCACCATCATCACCAGCTGCACAAAATAGACACAAAATAACATCACATATATGGCACTGTATCAGAAATGTACAGCTCTATTCAGTCAAAGGATAATTGTCAATCTCCTTATATATTCCATCAGTCACACAGAGATGCTCACAGGCTCAGTATGGATTAGACAAGAATATAAAAAGTAGACAACGTGTACAGTATCATCAGATAGCAGGTATATATAGCATAGTTTAAACATTAACAATGTACGTCTATATATCAGGAGTAGTGTTGAGGCACCACGCTAGTGTTTTGGTTCATCACACAGGAGGAAAGTTCGTTGAATGTTCGTCGAACCCCATTGAAAACAATGGCAGGCAAACACATACAAACACATAGAAAACAATTACAAAACAACTTAAAAGGTGTCCCAAAGCAGAGAAAATGCTCAGAAGAAAATTACATATGGAAAAGGGCAACTACATTTAGAAAAGAGGTGGAGGAGTAAAAGGAGGAGGTGGAGGAGACACAGATATAGGCTTGTCAATCCCTTATGAAGTCAAGAAAGGCTGGAAAAAAAATGTAAAATACCAACCAAAAAAAAAAAATTCTGAAATCGAACACGATCATATACCGTCGGACTTCCCACCAATAAATTATGCCAACTGGCGATCGGGCGGCGTTATTCCCACGAACCTCCAAACAGAGTGCATGAAGGCAAAGTGTTTGGTTTCCGGGGGCAGTATGATTGCAAAGCTGAACCTTAAAGGAATGTCCAAAAGGGCACCACCAGGAGTGGAGCCTGCGGCTTAATTGGACTCCACCCGGGAAACCCACAACCATGCCACCTCAAGAAAAGATGCACATATTGAAAGCTTTGTCGATTGTGTGTGTGGTGTGGTATGTCTGTTTGTAGTTGTGCTAGCAATTTGTCAGCTTTATTTCGTTAACGAACGAGACTCCGGCATGCCCCCGCGGTACACATCAAGCTTACTAGAGGGATACGAGAGGCTCTGGCACTATCATGGTCTATCATGGCGTTACATGTCCGGGGCTGCATGCGCGCTACACTGAAAGGACCAGCTTTTGTCGCTTACAGGTGCACATAACCAGCAGAACACCATTAGTGATGGGGATCTGTGATTCCAATTATTCCCCGCGAACGATGATTTCCCAGTAAGTGCAGGTCAACCGCAATTCCTGAATTAGGCCTAATCGGCATTCCTGAAAAAATGCAAAAAATTACGTGTCCAAACCACAGTTGCTGTACCTTGCTTAACAGCTCGGCAGCCGTTCTCATGCCCAATATGGATTCGACAAGATTCTAGAAAGTTGATAAAGGGTACAGTTTCACCGGGTAATGCGTATGTATGTAGCATAGTTTACACATTAAAAACCTATGTCTATATATCAGGAGGCAGGCTCAGACGGTCTCAGGCCCAGTATGGATTAGACGTGATTGGACAAAGGTGAGAAAGGGTAACGTATCACCGGATTACAGGTATGTATAGCATAGTTTACACATTAAAAACCTGTGTCTATAGATCAAGAGGCAGGCCCAGACGGTCTCAGGCCCAGTATGGATTTGACCAGCTTGTACAAAGTTGAGAAAGGGTACATTATCACTGGATAGCAGGTATATATAGCATAGTTTAAAATATTTAAAATCTCCATGTTCTCAGTATGGATTAGACAACAATCTAAAAAGTATAAAAAAGGAAATGTGTTTGAAGTGTACACCAGTATACACTTTTGGTGGTATTTTTAAATCTTCATATATATTTCTGTCTCAGTAAAACAGTCCAGACTCTCTGCAATAGGAAATGAGATGCATACAATTACTGACATAAATTCTAGTGACTACAGAAATCTAGGCATTCCTATTCACGGGATAAACTTCCGTCACAATTCTCAGAGGCGATGCAGACCCTCAATTAATTAGTGTGTGGAGACAGCGAAAACCTTTCTTTGTGAAGAAAGTGTTGCTGTATCGCAGTACCCTTGATCCCATCGCCATTACTAATATCCATATAATTTTGGTCACAGGGAGAGATGTAAACATGGTGCTCACTGCCTATCATGCTCTGTCACGTAACTTTGGAGTGCAAAAGACAGAAGCCACAGGGCGTAGGCGATTCATTTGGATTGGCATGAGAGGGCACATTTTAAAATGTGCGCTGGAATGTCACACGTCTGTGGGTAGGAAAACTGTGAAAGCTGATGAGAAACCACCACTGCATCTCATTGTGAGTCGACGTCCATAAGAAATGGAAGCCATTGATCATCTGAAGCTAGATCCCGGCCAGTGGGACAGGGCATAGCTACGTCTTAACCATCATCTTCTATCAGTTCACCAAATTTGTAGTGGCAGTCCCAGTGAAGGATTTGACAGCCCAGACTACACAGCGGAGGAGCAGGGAGAGGTAAACATTGCAAATGCTGGGGCCCTGCCCAAGCAAGGGGGGCCCACTCGTGGGCGTCGGTACTGGCACTAGGCCCCTCATAGTACGGCAGTGTGTCTGATGGCGGGTGTGCACCCCCACCGTCAGAGACACTTGATTGCACTATGAGGGACCCTGTGCCAGTGCCCGCGCCCAAGAGTTGGCCCACCCACCTGTCCAGGGCAACAGCACTTACACGGTTGCGTGCGCTAGGTGGTGACCCCGGCCATGTGGGGAGGAGGCAGCCCAGTTAGGGAGGTTTACAAAATGGCATATGTTGATGTGGGACATTCACCTGCTGCTAAAGCCGAAATTGGTCAAGTCCCAGGAAGAGGCGGACCAAAGAAAGCCATTTTTCTGTCAACCTATGTGTCATCAGGGTAAGGTGTGACAAAATCCTTGGAAACCCATGCATGGTTCATTTTAATGAAGACTAGATCATCCACATTTTGGGTCGACAGACGGGTCCTTTTTTCTGTCAGGATTGATCCAGCAGCACTGAAGACTCTTTCCGATAGCACACTTGCAGCTGGGCAAGCGAGCTCCTGTAAGGCATATTGTGCAAATTCAGGCCAGGAGTCCAGTTTAGCTGCCCAATAGTCAAATGGGAATGACCTGTGAGGGAGAACATCGATATGGGAGGAAAAGTACAGTAGTTTGTAACCATAGTTGACAAGTGCTGTCTCCTGTCACTTTCAATTGATGCAGTATTACCAGTCGTGTGAGCGGGACTTGAAAAATCAGTCCACAACATGATCATGAAACCCCTGTCTCCAACGCCACTTCTGATGTATGCACCACCAACACCTCTTCCAAGTTGCCCCCGGCCCCTACGGCTCATGTGACAACCATCACCGCTGCTGTGTGCTGGGAATGCCTCAACCAACCGATTTACCAGAGTTGCTTGTTTGTTAGCCAATATTAGGTCAAGGTTCGCCTGTGGCATGATGTTTCGGAATTTGCCTTTATAGCGTGGATCCAGGATGCTGGCCAACTAGTAGTCATCATCGTTCATCATTTTGGCAATGCGGGGGTCCCTATTTAGGATCTGGAAGGCATAATCTGACATGTGGGCCAATGTTCCCGGTGTCAATGATGCACTGCGAGTGCTGGGTGGAGGAGCACTTTCAGGCAAATCCACATCCCTCCAGTCACGCACAAACCCAGTACCAGACCTTGCCACGCCAACATTTTCTCATACCCCACGAGAAGCATCCTCCTCCCCTAAATAATCATCCCCATCATCATCCTCCTCCTCCTCTTCTTAATCCACCTCGTCCACAACAGTTCCCTGAACAGACAATGGCTGACTGTCATCAATGCTTCCCTCCTCCTCTTCCTCATCATCCTCGGCTGCAGACGCCTACTCCTTGATGTGCGTCAAAGTTTGCATGAGCAGACGCATAAGTGGGATGCTCATGCTTATGATGGCGTCGTCTACGCTTACCAGCCGTGTGCATTCCTCAAAACATTGGAGGACTTTACAGAGGTCTTTCAGCTTCGACCACTGCACACTTGTCAACGCCATGTCTGCCCTCAAAGTGCCTGCCCGTGTATCCTCCCACAAATGGATTACGGCCTGCCTCTGTTCGCACAGCCGCTCAACCATGTGCAGGGTGGAGTTCCACCTTGCTGCAACGTCGATAATTAGGCGGTGCTTGGGAAGGTGGAGCAATCGCTGCAGCTTCTGCATACGACTGGAGTGTATCGGCGACCGGCGAATGTGCGAGCACAGTCTTCGAACCTTATGGAGCAGGCCTGTTAACTCCGGATAATTAGTGAGGAAGCACTGCACCACCAGGTTCAAAGTGTGAGCCAAGCAAGGTATGTGTCTGAATTTTGAAAGGGCTATGGCTGCCACAAAATTCCGGCCATTATCAGTAACTACCTTGCCTGCCTCAAGATGTAGACTGCCCAGCCATGACTCAGTTTGTCGCTGAAAGTAGTCGGCCAGTACCTCCGCCGTGTGTCGCTCAAACACATCATCTGCAACACAGCCTGCTGACGCTTTCCACTAGCTGATCGACAGTGGGACACATCGTGTGCACCACTGTCAGCTGCGGATGCAGTGCTCGTGCGACTGTGCTCTGTGGACGAGCTTTTGCTTCTGGAGGAGGGTCGAACGCCTACAGCCAACTGTTTCCGATACCGTGGGCTAGGCAGCACTGTGCCATCACAGCTGTCCCCGGTGGACCCTGCATCCACCACATTAACCCAGTGCGCAGTGCGCAATGGCCCTGGACATGCCTACTGGACCATGCATCAGTTGTGAGGTGCACCTTTCCACTCACTGATTGCTTGAGTGCATGGACAATGCAGTCTTTCACATGAAGGTGGAGGGCTGGGATGGCTTTGCGAGAAAAGAACTGGCGACTGGGTAGGTCATAGCGTGGTACTGCGTAGGCCATGAGTTCGCGGAAAGCTGCGCTTTCAACTAACCGATTGGGCATCATCTCTAACGAGATTAGTTTGGCAAAGTGGGCGTTCAAACCCAGTGTACACGGAAGAGAGGATGAGTACTTTCTTGTCCTACTCAGTCTCTGGTAGGGTGAGCTGGACTTGAGAGCTGCATACGGTGGAAATAGCGGTGGACATGGCGGACTGAGAGAGGGTTGATGATGGTGATGGAGTTGGTGTTCTTTCTGATGGCCTAGATTCAGTCTTTCATTGCAATAACAGTGTGATTCCCTGACTGATTTGCCCTTGTAATGACAACTCAACATTTGCTGCTGGTGATGTGCTAACCGGTGGACTTACAGTGGGGGAAACAATGTAGCGTTGCTGACTACCTTCTTTGGGAGCAGTAGCACATGTGGTACGTGAGTTTTGGTAGTCCGTTCACGTTTGCAAGTGCATGGTGGTTAAATGTCTTAGCATGCAACTGGTATTCAAATTACTCAGATTTTTCCCTCGGCTAAAGGTCTTTACGCACTTCTTACAGATAACCTTTGCCTGATTATTAGGATTTTGTTCAAAAAAGTGCCACACTGCACTCTTCCTACTATGGAAGACATTTTGAAGCCTTGCACGCTGTGCTATTTTGACCGTCTGGCCAAGCTGTCCTGCAACTATTTTGTTTTTTGTAACCTGTTTTTGGACTGCTCCGGGCCTGCCAGATAACAGCTGTTGTGATGTCGATGCCTGCTGCGGATGCTCCTCCTCCTCTTCTGAGCTATTGGTCAGCGACTTTTGAATTTTTTCGACCCGTTTCGCTCAACTCTATTCATCACCAAAAATCTTGTCGATAGAGGGAAGCATAAAATGCTCTAAAATTTCCTGGTAGACAGATGCGCTGACTTTGGTCTTCATAAAACACAGTGCACCTACACCAGCAGATGACATGATGACATGATCACTGATTGTGGAAACTTCACTAGACCTCTAGCAGCTTGGATTGTGGCCTCTCCACTCTTCCTCCAGACTCTGGGACCTTGATTTCCAAATGAAGTGCAAAATTTACTTTAATCATAAAACAACACTTTGGACTACTGAAAAACAGTCCAGTTCTTTTTCTCCTTGGCCCAGGTAAGACGTTTCTGGTGTTATCTATTGGTCATGAGTGGCTTGACACAAAGAATGTGACACTTGTAGCCCATGTCGTGGATATGTCTGTGTGGTGGCTCTTGAAGCAATGACTCCAGCAGCAGTCCAATCCTTGTGAATCTCCCCCAAATTTGAATTTCCTTTTCCTAACAATCCTTTCAAGGCTGCGGTTATCCCAGTTGCTTGTGCAGCTTTTTCTACCACACTTTTTCCTTCCACTCAACTTTCCATTAATATGCTTGGATACAGCACTCTCAACAGCCAGCTGCTTTAGCAATGACCTATTGTGGCTTACCCTCCTTGTGGAGTGTGTCAATGACTGCCTGCAGGACATCTGTCAAGTTTGCAGTCTTCCCCATGATTGTGAAGCCTACTGCAACAGACTAGGGGACCTTTTTAAAAGCTGAGAAAGCCATTGCAGGTGTTTTTTGTTAATTATTCTAATTTACCGTATATACTCGAGTATAAGACGACCCGAGTATAAGCAGAGACCCCTAATTTTGCCACAAAAAAACTGGGAAAACATACTGACTCGAGTATAAGCCGATGGCGGTGCTGCACAAGGGTTAATGGTGATCCAAAAAGATGCTCCATAGATAAATACCCCCATAAAATGCTGCACAAGGGTTAATGCTGGCCCAAGAAGATGCTCCATAGATAAAATACCCTCCATAAAATGCTGCACAAGGGTTAATGGTGGCTCAAGAAGATGCTCCATCGATAAACACCCAACATAAAATGCTGCCCAAGGGTTAATGGTGGCCCAAGAAGATGCTCCATAGATAAATACCCCCTATAAGATGCTGCACAAGGGTTAATGGTGGCCCAAGAAGATGCTCCATGGATAAATACGGCCCATATATCAGTACCGGTGTCCTGAGCAGGTGGGGACACCGGCGCGCTATGTGGGCCAGGTGCCGGTGTCGCCGCTGGCTCAGGGCACTGGCAATATTCACCTGTCCCCGTTCCATCGCCACGCGCCGCTCTGTCTCCCGGGTCTCTGCAGTGACGTTCAGCAGAGGGCGCGCACTAACTACGACATCGAGCCCTCTGACCTGAACGTCACAATCAGAGGACGCGGAGTACAGAGCAGCGCGTGGCGGTGGAACGGGGACAGGTGAATATTGCACTGCTCCCCGTCCTCCCCCGTCATACTCACCCCTCCTGGCACACGGTCTCTGCAGCCCCCTGCTTCTTCCATGGTCTCGGCACTGCAGCTCTTCCAGGTTTCAGCGGTCACGTGGTACCGCTCATTTAAGTCATGAATATACGCATATTCATCTCTTTAATGAACGGTACCACGTGACCACTGAACACAGGAAGAGCTGGGGCTCCAAGACCATGGAAGAAGCAGGGGGGCTGCAGAGACTGTGCCAGGAGGGGGTAAGTATGATCTGACACCCGCGCTCCCCCTCCCCCGCCGACCCCTGGTATATGACTCGAGTAGAAGCCGAGAAGGCCACTTTCAGCCTTAAAAAATGGGCTGAAAATCTCGGCTTATACTCGAGTATATATTATACTGAGATGATGACTTTTGGGTTTTCATTGGCTGTAAGCCATAATCATCAACAACAGAAGTAAAGACTTGAAATAGATCACTTTGTTTGTAATGACTCTATATAGTATATGAGCTTCACTTTTTGTACTGAAGAACTGAAATAAATTAACTTTTTGATGATTTTCTAATTTTGTGAGAAGCACCTGTGTTGTGAGTTCATTCTCTGGTTCACCAGTTGTGAGTTCTCCTTCCACACTCCCTCTGGTGGTAACAGGAGGTAGAGAGGCTGATTTGATCGGTGGAGGTCTGCGACCTAAGAATGAGGATGACGATTGGATCTCAGGAGTCTCAGATTGGATTTAAGACAGCCGACGCCCTATTCAGTTGCTGGTGATTCCTTCTGGCTTGTCAGCTTTTGGTTTTCAGCTCTGTTCCAGTCATCTAAAGCTAAGTTTTTCTGCTAATGTTCACACTTGATTTTGTTGGTCTGTTCAGTTTTTTGGTGTGGTCAGCCAGCCCCTGCTAGGGGCTGTGCTGAATTTCCACTCTTATTAATCAGTATTTTGCCAATTGGCTTTTTGTCCCTTACTAGTTCGGTCTCTTTTTGCTCTGTCTCAGAATATTTCAGAGTGCTGATATAGTGGGAGAAGTCTAGTGACTTCAGGGTTAATTTTGCTATCAGAAGTGTTGGACATGATGTTTGTAGGGTTTTTTGCAGGTTGCAGACAGTGTCTTTCCTTGTGGTAAGATCAGGGATCTGCAATCTGCATAGTTACCAACCTCTCTGGTTTTCTGTGACTTAGCTTGTTTTGCTTTTTTCTCCTCGGTGACCCATTCATAACACACCTGTATCATTAGTAATGTATGGCTCACGGAAAGTGGATTATTGCTTCATTTCTAGGCTCAGACACAGCCCAATATTGCAACTCTAATTATAATCAGTTGCTCCAAGTTGAACTACTATATGATCAGGGTTGGATCCTAAAAGTATTGTATTTTATTAGGACTCATAAAGCAAATATAACTGCAGATTTCACTATTTGCTATCAAAATTAATGCTTGAGAAATGTCTGAGTGCGAATAGAGGGGGTTTGCAGAACTCCATTCACATGTATTGCACTGCAGTTTAGTTGCAGTCTCCAGTTTGATATTAAGCATATTAGATGGCTGATCATTTCATTACCTGTTTGCACAGGCAGTCTGCAGTAAACAATGTGCACTGAGTGATCTGTAGTAGACCGCTTTGTGAGCATAGGCATCCATGGTTCTCGGCGGTGCAGGCGGTTTACAAAGGATGATGCAGAGAGCAAATACTTTTTGAGCTACACAAAAGATCATATTGGCAGCCTGTTTACAGGCATGTGAAACAACCGTTATTAAGAACACTCGTACACCATTACCTGCCAGTGTAAATGCAGCTTAAATGTTCGATTTTTTTTTATAGCCACTGGTCAAATGAAATGTTACCTAGCACCTATTGAAATAAATGGGTTGTTTATGTAGCGCACACGTCTAGTAACCGAGAATTGCACAACAGTCACATGAAATAATCATGCTTGAATCACTTGAGAAGTAAAATCTAAGAAAACCTTACTACATTTCCATATTCTAGTTCAAATAAATACATACTATCATTTACTTCCAATGCTTCTAACAATTAATTAGAGCTTAGCCATCATTTACATTTTTATTTCATAAATCAACACCCATGAAAGCAACTTTATAATAAATCTTAGGAGATTTGCTTCTTTCTCCTCCTGGACTGATCGGTCATTTTCAAAATTCTAGAATTAACAGGTGAAATCTGTATTCAGTGAAGACAGAATATTACATTACTGAAATAAGAGATTGCAGGTGTTACTGATAAGATTCTATGTAGATGGGGAGGAGTTGGAGGCAGAGCTCCACCTTAATTGTCCTTCCTACATAGAACTTTACGAGCACCAATTGTCATCTCTTAACTCAGTAATGTAATAATCCGGCTTTACTGAATACAGATTTTACCTGTGATTTAAGAATTCTGAAAATGATCGATCAGTCCAGGAGGAGAATCAAGAGGATTTCTCTGATAAGATATTTCATAAACTTCCTTATTTTCACGCGCACTGTTGATTTATTAAATAAAAATTGAAACGATGTATACTTTGTAAAGTTACCATTGTAATAGTATGTCAGGGATAGCAAAGTTATTAAAACAAAAATATCAAATAAACCTTTATGGGTGTCTAAGGCAAAACCTTTATAGGCGTCTAAGACAAATAAGCATGTATTTGTCTATAGCACTATGCTAAAAACAGATAAAGCGCCTGTAATTATCTTTTATTACCCTCACTGACACTACAGTGACAAGAACCATCGCTCTTGTGACTCTACTAGATCACCGGAGGACTTGCTTGTCATTCGTATTCGTTTATCATTTCGGAGATATTGGAGACTGCTAGGGTTTGCGTGTAATTGATAACCTACCTTGTGAAGCAATATAGACATTATGTAATGAAATCCTCAAAAACAAAATGCAACCAAACGGAAACATGTCAAAGGTCAAACCCAGTATACTGATTAGGAAAGTAGATTTTCTTCATATTCCATTACCGATACATAAAAGGCGAATACTCTAACCAGCTTCACTAAAAGGAAGCTTTATGTACCGTGCTAACGCATCTACAATAAATATTAAAGACTAATTAGAGAAAATAAGAGTGTTCAGGATACAAACGTGAAACTTTACCATTTGTAACTCTTTTGAAAATGAAATGTCTCATGTATTTTAGCTTCATTAAATAGACATGACTCGGTAGAAGAGAAGTAATGTCTTTTTTTCAATGTATTTAAAATCTCTTACGAGAACGCACGCTTTTTTCTTATAATGTGTGTAGACTATGAAGCAGAATATGTGATTTATGGTGTATTTGAGTCAGTATTCAAAAAAAATGTTAAAGTCTCCATAATATGTTAACTACAGCTCTCCATGTCATAGATTAGGGGGTGACAGTGGAGATACATAGATAGTTTCATCAATAACAGGGCTTATATTACTTGCTAAAATTCAAATGATAATGAAGTGACTCTGCTCATTATGGTACATAGTACATACAGTACATACAGCAAAGCTGAAAAATTGGCTAAATAAAGGAGTCATCTGTTTATAGTGTCTTCTCCAGTGGCAAGTGAGCAAACTGGAATATTTCCATATTTTGTGGACAATGTCAAAATTTAATAAAAATTATTTTTCAACTACAAAATAACTTAATCTTATTTATTTAAATAATGTTAGTTTCTGATCAGTTCTCTTTATATGATTTAAGTAGATTTATTTTTCTCTCCTTCAGTTGTTTTTTATATCTATTGTCTACAATACAAGGAAGACATGAACTACCTATCCACCACACTTGCTCCAACAGATGGCATCTCACAGAGAAATACACTGGCAGCTAATGAGTCTTCTGGAAGGCATAATATATTAGAATTGTGAACAGTAAACACTAATTTGTGTTGTAAACAACCAAAAAGGCAGCAACAAATCAGCAGAATGTTTCCAATATTAGACAAATGGGGAGCCATCATTGAAAATGGTTTACTAAAGTCAACAAAGGGTTATCTCATTGAAAAGCTAGGTTGGGAAAATAAGCACCTACAACACAAAGGTTCTTGTTATGGTGTCTTACACGGATATAATTGACTGTACCATTGCCTAGTCAATATACTGTATATATTTAACCCCTTCACCCCCAAGGGTGGTTTGCACGTTCATGACCGGGCCAATTTTTACAATTCTGACCACTGTACCTTTATGAGGTCATAACTCTGGAACACTTCCATGGATCCCGGTGATTCTGACATTGTTTTCTCGTGACATATCGTACTTCATGTTAGTGGTCAAATTTCATTCAAATAACTTGCGTTTATTTGTGAGAAAAACGGAAATTTGGTGAAAATTTTGAAAATTTCGCAATTTTCCAAATTTGAATTTTTATGCCCTTAAATCACAGATATATGGCACCCAAAAAACTTGATAACTAACATTTCCCACATGTTTACTTTACATCAGTACAATTTTGGAACCAAAATTTTTTTTTGTTAGGAAGTTATAAGGGTTAAAAGTTGACCAGCGATTTCTCATTTTTACAACACAATTTTATTTTTACGGACCACATCACATTTGAAGCCACTTTGAGGGGTCTATATGATAGAAAATACCCAAAAGTGACACCATTCTAAAAACTGCACCCCTTAAGGTGCTCAAAACCACATTCAAGAAGTTTATTAACCCTTTAGGTGCGTCACAGGAATTTTTTTGAATATTTAAAAAAAAAATGAACATCTAACTTTTTTTCACAAAAAAAATACTTCAGGTTCAATTTTTTTTATTTTACCAAGGGTAACAGGAGAAATTGGACTGCAAAAGTTATTGTGCAATTTGTCCTGAGTACGCTGATACCTGATATGTGGGCGGGAACGACTGTTTCGGCGCATGGCAGAGCTCAGAATGGAAGGAGCGCCGTTTGACTTTTTCAATGCAAAATTGGCTGGAATTCAGATCGGACGCCATGTCACGTTTGGAGAGTCCCTGATGTACCTAAACAGTGGAAACCCCCTACAAGTGACCCCATTTTGGAAACTAGACCCCCCAAGGAACTTATCTAGATATGTGGTGAGAACTTTGAACCCCCAAGGGCTTCACAGAAGTTTATAACATAAAGCCGTACAATTAAAAAATCAATTTTTCCACAAAAATGATCTTTCACCCTCAATTCTTATTTTTCCAAGGGTAACAGGACCCTAAAAGTTATTGTGCAATTTGTCCTGAGTACGCTGATACCCCACATGAGGGGGTAAACCACTATTTGGGCGCATGGCAGAGCTCGGAAGGGAAGCAGCGCCATTTGACGTTTTTGGCTGGAATTGAGATCGGACACCATGTCGCGATTGGAAAACCCCCGATGTACCAAAACAGTGGAAACCCCCCATAAATGACACCATTTTGGAAACTAGACCCCCTAAGGAACTTATCTAGATGTGTGGTGAGCACTTTGAACCCCCCAGTGCTTCACAGAAGTTTATAACGCCCGGGCGTGAAAATAAAAAAATCGTATTTTTTCCACAAACATGATCTTTTAGTCACCATTTTTTTATTTTCCCAAGGGTACCAGGAGAAATTGGACCCCAAAAGTTGTTGTCCAATTTGTCCTGAGTATGCCGATACCCCATATGTGGGAGAAAACTACTGTATGGACACACGTCAGGGCTCGGAAGGGAAGTAGTGACGTTTTGGAATGCAGACTTTGATGGAATGGTCTGCGGGTGTCATGTTGCCTTTGGAGAGCCCCTAATGTACCTAAACAGTGGAAACCCCCCACAAATGACCCCATTTTGAAAACTAGACCCCATAAGGAACTTATCTAGATGTGAGGTGAGCACTTTGAACCCCCAAGGGCTTCACAGAAGTTTATAATGCCTGGGCATGAAAATAAAAAAATCTTATTTTTTCCACAAACATGATCAATTAGTCCCCAACTTTTTTATTTTCCCAAGGGTAACAGGAGAAATTGAACCCCAAAAGTTGTTGTCCAATTTGTCCTGAGTACGCTGACGCCCCATATGTGGGAAAAAACTACTGTATGGACACACGTCGGGGCTCGGAAGGGAAGTAGTGACGTTTTGGAATGCAGACTTTGGGAATGTTCTGCGGGTGTCATGTTGCCTTTGGAGAGCCCCTAATGTACCTAAACAGTGGAAACCTCCCACAAATGACCCCATTTTGGAAACGAGACCCCCTAAGGAACTTATCTAGATGTGTGGTGAGCACTTTGAACCCCCAAGGGCTTCACAGAAGTTTATAACGCCCGGGCATGAAAATAAAAAAATCGTATTTTTTCCACAAACATGATCAATTAGTCCCCAATTTTTTCATTTTCCCAAGGGTAACAGGAGAAATTGGACCCCAAAAGTTGTTGTCCAATTTGTCATGAGTACGCTGACACCCCATATGTGGGAGAAAACTACTGTATGGACACACGTCGGGGCTCGGAAGGGAAGCAGTGACGTTTTGGAATGCAGACTTTGATGGAATGGTCTGCGGGTGTCATGTGCGTTTGGAGAGCCCCTGATGTACCTAAACTATTGAAACTTCCCACAAGTGACCCCATTTTGGAAACGAGACCCCCTAAGGAACTTATCTAGATGTGTGGTGAGCACTTTGAACCCCCAAGTGCTTCACAGAAGTTTATAACGCTCGGACGTGAAAATAAAAAAAAATATTTTTTTTCCACAAAAATGATATTTTTGTCCCCAATTTTTTATTTTCCTAAGGGTAACAGGAGAAAATGGACCCCAAAAATTGTTTTGCAATTTGTCCTGAGTAGGCTGATACCCTATATGTGGGGGTAAAACACTGTTTGGGCGCATGTCAGAGCTTGGAAGGGAAGGAGCACCATTTGACTTTTTCAACTCAGAATTGGCTGGAATTGAAATCTGACGCCATGTTGCATTTGGAGAGCCCCTGATGTGCCTAAACAGTGGAAACCCCCAATTCTAACTGCAACCCTAACCCCAACACACCCCTAACCCTAATCTCAGCCCTAACCCTAGCCCTAACCCTAGCCCTAATGGAAAAATGGAAATAAATACATTTTTTTTTATTTTATTATTTTTCCCTAACTAAGGGGGTGATAACGGGGGGTTTGATTTACTATTTATGGCGGTTTTTATGTTTGGCGGCTGTCGCACGCTAAAAGACGCTTTTTATTGTAAAAATAGTTCTTGCATCACCACATACTGAGAGCTATAATTTTTCCGTATTTTGACCCACCGAGTCATATGAGGTCTTATTTTTTGCGGGACGAGTTGACGTTTTTATTGGTACCATTTTCGGGCACGTGACATTTTTTGATCGCTTTTTATTCCGATTTTTGGGACGCAGAATGAACAAAAACCAGCGTTTCATGAATTTCTTTTGGGGGGGTGCGTTTACACCGTTCCGCGTGCGGTAAAATTGATAAAGCGGTTTTATTCTTCGGGTCAGGACGGTTACAGCGATACCTCATTTACGTCGTTTTTTATGTTTTGTCGGTTTTATGCAATGAAAGCTATTTTTTATAAAAAATAATTATTTTTGCATCGCTTTATTCTGCGAGCTATAACTTTTTTATTTTTTCGCTGATGATGCTGTGTGGCGGCTCGTTTTTTTGCGGGACAAGATGACATTTTCAGCGGTATCATGGATATTTATATGCGTCTTTTTGATCGCGCGTTATTACACTTTTTGTTTGGTGGTATGATAATAAATCATTATTTTTTGCTTCGTTTTTTATTTTTATTTTTTAAGGGGTTCGCTAAAGGGGTTAACTAATGGTACAGTTTTATAGGGCGGGTCGTTACGGACGCGGCGATACCTAATATGTGTACTTTTATTGTTTTGGTTTTTTTTATTTTCAAAAAATGGATTTATTTGGGGGAATATTTTTTTTTTTTTTTCTAATTTATTTGGCGATTTTTTTTAAATTTATTTTAACACTTTTTTTTATTTTTTTTTTCACTTTATTAAATAGTCCCAGGTGGGACATCACTCTTCTGTGACAGATCGCTGATTTGTCACATCACAGATCACTGTGACAGATCAGCGATCTGTCACAGGCACTGCAGAAGGCTTCCTCATGCCTGCGCTTTGCAGGCACTGAGGAAGCCAGCTTCCTGCAGGCCCCCGAAGGCCCCAGTCGCCATCTTGGATTCGGGGGCCTGCAGGAGAGGAGCCCCCGGCAGCAGCACTGCACATTGCGCTGCCGTGGGGGGCTCAGGGAAGCACGGAGGGAGCCCCCTCCCTGCCAATGCTTCCCTTTAACTCCCGGTACACCGCGATCATGTTTGATCGCGGTGTACAAGGGGTTAACGTGTCGGGGGCGGTCCGTGACCACCCCTGACACATTGTGCCGGGTGTCAGCTGTGATAATCAGCTGACACCCGGCCGCGATCAGCGGCGCTCACCAAGTGGGCGCCGCTGATCGCGGTAGACGTACTATACCGTCCATGGGCATAGGGGCCCGGGTCCCATGGACGGGATAGTACGTCGGATGTCAGGAAGGGGTTAAGGTGCATATATTAATAGTATAATAGTGCTACAACTAGAACGTTGAGTTACACACAAACGTGCATTTGCATATGATTTTAAAAAAAAGGAGATTTAAAGTGGTATTCATTAGTTTCGGGGCAGTTAAGTATTTTCTTCAGGACGATACATTGTTCATTTGTGTGGATTAGTAAGGTAAAGATTTACATGACCCTGGTCCAGTGGCCACATCGATGGTCCATGGCTGCTAGACTAAAAGCCCCGCGAACCTCCTCCTATGTGCAAGTATCGTCAGGGCTTTTTTGAATTAGTTGATCCCACAAGACGTCATCCATCGCTGAACCAGTCATGCAAATATTTTTGCTCAACTCTAATGTGACCAAAACCAGAAAAGAGTAGGACAAAAAACTATTTTATTAGTTAAAATGCAAAAATATGAAAAAGTTTGAGTACATTAGAGGCTGCTAGGCACACATGAACAGGAACACATACAGGTGGTGATCTAATATATAAATCTCAATGTGTGAGTGTATGTGTGTGTGTGTGTGTGTGTATGTATGTATGTGTGTATGTACGGGATTGGCATCCGCACCGTCGCAGCTACAGCCACAAAATTTGGCACAGTCACACATCTGAACCCAAGAGTGTCCTAGGCTATGTTGTGAGGCGAAATTTTAACCCCGCGCGTTCCAATTCGCCAATTTTGCCCCTATCTACATAATGGGGAAAAAGTGTGATGTCATAATGGTTGCCATGGCGACGCTGATGTCATCATAGGTTGCAAGCCCTGCCGCTCATTATGATGTCATAATGGTTGACAACGGGATGGAGGATGTGTGATGGGTATATGGGCACTGGACTATGGGATGGAAGATATGTATGGCGGGTATATGGGCACAGGACTATGGGATGGAGAATGTGTGATGGGTATATGGGAACTAGACTAGACTATGGGATGGAGGATATGTATGACGGGTATATGGGCAAGGGACTATGGGATGGCGGATATGTATGATGGGTATATGGGCATGGGACTATGGGATTGAGGATATGTATGATGGGTATATGGGCATGGGACTATGAGACGAAGGATGTGTGATGGGTATATGGGCACTCGACTATGGGATGGAGAATATGTATGATGGGTATATGGGCATGGGACTATGGGATAGAGAATATGTATGATGGGTATATGGGCATGGGACTATGGGATGGAGGGTGTGTGATGGGTATATGGGCACTCGACTATGGGATGGAGGATATGTATGATGGGTATATGGGCACGGGCCTATGGGATGGTGGATATGTATGATGGGTATATGGGCACGGGACTATGGGATGGAGGATAATTATAATTTGTTATAACTAACCACAGCTAGTTATAAATAAATGTTAATGTAGATCGATATAGCGTAGTCCCTTACACATAATACTTTCATCGGGTATAACCTTCCCAAACACATATCAGACAAAAGAGGGGCTATAAAATAAGATATAACACTTACATGTAATCACTGCTTGAAATCTTCCCACTGCCGCAACGCACGTTTCATTATGTCTTCATCAGGAGGCATTTGTGTGATGAAGACATAACGAAACATGCGTTGGTGCGCACATCTACATCAATATGTATTTATAATCACCACCTGTATGTGTTATTGTTCCTCCTCATGTGTTCCTAGCAGCCTCTAATGTACTATATATTTTTCGTATTTTTGTATTTTATGGGTATATACACTCTGTAGGCTTTTTGTCCTACACTTTTCTGGTTTTGGTATACTGTGTGATTTATGCCCCCTATTTAGTTCTTTGTATGTGTCCATTGATATTAATTATGAACCCTAACGTGAGCCTATACAGATTAACCTATGGTTCACATACATAGTTGTGGTCAATTGTGTACAGTTACAAAAATACTTTCAATAATATAAATACACTCAAAAATATGTCAAAGAAAATGCAAAAATATTGCTAGATTCACGCTGCTCAGAACATCTACTTTCTGAAATATATCAATATGAGGATGTATTACGAACTGTTCAGTAAAAGGGTTGAGCTTGGCAGATGGTGCACCTGTACTTTTTCCCATTTAGTTTCCACAGTTTTTCTAAACAAAACCCACTGATAGGAAGGACACTGTGTCACTGTGCAGAGAAGACATGGGTCAACTCCAGTGGTGAGCACATGAACCACAGCAGCCTTCATCTTTCATTCTCCCATGCTCTGTACCAGAAGGACAATGCTCAGTTTATTGAACTGCAAGAATACAGACAAGAGAAAAAAATACAAAACAAAACATAATTTTCTGTGGTAGCTGGACCCAAGGGACTATATACGAGAGCTTTCAAGACAAAAAAAAAACTCCTATTCTCGTAAGACACATCTTCTATAGATCAGACTCTGCCGACAAGGAAAAACATATAATGCATAAGTAAATGGTCTGTGTATAGTGTTACGTGCCTGACATACGCATCACATGTTCTATTCACAGACACTGACATCATGGCAGGAATCACAAAGCCTGCTGAGATATTACACAATTAATGGCAGCGCTAAACAGATAACACGTTTTGTCTACTTCAGATTTTTTGTATATTTAAAAAGGGAATCTGTCATGAGGATTTTATATCTTAAGCTACTGACCTGTATATTGTATATATTTTACTCATTTATATAGCGCCATTAATTCCACAGCGCTTTACAGACATTATCGGCACTGTCCCCAGTTGGACTCCCAATCTAAAATCCCTATCAGTATGTCTTTGGAATGTGGGAGGAAAGCGGAGAATCTGGAGGAAACCCTTGCAAACACAGGGAGAACATACAAACTCATTGCAGATGTTGTCCTGGGTGGGATTTGAACCCAGGACCCCAGCACTGGCAGGGCCAACCACTGAGCCACCGTGCCACCCATGTTCTGCAAAGCAATCACGTGGACATAGGCTCCAATAGACAAACTGCCTGACTAAGTTATTCAGGAGTTTTCTTAGGCATGCTCTGATATTAGCAAAAGTAATTGTATAGAGAGGGGAAGAGATGGACTGTGGCCACCATCTATTGTGAAAGGTGGATCCTGTGCTATCTACTATATATTACATTATATAAAAAAGGGTTACCTTTCCTTTTAATCAAGTCTGTGATGATAATGAGACATCTGAAATGTCTTCTGTACAAAACAGGGAGTATGAGTCTTTCAGTGAAATACACTCTTTTGTATAGTATATACAGTATTTCTGGTTTATTAATACAGATGCCAGGGATTAATAGTGTCAAAGACAAAGGAAAGGATCCCTCTGAAATATGAACCAATAGGAACTTTGGGAGCTTGAATAGAAATATGAAACATCCTTGCCAATCCGTGTTATTTTATAACCTTATACACAGGCGATATAAGACAAGATTGATACAATATATACGAAATGGAGTCCATTTTGTAACAAGTCCAGTATCATACCTAAATTTGCCATACACATTAGATGGTTGTCGGATGAACAATGCTTCGACCGATCATTTGGTCAACAGCTGACTGTCCCATACACGGGAGCGCTTGTTTGGCTGAGCGCTCCTTTATTCTCTATGAAAAAGCTACCGACATACATGCGGCCTGCTGGCTTATCTCAGGGAGGGCAATGTGATTGGCTGTCCAAAATTGGAAATGCGCAATCAACATCTCTCCCGACCATTAGTTATCAATATCGGCGTGTTCAGTTGACAATTTTAATGTATATGGGGCTAGTGCAAGTATTGAGATGGGAGTAGGTCCCTGCGGTAAAGCCCTCAGCATTCAGCAAACTATGGACTTGACAATTTGGGAATAACCCTTTAAATATGACTATTCGCTTCCAAATACTCCATTAGGCCCCTTGTCTATTAACTAGAACAAAGAGGAGCTTATGACGAACACCTTTTGGTGGCTTTGGCCACGTGTTACATGAATGGCCATTCACTTTAATGTACCAGTTTTCACTACACCTTCAGCAGCTTACCAGGGATATCAGAAGAAAAACAAACAGTGACTAGTGGCAGAGTCACAATATCTCACCATTTTTCTAACTGAAAAAGAATAAGAAATCTCTTATTTTACACCCAGAAGCTGGAAACCTGTACAGAGCCAATATTGCGAGTCTAATCTGGGCAATAAATTATTCCTAACACCTAAAGCGATCAAGGGGATAAATCAGGTCTGGGAAACTTCTTGAGAGCAAAAGTGATAAATGTTTTACATACATTTTATATATTTGCTTGACTATCTATAGGGTCACAGAACACAATTAAACACATTGACAACACACAGTTACTTAACACATCGATGGAAAGTTAAGACCAGTCATTAATGTTCTGAAATTGAAAACTAACGGAGCCATCCTGAGGCTTAATAGGCACGCTACCATCTTTAACTCATTTAAATAAATTAATTATAGACTTGCCTTGGACGCTTGATTTATTGTCCCTCTAACACTCTTTCACATTAACAACCTTAACTTCATTATGTTTATGTGATGAATGTATGCCAAGCACCACGCTCGTATCAAGGTCTCCGAATTCCTGCTATTACACCACACTCTTATAACCTCAAATAGTCCAACAATCACCATAACCCTAAGGTGTTGGTTTTATCGTCATGGGTCATTCGTATATTTAATTACCTCTAATCAATTTTTAGGTCTTTAATTCAAGGTGGAGGCAAAATGGAGAACATGGGGTTCAACCAAAGTACTACACTTCTTACTGTTATTAATGCTAAGTTATCTCCTCATTTAAAGACATGGTAGCCCACCCTCTACATACAGTTGTGGCCAAAACTATTGACACCCCTGCAATTCTGTCAGATAATACTCAGTTTCTTCCTGAAAATGATTGCAAACACAAATTCTTTGGTATTATTATTTTCATTTAATTTGTCTTAAATGAAAAAACACAAAAAGAATTGTCCTAAAGCCAAATTGGATATAATTCCACACCAAACATAAAAAAGAGGGTGGACAAAAGTATTGGCACTGTTCGAAAAATCATGTGATGCTTCTCTAATTTGTGTAATTAACAGCACCTGTAACTTACCTGTGGCACCTAACAGGTGTTGGCAATAACTAAATCACACTTGCAGCCAGTTGACATGGATTAAAGTTGACTCAACCTCTGTCCTGTGTCCTTGTGTGTACCACATTGAGCATGGAGAAAAGAAAGAAGACTAAAGAACTGTCTGAGGACTTGAGAAACCAAATTGTGAGGAAGCATGAGCAATCTCAAGGCTACAAGTCCATCTCCAAAGACCTGAATGTTCCTGTGTCTACCGTGTGCAGTGTCATCAAGAAGTTTAAAGCCCATGGCACTGTGGCTAACCTCCCTAGATGTGGACGGAAAAGAAAAATTGACAAGAGATTTCAACGCAAGATTGTGCAAGACTAACGCAAGACTAACATCCAAACAAGTTCAAGCTGCCCTGCAGTCCGAGGGTACAACAGTGTCAACCCGTACTATCCATCGGCGTCTGAATGAAAAGGGACTGTATGGTAGGAGACCCAGGAAGACCCCACTTCTTACCCCGAGACATAGAAAAGCCAGGCTGGAGTTTGCCAAAACTTACCTGAAAAAGCCTAAAACGTTTTGGAAGAATGTTCTCTGGTCAGATGAGACAAAAGTAGAGCTTTTTGGGCAAAGGCATCAACATAGAGTTTACAGGAGAAAAAAAGAGGCATTCAAAGAAAAGAACACGGTCCCTACAGTCAAACATGGCGGAGGTTCCCTGATGTTTTGGGGTTGCTTTGCTGCCTCTGGCACTGGACTGCTTGACCGTGTGCATGGCATTATGAAGTCTGAAGACTACCAACAAATTTTGCAGCATAATGTAGGGCCCAGTGTGAGAAAGCTGGGTCTCCCTCAGAGGTCATGGGTCTTCCAGCAGGACAATGACCCAAAACACACTTCAAAAAGCTCTAAAAAATGGTTTGAGAGAAAGCACTGGAGACTTCTATGGTGGACAGCAATGAGTCCAGACCTGAATCCCATAGAACACCTGTGGAGAAATCTAAAAATGGCAGTTTGGAGAAGGCACCCTTCAAATATCAGGGACCTGGAGCAGTTTGCCAAAGAAGAATGGTCTAAAATTCCAGCAGAGCATTGTAAGAAACTCATTGATGGTTACCAGAAGCGGTTGGTCGCAGATATTTTGGCTAAAGGTTGTGCAACCAAGTATTAGGCTGAGGGTGCCAATACTTTTGTCTGGCTCATTTTTGGAGTTTTGTGTGAAATGATCAATGTTTTGCTTTTTGCTTCATTCTCTTTTGTGTTTTTTTCATTTAAGACAAATTAAATGAAGATAATAATACCAAAGAATTTGTGTTTGCAATCATTTTCAGGAAGAAACTGAGTATTATCTGACAGAATTGCAGGGGTGTCAATACTTTTGGCCACAACTGTATCTCCAATGACAAAACTCTCATTCCATTACTTTCCATGCTTACTAAACATCATCACCTTTTTAAGAAGTTGGAATAAAGTTCATATAGTTGAAGGATGAAAAATATGTATTTGAGATCTGTATTATCTTTCGAGGTAGGATTTTACTTAATATCTGCAATGAATTTTTGTAGCAAATTACATCCCACATGAACACACCCTTAGTCAGCTGGTAGCTCGTAGGAAAGACTTCGGAAACCACTCACTCTCCTTCTAGTTTCCATGTTTTATATTTCAAGAAATAAAATCCAGTTTACAGAATTAAAGGTGTTATCCATCTCTGGGGGGTAATTTTTTTGGTTTCCTACCTACATGCACTTGTGGCTAAAAATCAGATTTGCCATTCAGTTTCATAAAAAAAAATTTCACAATTTTCCGTCTACAGGCAGCTGGAGCCGGCTGTCAACCAACATGACTTCGACTTTGACGCTCCGTCAACAGACAAGAGTAGAAGAGATGGAACGACTATCGACGTGACACCACAAGAAGGAGAGTCGCTGACAAGAGCCGTCTGTGACCGCTCAGAGCTGGAAGCGATCTTTGCAATGCAGAACAGTCAGGTATGTAGCAACTACCTGCTGATCAGTACTTACCTTGATAGGTAAAAGGGCCCAGAAAGTTTTTTAAAGTAGAAAACAAAATTGCCCCCAAAAGGTGGAAAACCCCTTTAAAGATAATGTTGCAGTTTACCTACAGTCATGTATGGACAGCACTGAGGCTCAGGGGTTAGTATAATAGCAGTTTTCTAATGAGTATCCAGGTTTCTTTCTGCAAGCAAATACATATTGGTAGGACAATGTGATAAAAAGCTATGCCATCAGGGAATGACGACAGTCCCTGTACAGTGCTCTAGAATATGTTGGTGACGTATACATAAAGGAAAAATGTATACAGCCCCAAATAACAAACGACTTTACTTTTAGCTTTACTGAAAAGCACTGCTCTGCTACATGAGAACTGCATATAAGAGAATGACTATATGTGAATTTCCATTTATATAACTACATGTTCATCTTTGGTTTAATGACTGAATTGCTGCTTTCAACCTTATTTTTGTTGTCCATTGTGGTAATCCAATAAAACCAAATTACGGCAAATTTTAGATCAGCAGTAAATGCATTCACGATCACCACAAAGTACAGTATAAAGGCCAGAGGCAAAGGTTGAATTTCATAGAAACCATCTTATCAGGATAAAAGTATTTTAATTATCTTTACAAATCTGCAAACCTCATATTTTTCACTAGCTGCCAACCAATGAAGCTAAACAACGTTAACACCTCCGGAGTCGCCGGCACTGCACAACGCTTTTTTACCAGTCTCAGACTTGAAAAAGTCAGACTGACCCCATGTTGCCTCTGCAAGAAATCAATTTTACAATTTTCTTATTAAAAGGAAAGGAATATACGGTCCTTGTACTAACTGTGCTGGAAATCATAGTATCTTGGTAAAATTGTACCCATTTCAGTGCCATATAAAAGGTCTTAGAAAACAGCAAGGGCAAATGCTGAACGAAAAGCTTCCATGGCAGTCCCATGTACGAGTTTACAGTTGGAGAGTCAGCCGAGCGGTACATTTGAATAAGTCTTGCCTGCCTGTCTCTCTTGCGGACTAATTTGTGACTCCGGCACTACTAAGTGTACAGGAGTTGGCTTACAAAGCCTTGTTTTGATACATTCTCATAGTAAATGTCACATAAAGAGAATTTAAGGGGACTCGCTGTGCTTCTGCAATAACAAAGAAGGAATTGCTCTCTGTCTTCAGCAAGGTTTTGTCCTCATGCTAGAAATCCAGCACATCTCGTATTGGACGAGACACACATACTTAACACAAATCATCTTTGCATTTCAGCTTGTGATTATTTCTATGCAGGATGGGAGTCATTGGATGAAATACTTCAGATAGAGGATGAGAACTTCAGTCACAGATGGGCTAGATGCCACAAATTTGCCCTTGAACAGGTATAAAACGCCTTGCCCCTCCATACATTTATGATTTAGCCATTCTTGCTTATGTATTTTTTTTTTTTTTTTTTTACTTGCGTTTCTTCCGTGTCCCCACACACAGATCTCATGTATCTCCTCGCAGGATCGGCTCTCCAGACAGCTATAACTTCTTCTTCAACCATCTCGCTCTCTCCAGAGTTTGGATAATTTCTCTTGTTCGTTTCTCTTGCTCAAATTATTTGTTTGTTCTTAACGCATCCGACACAAGAGAGACAACGGGGGAGCATGGCAGTGGTAGAAGATGGCAGACATGTTTTCAGGAAGCAGCTAATTAGGCTTTCTGGAGAGAGGGGTACTTGAGGTCAACAATTCTCATGTTGTATTAGATGTATTAGTTGGGCTTTGTTTTCTTTTCTTATGTTATAAAAATAGTCATAATACACTTGGGGCAAAAACGAGACAACAAAGGAAAAGAAAGCCTAACCAGGTCACCCACTTCTAATCCACTAATGAACCAGTGGCCCACTACTTGCAAAATGAGGCACACTTGACAATTAGAAATGATCACATATTGCTAAAGATATTACCTCATTTTCTGATTTGTGGAGTTCACTGCCAGGACACATGCGATCCTGAGAATAATGGTCTGCAGCAGCATGGCTACTTTATGCATTTTCCCTGCACATCAGAGCTTACATCCAACCCTAGCGCAGTATCCAAATAGACAGAAGAGAAACCCACACCAGTCAAAGTATGGCATATCCATGGGATCAGTTAACTGTATTGTTATCTCTAGGATAAATAACATAAGAAGGGGCTGTCTTATAGCTAATCCCCTCCATACACACTGTTTTAAGTTGCCCATACACATAAGATTGTTGCTGGCTAAACACGATCACTGATCTCTTGTGACAGCTTCAAGTGCATGAATGATCGACTTGGCTGAGAATTAATGAGATTTCAATGAACAAGGAAGAAAAATGAAGCCAGGCAATTCTTGTGGCAGATTCTTTGCTCTCAAGTAAGATAATCGGGTGTTGCTTCATGCCGCCCAAACCACAGGCAGCATACATCCAGGCCTACTAACTTCAAACAGTTATGTTTCTCCATGAAAGAAGACAGTGCTTCAAAGAAGATTTAGTTAGAATAGCTTCACCCAGCATCGCTGCAGGCGACTCACTATGGCAGAAACCTGTCAATCACCTGGAGCAGAACTGTGAAAAGCCAGCCAGAGGCAGAGTTGGAGCAGCACTGGGAAAAGCTGGAGCAGTACTGGGGAAAGCCGGCCGGAGGCAGAGCTGGAGAAGGACTGGGAAAAGCATGGCAGAGCTGGAGCAAGACTGGGGAAAGACGACCAGAGGCAGAGCTGGAGAAGAACTGGGAAAAGCTACCCAGAAGCAGAGCTGGAGAAGGACTGGGAAAAGCCAACCGGGGCAGAGCTGGAGAAGGAAAGGGAAAAGCCGACTAGAGGCAGAGCTGTAGCAGCACAGGGAAAAGCCAGTCACAGGCAGAGCTCGAGCAGGACAGTGAAAAGATAGCCAGAGGCAGGGCTGGAGCAGGACTGGGAAAGCCGACCAAAGGCAGAGCTGGAGCAGGACTGAGAGAAGCCAGCCAGAGGCAGAGCATGGACAGCACTGGGAAAAGCATGCCAGAGGCAGAGCTGGAGCAGCACTAGGAACAGCATGCCAGAGACAGAGCTGGAGCAGCACTGGGAAAAGCCAACCAGAGGTAGAGCTGGAGCAGCACTGGGAAAAGTCGACAACAGGCAGAGCTGGAGCAGCACTGAGAAAAGCCAGCCAGAGGCAGAGCTGGAGCAGCACTGGTAAAAGCCAGCCAGAGGCAGGGCTGGAGCAGGACTGGGAAAGCCGACCAAAGGAAGAGCTGGAGCAGGACTGGTAGATGCCAGCCAGAGGCAGAGCATGGACAGCACTGGGAAAAGCATGCCGGAGGCAGAGCTGGAGCAGCACTAGGAATAGCATGTCAGAGACAGAGCTGGAGCAGCACTGGGAAAAGCCAACAACAGGCAGAACTGGAGCAGCACTGAGAAAAGCCAGCCAGAGGCAGAGCTGGAGCCGCACTGGTAAAAGCAAGCCAGAGCTGGAACAGCACTTGTAAAAGCCAGCCAGAGGCAGAGCTGGAGCAACACTGGTAAAAGCCAGCCAGAGGCAGAGCTGGAGCAGCACTGGTAAACGCCAGCCAGAGGCAGAGCTGGAGCAGCACTGGTTAAAGCCAGCCAGAGGCAGAGCTGGAGCAGCACTGGTAAAAGCCAGCCAGAGGCAGAGCTGGAGCAGCACTGGTAAAAGCCAGCCAGAGGCAGAGCTGGAGCAGCACTGGTAAACGCCAGCCAGAGGCTGAGCTGGAGCAGCACTGGTAAAAGCCAGCCAGAGGCAGAACTGGAGCAGCACTGAGAAAAGCCAGCCAGAGGCAGAGCTGGAGCAGCACTTGTAAAAGCCAGCCAGAGCAACACTTGTAAAAGCCAGCCAGAGGCAGAGCTGGAGCAGCACTGAGAAAAGCCGACCAGGGGCAGAGCTGGAGCAGGACTGGGAAAAGTCGACCAGTGGCAGAGCTGGAGCAGCACTGGGAAAAGCTAGCCAGAGGCAGAGCTGAAGCAGGACTTGGAAAAGCCGGCCAGAGGAAGAGCTGGAGCAGGACAGGGAAAAGTTGACCAGAGGCAGAGCTGGAGCAGGACTGGGAAAAGCTTGCCAAAAGCAGAGTTGGAGCAGGACCGGGAAAAGCCAGCCGGAGGCAGAGCTGAACCAGCACTGGGAAAAGCCAACCGGGGCAGAGCTGAAGCAGGACTGGGAAAAGCCGGCCAGAGGAAGAGCTGGAGGACAGGGAAAAGCCAGCCAGAGGCAGAGCTGGAGCAGGACAGGGAAAAGCCAGCCAGAGGCAGAGCTGGAGCAGGACAGGAAAGAAACCGCCAGAGGCAGAGATGAAGCAGGACTGCAAAATGCCGACCAGAGGCAGAGCTGGACTAGTCTGGTCTCAAGCCCCCCAGATAGAGCTTTTAAGAGAAAAATATACCTTACTGCAGTTGTGCATCAGACTCTGATTTATGCTGCCAGTGGTTTAGGGAGCTTGAATCAAACTGCCCAATCATATTTTCCCGTGGCGTAGGTCCGACTTCCAGTAATCTACATAAATCTGATCCGTATGGGGGACATTAGTCTAACTTCCATGTAAAATGACTTTGACTTATCAATGACAGAAACTCCAGCCATCTAACTCCGAAGTTTTAGCGTCAATAATAACGGCATCACATACACATAGTACACAATAAGAAGTAACATGCACGATACCGCAATAAAATAGAATGTGATAGTAGTTCATGATTCATACAGAGGGAACATTTACCACCGATTGATGGTCTAAACTATTGATGGTCAAATGGAGCGGACTACACAGTCCAAGCTATCTGATAAAGAGAAAAATAATCATTGTTCTGCGTTTAGTCTTGTTGGAAATTTGGAAACCAGGACCTGTGTTGAGAAAATTTTAAAGCATGAAATAAGTTTTAATTTTCGGTGCTGTATAGCCATCTACTCTATGTTCAATTCAAGTCCGCACACATAATATTAGGCTATGTCAGCTTGCAAACACTGCACAAAATTGTAGGCATTATACACATTAATAGATTATTTAAAGGGAATCTGTCACCTATTTTTAGCCCTATAAGCTGCAGCCACCACCTTCAGGGGCTTATCTACAGCATTCTGTAATGCTGTAAATAAGCCCCCGATGTAACCTGAAATATAAGAAAAACAAGTTAGATTATACTCACCCGGGCGTCCGGTCCGATGGGTGTCGCGGTCGGGTGCCTCCCATCTTCTAACGATGACATCCTTCTCCTTACTTCTGTCCAGGAATGATGCTGGTCTACCCAAAGGACAAGACATCAACATCAAATCATTGGGGGTCTAACATCTGGCACCCACCTTCCCTCAATCATCTGTTATCTGCTCTTGCGGCCATGTAATGTAAACAAATACAGAGCCAAAACAGCCTGGCTTTGTACAATTTAGTGCCTGTCCGGGTTCTTGGCTGCTCTCATGCACTTAAACAGGAGATGAGTTGCAGCTTTGAAGAGTGACCACTTAACACTAAACAGCTTTACTGTTCAGACTCTGTACATGTCTTCCTTTCCAGAGCTGATAAGAGCGGATTATTGGGCGTGCCATGTGTCGGATCCCAGCAATCTTATCCTACTCCAGAGTTCTTTACTATTTTACTCCTGGACAACCTCTTAAACCATTTGTCCATATATTACACTTGCTAGAACAATCTTGAAATGATCTGCAGAGCATCTCCTGAAAGATAAAAAAATAGGAGGGGCGAGGGCCATATTTTGCAGACCATATTTGCATGTCTTTTTGAGGAAAGTGTTACTTATTCTGTGTGAACAGTCCTGTTACTGCTATTTATCAATACCATCACTAAGAAGAAAGAATTTTGAAAATGTAAGTCACGTCACTTCTGAGGACCTTGAGCCGAACAGTCTCCTCCACACATTTTTTTTCTTAAGTTGATAAAAGGTCTTTGAAATCATATTCATTTATTTACTGACAGCAATCTAGGGAAATTAGCTCAGTTATGCATCTCTAAAGTGCAAATTAGTCTTTGCATTGATCAGGACCAGCGCTAAAGTCCTGCTGTCTACATTACAAAGCCAAACAGGTTGTGTAACATCCCTGATAAATCCTGCAGTCTTCTAAAAAGATGTCTCTTCTTCTGGTTCTCTGTCAGCCATCTAAACTGTTCTTCAGAACCACGGCTGGGGAAAAGCTAGCTTGCAGAACATTTGAAGAATTGGAACACAGATTCTCCGTTTTTATCTTTCTTTCTACATAAGCAAAGAATACACTTAGAAACACTATGGGGCCCATTAATCAAAACTAGCATTTTCTATGCCAAGCTTTAAGAAAAATCTGCAATAGTAAATTACAGTGAGTTTCCACTAAGCTCTCCTATGTTTTAAGGGTCAGAGCTGCAGGGAAAAAAATAAAATAAAAAAAAAAACCTAATCTAATGCAGTTATAGTTTTAGTAGTTTACAATATTATCACTACATTTATATCGAGCGATAACATGGCATTTGAACAAGCACATGGCTCAGTGAGAGCAGTGATTACGAAAATTGCTCTAAAAGCAGCCAATGATTGGAGATAGTGAGTTTGCAAAATCTGTAGCAGCAGCTTGTCAGGAGCGGAGAGGGCGGTAGATGAGCAGATAACTGCTGTATAAAATGGACTGGAGATAGTTGATTGAAGTGTGAAGAGTTAATTCCATCCCTGAAATGTAACTACTGCTCACAGTCAGTCAGGCTCTAAGGTCTGTGCTCCATGGCAACCAACAATACACCATATAAGATAAAAGCTTTCATTGACGAAAGGTAGCAGATAGACAAAACAAATCAATTGGAAACTTGTTTATTTTTATGCTGTCTAATTAATTACAGCAATTTAAAAACATAAGAACATTCCTTTAACCCCTTTACCCCCAAAGGCTGTTTGTACGTTACTGACCAGGTCAATTTTTACAATTCTGACCACTGTCACTTTATGAGGCAATAACTCTGGAACACTTCCACAGATCCCACTGATTCCCATTCTGTTTTTTCGTGACACTGTACTTTACAATAGTGGTAAAATTTCTTTGATAAGAATCGTGACCGCAGCTGACACCCGGCAGCGATCGTGTACACACAGCCTCAGTGAGCACAAAATTGCCTAGACACATCCATACGTCCAAGGTCATTAAGTACCAGGCGACGTGGACGTATGGATATGTCTAAGGTCGTGAAGAGGTTAAAAAGCAACTGTCATTTTATTATTTTCACAAATCAATAGTACATGTGAAAATAAGAAACTTTGTAATACATTTTATCAGAAAAATCTGCTTCTTCCTATTCGAGAACTCATCTTTTACACGGTCAATGCTTGATTCAGTGGTAAAATCTGTTTTCAGCTAAGACAAATTTTTCCAGTACTAGAAATTGGAGATGAGAGTTGCTACTGAAGATTCTATAGAGAAAGAAGGGGAGCTAGAGTCAAAAAGAAGTGCAACTTTAAATGAAACAATCATTTCATGATAACTTGCAGCAGATCTGTGTCTGCCTTAAGCTCCTCCCTCCTCCATAGAAATTTATGAGCACCAATAGAAATTTATGAGCACCAATTGTCATCTATCTCAGTAATTAGAAAATCTGTATTCAATGAATACCGCCATAACTACTGCTGCCTTGCTCCTCTGCCGGTGTCTAATTACAGGGCCAATTTGCCTATACTGCCATAACTACTGCTGCCTTTGTCCTCTGCCAGTGTCTAATTACAGGGCCAATTTGCCTCTATCGCCATAACTACTGCTGCTTTGGTCATCTGCCTGTTTACTGCCGGTATATGAACAGAGACCGTTGGCACAACCCTGAAGATACCGGAATGGTGCACAAGTAGGATCCCAATCCGTGACTATCAATGTATATAAACTTGGCACACACCCAAACGAATGTTGTTGCAAAATTGGTGATTTTAATAAATGGCATACTGAGGGAATCCAATCTGTACGGAGGTTATTGGAAATGTCCAATTTCCACCCTGAACAAATTGATTTGTGTTGCGAACTACTGTCCATCATTCTAACTAAAAACTTCTTTCTTTTTGAGGACACACACTACCTGCAGACTAGGGGGACCGCGATGGGCTCTAATGCTGCACCCCCTTATGCAAATTGTTAAGTGGCTCACTTTGAGGACCGTATTATCTATCGTGATGACCTCTTCCGCACTCACGCTATAGTGTGGAAGAGATACATCGACGATATTTTTTGCATCTGGGGAGGATCCTTGGATACATTGGATTCCTTTTTCTCCATGCTACAGACATCCTGGCCAGGTCTAAGCTTCACCATGACACATCATCTTAAACAGATTAACTTCTTGGACACACTCGTCATCAAAGATGAGACAGGCCATTTAACTACTGACCTCTACAGAAAACCGACTGACCGCAATAGTCTCCTTCACTATACGAGCTTCCACCCTACCAAAATGAAAGATGCAATTCCTAAGTCACAGTTCAAAAGGGTGCAAAGAATAGTGTCTGAGACAGAGACTCAGAAAATACGTATGGCAGAAATGCGTACTAAATTCCTTGAGAGGGGTTATCCCACAGACACTTTGAACAATTTGGATGCTCCTTCCCCCCGTAAACCAAAGGCTATGAATCGCATTGCCTTTGTTCATGACTATCACCCTTTCGCTTACCGTTTACATTCTAGTATTAGGCGTCACTGGCATCTTTTAACAACAGCCCACCCACAGATAGAGGCTTTTAGGGAACCCTTCCTACCTTGTTTTAGGAGACCACGCAATGTGCGTGACATTCTAATTAAAGCCGACATCGGCTCTCCTGGCCCCCCCAAACATCAACGTTTTCTTTCTAATCCCAAATTTGGTACCTTGCCTTGCTTACAGTGTGTGCAATGCAATAACGTACAGAAAGGCAATATATACTATCACCCCCATACAGGCAAGAAATATAACATCCGTGAATACTACACTTGTGACAGCTCATTCGTTATATATTTGATTAAATGTCCTTGCGGCCTTTTATATGTGGGTGAGACAACACAGCACGTTAGGGATCGCATATCAAAGCACAAGTCCACCATCAGGTGCAAGAATATGCTTCTTCCGATCCCTTTCCATTTCATCACAGCTGGTCACTCTATTGTCCAGCTCAAATTTCAAGTCATAGAGCAAATCCATTTGCCACGTAGAGGAGGTAACCGGATTAATATCTTAAAAAGAAGGGAGGCCTTCTGGATTCATGAACTTGATACCCTGGCACCTAAGGGGTTAAATAAAGATTATGATATACAGGCTTTCCTCCAATCATAATGTTCTGTATCCTTACCATCAGTCTCTATTATGATATATCAGTATTATGGTTACTGTATACATTTTGCTAGTATTTCATCTCCATTTCTACTTTCATTATTATTTTCATGATGTCATTCTATTATATTTGGACTAATGATGTTCTATTTCAATTACAGAACCCACAACTGTGAACTCTTGTTGAAT